>NC_068911.1:76433503-76751003 GCF_023091745.1 Budorcas taxicolor
AGGTGGCCAAAGTACTGGAGTTTCAGCTTTAGCATCATTTCTTCCAAAGAAATCCCAGGGCTGATCTCCTTCAGAATGGACTGGTTGGATCTCCTTGCAGTCCAAGGGACTCTCAAGAGTCCTCCAACACCACAGTTCAAAAGCATCAATTCTTCGGTGCTCAGCCTTCTTCACAGTCCAACTCTCACATCCATACATGACCACAGGAAAAGCCATAGCCTTGACTAGACGGACCTTAGTTGGCAAAGTAATGTCTCTGCTTTTGAATATGCTATCTAGGTTGCACATAACTTTTTTTCCAAGGAGTAAGCATCTTTTAATTTCAAGGCTGTAATCACCATGGAGCCCAAAAAAATAAAGTCTGACACTGTTTCCACTGTTTCCCCATCTATTTGCCATGAAGTGATGGGACCAGATGCCATGATCCTCATTTTCTGAAGTGTGAGCTTTAAACCAACTTTTCACTCTCCACTTTCACTTTCATCAAGAGGCTTTTGAGTTCCTCTTCACTTTCTGCCATAAGGGTGGTGTCATCTGCATATCTGAGGTGATTGATATTTCTCCCAACAATCTTGATTCCAGCTTGTGTTTCATCCAGCCCAGTGTTTCTCATGATGTACTCTGCATAGAAATTAATAAGCAGGGTGACAATATACAGCCTTGACGTACTCCTTTTCCTATTTGGAACCAGTCTGTTGTTCCATGTCCAGTTCTATCTAACTGCTGCTTCCTGGCGTGCATACAAATTTCTCAAGAGGCAGGTTAGGTGGTCTGGTATTCCCATCTCTTTCAGAATTTTCCACAGTTTCTTGTAATCCACACAGTCAAAGGCTTTGGCATAGTCAATAAAGCCGAAATAGATGTTTTTCTGGAACTCTCTTGCTTTTTCCAGGATCCAGTGGATGTTGGCAATTTGATCTCTGGTTCCTCTGCCTTTTCTAAAACCAGCTTAAACATCAGGGAGTTCACGGTTCATGTATTGCTGAAGCCTGGCTTGGAGAATTTTAAGCATTACTTTACTAGCGCGTGAGATGAGTGCAATTGTGCAGTAGTTTGAGCATTCTTTGACATTGCCTTTCTTTGGAATTGGAATGAAAACTGGCCTTTTCCAGTCCTGTGGTCACTGCTGAGTTTTCCAAATTTGCTGGCATATTGAGTGCAGGACTTTCACAGCATCATCTTTCAGGATTTGAAATATCTCCACTGGAATTCCATCACCTCCACTAGCTTTGTTTGTAGCGATGCTTTCTAAGGCCAGTCGACTTCACATTCCAAGATGTCTGGCTCTAGATTAGTGATCACACCATCATGATTATCTGGGTCGTGAAGATCTTTTTTGTACAATTCTTCTGTGTATTCTTGTCATCTCTTCTTAATATCTTCTGCTTCTGTTAGGTCCATACTATTTCTGTCCTTTATTGAGCCCATCTTTGCATGAAATGTTCCCTTGGTATCTCTAATTTTCTTGAAGAGATCTCTAGTCTTTCCCATTCTGTTCTTTTCCATTTCTTTGCATTGATCACTGAAGAAGGCTTTCTTATCTCTCCTTACTATTCTCTGGAACTCTTCATTCAGATGCTTATATCTTTCCTTTTCTCCTTTGCTTTATGCCTCTCTTCTTTTCACAGCTATTTGTAAGGCCTCCCCAGACAGCCATTTTGCTCTTTTGCATTTCTTTTCCATGGGGCTGGTCTTGATCCCTGTCTCCTGTGCAATGTCACGAACCTCATTCCATAGTTCATCAGGCACTCTATCTATCAGATCTAGGCCCTTAAATCTATTTCTCACTTCTACTGTATATCATAAGGGATTTGATTTAGGTCAAACCTGAATGGTCTAGCAGTTTTCCCTCCTTTTTCAATTTGAATCTGAATTTGGTAGTAAGGATTTCATGATCTGAGCCGCAGTCAGCTCCTGGTCTTGTTTTTGTTGACTGTATAGAGCTTCTCCATCTCTGGCTGCAAATAATATAATCAATCTGATTTCAGTGTTGACCAGCTGTGACCTGGCGCGCTAAGCGCGGGCGGCTACGACCTGGCACACTAAGTGTGGCCGAGAGGAGTTACCCCACATCCGAGGTCAGGGGCAGTGGCTGAGGGTGGCAGACTGCGATGGTGCAGGAAATGCCGAGAGGAGCTACCTAAGTCTGAGGTAAGGGGTGGCGGCCGGGAGGAGCTACCCTGCATCCAAGGTCAGTGGTGGCCGGGAGGAGACACCCTGTGTCTGAGGTCAGGGGCGGCGGCTGAGAGGAGCTACCCCGTATCTGAGGCCAGGGGCGGCGGCCTTCCTATGTAGTCGGTACTAACTACAGGGTTTTAATCTATTGCACCTGTCACTTCTAAGACGGTTCCCTCTCTTTTAGCTTCTTCTGTTTGCTGGTCTCTTCAGTGTCTGATTTCAGCCCTGACACAAGGGGGCCGGTGGTGGACACTTTTTTTTAGGCTCATTTGTTCAGTCATGCTGTGGGGAGGGAGGGACACTGTAAATAAATAACACGGGCGTGTGCTCGCAGTGTCTCAGCCAGCCCGCTCAAGGTGCACACAGCTCAGGCTCTAGGTTGCTCTGCTGGGAACTGTCTGAGGCCGGCCCTGGGCTGCATGCTCAGGTTCAGGCACTCAGGTAGTCCTCAGAGGCGCAGACTCCGTTGGGCCTGCATTTTGTGCCCTTCCCAGGTCCGAGTAGTTCAGGTGTTTGGCAAGTGTGGTCGCTGCAACTTATCGCCTATCCTGTCACTGCTGCTCAGTTTTCTGGGTGTACAACTGGCACACCTCCGGTGGGTGATGACAGTCCAGAACCAAAAGAAGTCTTAGTTAGCAAAGAAGCCTGCTTGTAGTTTGGTAGGTAATGTCTCTCTGGGGCTGTGATTGCCCCCTTCTGGCCCTTCTGGCTCTGACTTCTTGTCACTGGAGGGGGATGGTCTGCAGCCAGCTAATTCTGTTCTGTCCTTTGTTCTGTGAGTGGTCCTGGCAGTGTCTTATGTTAGAGCTTTTCACATGGTAGCTCTCCTACAGTTTGGTTTACTAGCCCAAGTTAGTTTGCTCTGGTTACCCTCCGGGCATTCGAGCATGATCCTTAAACAGCAATGCAGCCTGCGCCTCCCTGCCCAGCCCCCTCTTGCTAGTGGCAGATGCAGGCGTCTGCGCTGCTTCTCAGCTGGGGGAGTTACCGTTGGACTCGTAATCTGTGGGTTTTAATTCTTTATTTATTTTCCCTCCCTGTTTTGTTTTCCTCTGTGCCTCCAAGGCTCACCACAGACTCGGCAGTGAGAGTGTTTCCTGGTGTTTGGAAACTTCTCTCTTTTTAAGACTCCCTTCCCGGGACAGAGCTCCTTCCCTACCACTTTTGTCTCTTTTTTTGTCTTTTATATTTTTTTCCTACCTATTTTCAAAGACAATGAGCCGCTTTTCTGGGTGCCTGATGTCCTCTGCCGGCATTCAGAAGTTGTTTTGTGGAATTTACTCAGCTTTTAAATGCTCTTTTGATGAATTTGTGGGAGAGAAAGTGGTCTCCCCATCCTATTCCTCTGCCATCTTAGGACCTCACCCATAATCTAGCATTTTATACAAAAGTAATTATGTATAAAGTAGCAAGAATATTATAATATATGGGAATTCTCAAAATATTTATCATTTGTATATCTTTTCTTAATAAGTAAAAGAGTGGAGAAACCAACAAAGAAGAAATAGTAAGATCCAGGAAACAATAGTTCCAATTCATGAAAACTATAATGCCCCAGTGAAGTGTAGTGAAAGTTGCTCAGTCATATCCGAATCTTTATGATCCTATGGACTATACAGTTCATGGAATTCTCCAGGTCAGAATACTGAAGTGGGTGGCCTTTCCCTTTGCCAGGGTATCTTCCCAACCCAGGGATCAAACCCAGGTCTCCCACATTGCAAGCAGATTCTTTACCAGCTGAGCCCCAAGGGAAGCCTGCCCTAGGATGATGGAGAGATGTCAGAGTAAGAGCTGTGATTCAGATGTAGAAAGCACATCCAAAATGTTCAGAGGATCTATCTCCAAGAAGAGGCAATAGATAGGACCCATGAGGTATTTGAACATATTGAGAAAGATTTTAGACAACTTGGTGAAATCTTGGGGCTGAGTTAGTGGGAAAGAACATAAAAAGGTTAAAAGAAAAAAGATTTCATTCAATGTAAAAATTGTGCACCCCCCCAAATAATCTCCATCCAGTACTTAGTCAATCTAGGAATAATGTTCACATAGTCCTAATAAAGGAGAAAAGGAGAGATATACCCATTTGAGTGCAGAGTTCCAAAGAATAGCAAGGAGAGATAAGAAAGCCTTCCTCAGTGATCAATGCAAAGTATGCAAAAAAAAAAAAAAAAAAATAGAATGAGGAAGACTAGAGATCTCTTCAAGAAAATTAGAGATAACAAGGGATAATTTGATGCAAAGACGGGCACAATAAAGGACAGAAATGGTATGGACCTAACAGAAGAAGTAGATATTAAGAAGAGGCGGCAAGAATATACAGAAGAACTATACAAAAAAAGATCTCCATGACCCAGATAATCATGATGTGTGATCACTCACCTTGAGCCAGACATCTTGGAATGCAAAGTCAAGTGGACCTTAGGAAGCATCATTATGAACAAAGCTAGTGGAGGTGATGGAATTCCAGTTGAACTATTTCAAATCTTAAAAGATGATGCGGTGAAGGTGCTGACTAAGTATGCCAGCAAATTTGGAAAACTCAACAGTGGCCACAGGACTGGAAAAGGTCAATCTTCATTCCAATCCTAAAGAAAGGCAATGCCAAAAAATGCTCAAACTACCACACAACTGCACTCATCTCACATGCTAGCAAAGTGAAGCTCAATATTCTCCAAACCAGACTTTCCAAACCAGGCTTTAACAGTATGTGAACCGTGAAATTCCAGATGTTCAAGCTGGATTTTTGAAAAGGCAGAGGAACCAGAGATCAGTTTGCCAACATCCGTTGGATCATCGAAAAAGTGAGAGAGTTCCAGGAAAACATCTATTTCTGCATCAGTGACTATGCCAAACCTTTGACCATGTGGATCACAACAAACCGAAAAATTCTGAAAGAGATGGGAATACCAGACCACCTTATCTGCCTCCTGAGAAATCTGTATGCAGGCAAGAAGCAACAGTTAGAACTGAACATGGAACAGACTGTTTCCAAATAGGGAAAGGAGTATGTCAAGGCTGTATATTGTCACCCTGATTATTTAACTTATATGCAGAGTACATCATGAGAAACACTGGGCTGGATGAAGCACAGGCTGGAATCAAGATTGCTGGGAGAAATATCGAAAACATCAGATATGCAGATGACACCACCCTGATAGCAGAAAGCGAAGAACTAAAAAGCCTCTTGATGACGATGAAAGAGAAGAGTGAAAAAGTTGGCTTAATGCTCAACGTTCAGAAAACTAAGATCATAGCATCTGATCCCATCACTTCATGGGAAATAGATGGGGAAACAATGGAAACAGTGACTGACTTTACTTTCTTCGGCTCCAAAATCACTGCAGATGGTGACTGAAGACATGAAATTAAAAGACTCTTGCTTCTTGAAAGAAAAGTTGCGACCAAACTAGACAGCATATTAAAAAGCAGAGACATTACTTTGTCAACAAAGGTCCATCTAGCCAAGGCTATGGCTTTTCCAGTAGTCATGTATAGATATGAGAGTTGGACTATAAAGAAAACTGAGTGCTGAAGAATTGCTTTTGAACTGTGGTGTTGGAGAAGACTCTTGAGAGTCCCTTGGACTGCAAGGAGATCCAACCAGTCCATCCTAAAGAAAATCAGTCCTGAATATTCATTGGAAGGATTGATGCTGAAGCTGAAACTCCAATACTTTGGCCACCTGATGCAAAGAACTGACTCACTTAAAAAGACCCTGATGCTGGGAAAGAATGAAGGTGGGAGGAAAAGGGAATGACAGAGCATGAGATGGTTGGTGGCATCACCGACTCAATAAACTTGAATTTGAATAAGCTCCAGGTGTTGGTGATGGACAGGGAAGACAATGTGCTACAGTCCACGGTGTGGCAAAGATTCAGACACGACTGAGCAATTGAACTAAACTGTGTCCTATTAATCCTGCTGCTGCTGCTGCTGCTGCAGCACTTCAGTCATGTCCGACTCTGTGCGACCCCATAGACAGCAGCCCACCAGGCTCCCCCATCCCTGGGATTCTCTAGGCAAGAACACTGGAGTGGGTTGCCATTTCCTTCTCCAATGCATGAAAGTGAACAGTGAAAGTGAATCCTAAGCATTTAATATTGAGCTAATAATACTATGATATAAAAGAATTGAGAGAATGAATGATCCAGATACATTTCAGATATAGAAATAACTTGGGATATGAGCAATTTGCTTGTCATGTTTGACCGATGACTAAATTTTCACCTTCCATACTGGGAAATCAATTAATAATTGTTGCAACTAAAATAATTTAACAATTAGATATCATTAATTAAATCAAAGAGTTGAGGGTTTTTGCCTCTGGGGAATGAAAACAAAGAAAGAGGTCATAAGGATCTTTATGTTGCAGTAAGTCTTATGGAAGTATTTAACATTTTAAGCTACATGAAACAATCTTTTTTGCTGAAATCAGTAACTAACTTAAATCTACACGATGAAGTGTTTGATCACTAAAATTCTAAGTTTTGTATAGGGCAAAACTGTGGTGAAATGTTTTCTGTCCAAATAACACAAGCAAAAACAAAACAAACTCAGTAAAATTCAATTATAAAATAAATAGTTTGTTCCACAAAATTACTGTGTCTTACACTGGCTGCTAAGTTGTATCGACCCCATTATACAGGGTGTCTTACCAAGCAGTCATATGTTCTTGAATAATTAATTATTGCTTACTATGGTGATATGTCATTAGCATAAGATAATGGCATTTTCAGATAGCCAAAGTATCCTTAGGCAGACAGAGTCTTTGGCAAATAAACACTGTATTTATGTAGACTCCAGTACAAAATAGAATCTGAATATTTTTAGAGGAACCTACAGATCTTAAAAATTGGATAGCAGATTCTTTTGTTTCAGTCTGAAGTATCAGTTTGTTAATGACACACCCCATAATCAGATTTTTCTATTCATGAATTTATTGGCTGAAATAGTTACTAACATGACAAATTTATTAGCCTGCAATGAGGAATGTCAACATTGAAGCACAGATGGTCTCCTCCAACAAGTGACAATTTGAAGCATCAGATTTATCATGAAACAAATGAAACTGTTTAGAGCCATGATATTCTGCCCTCTGAAGGAAAGAACAACAGAAATAGTAGTAGCTTATAGCAATAGTAGCTTTTTATTTTAGTCACATATTAGGAAATCTTTGATAAGGATTTTTTTTAAGACTTAAAAAAATGTCATATGAAGAATTTTGCTTCTTTACCCAACTGCCAACTGAAGCAGTTGTCTTGGTTTGATAACATTTAAATTTTCTTATTACTTTGCAGAAATTTAGCAATGTGTGTGTGTGTCTGTCTGTTAAAATAAAGCTAATTTCTAAATAGTCATCTAAGAAAACACCACCAGGAAAGTGCCAATTGCACCTGTGGGAAATAGCAAAAAGAGCACTGTGAGTATTGTGTCCTATAGGGTTTGGCGGTTGGTGGTAAAGATCAATTATATTCTTCACAAATAAATCCCAGAGAGGATGGAAGATGGCAAGTGCAAATAATGTGTTAGTGTCATTTAAATACATATCACCCATCGAGTTAGTAGCACAAGCTGTGACCCGGTTATGTAAGATGTTATGGAAAAACCCTGAGCAAACTTTTTGGCCAACCCAATAAAATAAAAGTTTGAACCTCCATACAACAACCGTTGTGCAAGTGATCGCAACTAGCATAAGTGAAATTGTGCCAAAACTGAGTGCCTTCGTAATCCATTCTTTAGTCCTTTCTGTTGCCCATATTAATTGCCAGAAATCTGTTCCGGAAAATTTTCAGAATTGGCAAACTTCCAGCTCAAAAGTATTTTCAAAAATAGTTTAAGAGATGTTAGGTTTTAGCGTCATTAAGATATCAGTTACAATTCCAGTGGACTGGGCCCTATGCTCTTTCTTGCAAGACTTTGATTTTCTATGCAATGCTTGATTCCAAATCTCACTCTACCTTGGTGAAGTAATTCAAAAAAGAATTTGAAAGGAAGATAGTCTTGTATATCAGACATAGAAATGAGTCCCAGCAAAGTATAAAGGCAAAAATCTACAGTTTGCACTCAAATGTATATGTGTGTGCTGATGGCCTCCATGAAAAAAAAAAAAAAAGTGGTCGAAATCCCATGCGGTAGAAACACTATCCAATAGTTTAAACGGGATAATTGCTATTCTTTAATGGATATCTTTTATCTATCTATCTATCTATCTATCTATCTATCTATCTATCTATCTATCTGTATCAGTTCAGTTCAGTCACTCAGTCGTTTGAGACTCCATGCCAGGCCTCCCTGTCCATCACCAACTCCCGGAGTTCACTCAAACTCACGTCCATCGAGTCGGTGATGCCATCAGGCCATCTCATCCTCTGTCGTCCCCTTCTTCTCCTGCCCCCAATCCCTCCCAGCATCAAAGTCTTTTCCAATGAGTCAACTCTTCACATGAGGTGGCCAAAATACTGGAGTTTCAGCTTTGGCATCATTCCTTCCAAAGAAATCCCAGGGTTGATTTCCTTCAGAATGGACTGGTTGGATCTTCTTGCAGTCCAAGGGACTCTCAAGAGTCTTCTCCAACACCACAGTTCAAAAGCATCAATTCTTCGGTGCTCAGCCTTCTTCACAGTCCAACTCACATCCATACATGACCACTGGAAAAACCATAGCCTTGACTAGACGGACCTTAGTTGGCAAAGTAATGTCTCTGCTTTTGAATATACTATCCAGGTTGCTCATAACTTTTCTTCCAAGGAGTAAGCGTCTTTTAATTTCATGGCTGCAGTCACCATCTGCAGTGATTTGGGAGCCCAAAGAAATAAAGTCTGACGCTGTTTCCACTGTTTCCCCATCTATTTCCCATGAAGTGATGGGACAGGATGCCATGATCTTCGTTTTCTGAATGTTGAGCCAACTTTTTCACTCTCCACTTTCACTTTCATCAAGAGGCTTTTGAGTTCCTCTTCACTTTCTGCCATAAGGGTGGTGTCATCTGCATATCTGAGGTTATTGATATTTCTCCCAACAATCTTGATTCCAGCTTGTGTCTCTTCCAGTCTAGTGTTTCTCATGATGTACTCCGCATAGAAGTTAAATAAGCAGGGTGACAATATACAGCCTTGACGTACTCCTTTTCCTGTTTGGAACCAGTCTGTTGTTCCATGTCCAGTTCTAACTGCTGCTTCCTGGCCTGCATACAGATTTCTCAAAAGGGAGGTCAGGTGGTCTGGTATTCCCATCTCTCAGAATTTTCACAGTTTATTGTGATCCACACAGTTAAAGGCTGTGGCATAGTCAATAAAACCGAAATAGATGTTTTTCTGGAACTCTCTTGCTTTTTCCATGATCCAGTGGATGTTGGCAATTTGATCTCTGGTTCCTCTGCCTTTCTAAAACCAGCTTGAACATCTGGAAGTTCACAGTTCACGTATTGCTGAAGCCTGGCTTGAAGAATTTTGAGCATTATCTTACTAGTGTGTAAGATGAGTGCAATTGTGCGATAGTTTGAGCATTCTTTGGCATTGCCTTTCTTTGGAATTGGAATGAAAACTGACCTTTTCCAGTCCTGTGGCCACGGCTGAGTTTTCCAAATTTGCTGGTATATTGAGTGCAGCACTTCCGCAGAGTCATCTTCCAGGATTTGAAATAGCTCTACTGGAATTCCATCCGCTCCACTAGCTTTGTTCATAGTGATGCTTTCTAAGGCCCACTTGACTTCACATTCCAGGATGTCTGGCTCTAGGTGAGTGATCACACCATCATGATTATCTGGGTGGTGAAGATCTTTTTTTGTACAGTTCTTCTGTGTATTCTTGTCATCTCTTCTTAATATCTTCTGCTTCTGTTAGGTCTATACCATTTCTATCCTTTATCGAGCCCATCTTTGCACGAAATGTTCCCTTGATGTCTCTAATTTTCTTGAAGAGATCTCTGGTCTTTCCCATTCTGTTCTTTTCCTCTATTTCTTTGCACTGATCACTGAAGAAGGCTTTCTTATCTCTCCTTGCTATTCTTTGGAACTTTGCATTCAGATACTTATATCTTTCCTTTTCTCCTTGGCTTTTCACTTCTCTTCTTTTCACAGCTATTTGTAAGGCCTCCCCAGACAGCCATTTTGCTTTTTTGCATTTCTTTTCCATGGGGATGGTCTTGATCCCTGTCTCCTGTACAATGCCATGAACCTCATTCAATAGTTCACCAGGCACTCTATCTATCAGATCTAGGCCCTTAAATCTATTTCTCACTTCCACTGTATAATCATAAGGGATTTGATTTAGGTCATACCTGAATGGTCTAGCGGTTTTCCCTACTTTCTTCAATTTTAGTCTGAATTTGGTAATACAGAGTTCATGATCTGAGTCACAGTCAGCTCCTGGTCTTGTATTGTTGACTGTATAGAGCTTCTCCATCTTTTGCTGCAGAGAATATAATCAATCTGATTTCAGTGTTGACCATCTGGTGATGTCCATGTGTAGAGTCTTCTCTTGTGTTATTGGAAGAGGGTGTTTGCTATGAGCAGTGCATTTTCTTGGCAAATCTCTATTAGTCTTTGCCCTGCTTCATTCCACATTCCAAGGCCAAATTTGCCTGTTACTCCAAGTGTTTCTTGACTTCCTACTTTTGCATTCCAGTTCCCTATAATGAAAAGGACATCTTTTTGTGTGTTAGTTCTAAAAGGTCTTGTAGGTCTTCATGAAACCATTCAACTTCAGTTTCCTCAGCATTACTAGTTGGGGCATAGACTTGGATAACTGTGATATTGAATGGTTTGCCTTGGAGACGAACAGAGATCATTCTGTGGTTTTTGAGATTTCATTCAAGTACTGCATTTCGGACTCTTTTGTTGACCATGATGGCTACTCCATTTCTTCTGAGGGATTCCTGCCCGCAGTAGTAGATAAAATGGTCATCTGAGTTAGAGATACTCCACGCCCAAGGTAAGAGAAACCCCAGTAAGATGATAGGTGTTGCTAGAGGGCATCAGGGGGCAGACACACTGAAACCATACTCACAGAAAACTAGTCATTCTAATCATACTAGGACCACAGCCTTGTCTAACTCAATGAAACTAAGCCATGCCTGCGGGGCAACCCAAGATGGGTGGGTCATGGTGGAGAGAGCTGACAGAATGTGTTCCACTGGAGAAGGGAATGGCAAACCACTTCAGTATTCTTGCCTTGAGAACCCCATGAACAGTATGAAAAGGCAAAATGGTAGGAAACTGAAAGAGGTACTCCCCAGGTCAGTAGGTGCCCAATATGCTACTGGAGGTCAGTGGAGAAATAACTCCAGGAAGAATGAAGGGATGGAGCCAAAGCAAAAGCAATACCCAGCTGTGGATGTGCCTGGTGATAGAAGCAAGATCCGATGCTGTAAAGAGTAATATTGCATAGGAACCTGAAATGTCAGGTCCATGAATCAAGGCAAATCTATCTATCTACCACCTATCTATCTATCTATCTTCTATCTCCATCCCCCTGATCCTTAAAACACCACTTGGTTAGGGTATTGTGTCCATTTTGAAGATAGAGTAATGAAATGAAGAATTCATGCTTTAAAAATATCCTTGTGACTGCTTTGAAATTAGAAGGAAAAACAAAGTGAGAGCTGGAAGAAGCCTCTGACTGTAGCCAGATGAAACAAGATGGGGAGAGACAAGCAGTGAGGAGGGAGAGACAAGTAGGGAGTAGGGAAAGTGGATAGATCATGCGCACTTTAGAGAGAGTAATACATTTGGAATATTTACAATATATTTTTTATATATTGCATAAAGTCTTTTTTTTTTTTTTTTTTTACGTTTAAAGATTTCTACTCTCATGACTCAGAATCTCTACTGCTTTTTTTCCTGAGCATTGCAGATGCTAGGAATTCCTTCAAAACACCAGTGGTAGAAATATCCAAAAGCGACTAGTTGGTGGTGAAAGTGAAAGTGAAGTCGCTCGGTCGTGTCCGACTCTTTGCGATCCCATGGACTGTAGCCTACAACGCTCCTCCGTCCATGCGATTTTTGCTTTTATGACATCTGCTGCTTGTAAGTCACCTTGCTTAATGACAATCTGTTTTCCTGTATGCTTGTGTGCTAAGTTGCATCCGACTCTTTGCCCCTCAGGCTCCTCTGTCCATGGGATTCTTTAGGCAAGAACACTGGAGTGGGTTGCCATGCCCTCCTCCAGGGGATCATCCTGACCCAGGGATCAAACCCATGTCTCTTATATCTCCTGCATTGGCAGGCAGGTTCTTTACCTCTAGCACCACCCTGGGAGCCCATTTTCCTTTACATGCTGAGATATATTTACAAAAGTTATATATCTTTAAACAGGTCCCCCATTGATTGTTCCCATCCTTTTCTGCTGAGGCTATAATAAATTTCAATTATATTTGGCAACTTAATAGAAATTTAAATAAGAGCTGCTTTTTAAAGTTGAATTACAGGTGAAGAAAAATAAACTGACAATGTATTATGTACTTAACTTGATCAGTTTCAATATCTTATTCAACCATGAGATCATTACCAGTAGAAAAATAGTAAGCATTTCCATCAACCACAAGAGTTTCCTTGTGCCTCTTTATGATCCATCCCTCCCAACACCCCCATCTTCAAATAATCAGTAAACTGTTATCAGTTATAGTTCAGTTTGAATTTTCTAGAACTTGATGTTAATATACATACTTTTTGTGTGTATGTGTGTGTGTCCTGGCCTCTTTTCTTCAACACAATGATTTTGAGGTTTATTTATGTTGTTTTATATAACATTAGTAATTTTAAAGTCTAGGAAGTATTCCATTAAGCAAGTATATCCCAAATGTTTATTCACTTATCTGTTGATAAGCAAGAATCGTTTCCAGTTGGGAGTTATTGCAAATCAGTTTGAATAAATATTCATATATAAATCTCTGTAGACATATATTTTCAATTACTTGTGGTTAATAAAATTTCAGTGAACTCACAGACAAGTTTTTGTACAGACATGTATTTCAATTCTGTGTGGTCAATACAAAGAAATAATATGACTAAGTCACATGACAAATGAATGTTTAATTTTGTTAAGAAACTGTCAAGCTGTCTTCCAAGCTGATTATACTATTTTACATTCTTTTCAGCATTATATGAAAGTTCCAGTTGCTCCACATGTTCTTTACCGGTTAGTGTGGTATAATTATTTTTTTGATCCATGCTCATGGCTATGTAATGGTATCTTATTTTAGTTATAATTTGCATTTCTCTGGGGGCATAACAATGTTGAATATCTTTTTCATGTACTTACTGGGCTTTCACATATATCCTTTTGGGTTAATTTTTATTGGATTGTGTTTGTTTTCTTCTTGTTGGATTATAAGAGTTTTTCATATTCTCTGGATATAAAACTTTTGTATAATATGTGTTCAAAATGTTTTCTCACAGTCTCTGGTTAAGCTTTTCACTGTTTTTAAATGACATTTTTCAAAAAGCAAAATCTGTTTTATCGATGAGGTACAGTTATTGATTTTTTTCTTTTTTGACTTCATCTTTCTATGTTCTGTTTAAGAAAACTTTGACCTTGCCTTTCTTCCAGATTTTATTTTTTCTGATCTTATATTTAGATCTCTCATCCATTTTGAGTTAAATTAGTGTTTGATGTGAGGTCAATGTTCACTTTTATCCATAGAGATATCCAGTTATTTCTATAACCTTGCAAAGTCTTCCAAAACATTGAATTGCCTTGTCAACTCTGTGAAAAATCAATTGACCATAACATACAGGTCTATATCTGGACTACTGTGTTTTATTGAGCAAAATTTCTGTGTTTCTTGTTTGTCTTGTTTTTGAAATATTAAATTGTCTTAATTAGCTTTATAGTTACACTTAAGATCAAGTAAGTAAGTTCTGAATATGTTATTCTTTTTTAAAGAAAATAACTTTGGTTAATTTAGATCTTTGCATTTCCAAACAAATTTTAGAATCAATTTGTCAAATTGTAGGAAAAACAAAAACGATTTGGAATTGCTTTGAATGTATAGATCAACTGTCATCCTGAGTCTTCAGATTCAGGATTCTAGTATATTTTCCCATTTATTTAAGTCTCCTTTAATTTCTCTCAGCATTTTTTTTTTTTTTTTTTGGTGTGTGTGCAGTGCAGATGTTCTGAACTTGAACATGTCTTACCAGATATTTAATGGTTTTTGGTGACATTGTAAATGGGGATTAATGGGATTTAAAATTTTTATTTCCAATAGTCTTTAATCAAAAGAAAAAATTAATTTTAGGAAATAATTTTATGTTATAAATCTTTACTAATAAAAGTATATTGATTTTTAGCAGCTGTTTTGTTCTTTTACTGGTATTATATCATCTAATACTAATCCTGAAAGATGATGGTGTGAAAGTGCTACACTCAATATGCCAGCAAATTTGGAAAACTCAGCAGTAGCCACAGGACTGGAAAAGGTCAGTTTTCATTCCAATCCCCAAAAAAAGCAATGCCAAAGAATGCTCAAACTACCACACAATTGCACTCATCTCACATGCTAGTAAAGTAATGCTCAAAATTCTCCAAGCTAGGCTTCAGCAATACATGAACCATGAACTTCCAGATGTTCAAGCTGGTTTTAGAAAGGGCAGAGGAACCAGAGATCTAATTGTCAACATCTGCTAGATCATGGAAAAAGCAAGAATGTTCCAGAAAAACATCTATTTCTGCTTTATTGACTATGCCAAAGCCTTTGACTGTGTGGATCACAATCAACTGTGGAAAATTCTGAGAGAGATGGGAATACCAGACCACCTGACCTGCCTCTTGAGAAATCTGTATGCAGGCCAGGAAGCAACAGTTAGAACTGGACATGGAACAACAGACTGGTTCCAAATAGGAAAAGGAGTACGTCAAGGCTGTATATTGTCACTCTGCTTATTTAACTTATATGCAGAGTCATCATGAGAAACGCTGGGCTGGAAGAAGCACAAGCTGGAATCAAGATTGCCAGGAGAAATATCAATCACCTCAGATATGCAGATGACACCACCCTTATGGGAGAAAGTGAAGAGGCACTAAAAAGCCTTCTGGTGCTTGGGGCTGGTGCACTGGGACAACCTAGAGTGATGGTACGGGGAGGGACGGAGTTCAGGATAGGGAACACGTGTATACCTGTGGCGGATTCATGTTGATGTATGGCAAAACCAATACAATATTGTAAAGTAACTAACCTCCAATTAAAATAAATAAATTTATATTAAAAAATAAATTTTATAGCTAGAAATTTTCCTAATAGCCGATTCCAATAAAAATAGTTTTTGTTTTTTTTTAAGCCTTCTGTTGAAAGTGAAAGAGGAGAGTGAAAAAGTTGGCTTAAAGCTCAACGTTCAGAAAACGAAGAGCATGGCATCTGGTCCGATTACTTCATGGGAAATAAATGGGGAAAAAGTAGAAACAGTGTCAGACTTTATTTTTGGGGTGGGGGGGGGGGCTCCCAAATCACTGCAGATGGTGACTGCAGCCATGCAATTAAACGAGGCTTACTCCTTGGAAGGAAAGTTATGAGCAACCTAGACAGCATATTCAAAAGCAGAGACATTACTTTGACAACAAAGGTCCATCTAATCAAGGCTATGGCTTTTCCAGTGGTCATGTATGGATGTGAGAGTTGGACTGTGAAGAAAGCTGAGCACCGAAGAATTGATGCTTTTGAACTGTGATGTTGGAGAAGACTCTTGAGAGTCCCTTGGACTGCAAGGAGATCCAACCAGTCCATCCTAAAGGAGACCAGTCCTGAGTGTTCTTTGGAAGGAGTAATGCTAAGGCTGAAACTCCAATACTTTGGCCACCTCATGCGAAGAGTTGACTCATTGGAAAAGACTTTGATGCTGGGAGGGATTGGGGGCAGGAGGAGAAGGGGACGACAGAGGATGAGATGGCTGGATGGCATCACTGACTCGATGGACATGAGTTTGAGCAAACTCTGGGAGTTGGTGATGGACAGGGAGGCCTGGCGTGGTGTGATTCATGGGGTTACAAAGAGTCAGAAACGACTGAGCAACTGAACTGAACTGAATTCTAATATAACAGTGTTAGTTATTCATTTTAAGTATTCATGCCTTATATTTCTTTTCCTGGTTTTACTGCAATGGCTCGACAATTCTGTTAAAGGTTAAATGCTGCTGCTGCTAAGTCGCTTCAGTGGTGTCCGACTCTCTGCCACCCCATAGACGGCAGCCCACCAGGCTCCCACCATCCCTGGGATTATCCAGGCAAGAACACTGGAGTGGGTTGCCATTTCCTTCTCCAATGTATGAAAATGAAAAATGAAAGTGAAGTTGCTCAGTCATGTCCGACTCTTAGCGACCCTATGGACTGCAGCCCACCAGGCTCCTCTGTCCATGGGATTTTCCAGGCAAAAGTATTGGAGTGGGGTGCCACTGCCTTCTCCATAAAGGTTAAATAAAATTGGTCAAATCGAACATTCCTTACTTTGTTCCCAATATCCTGGGGAACCAAATTAGTTTTTCAGAATTTTGTATATTTTTCATAGAACATTTATTAGTTTTAGGAAATTCCTTAATATTTCTATTTTTTATGAGAGTGTTTATCATGAATGGATATTGCATTTTGTGGAATTATGTAATTTTTTCCCTTATTCAGTTAATATGAGCCACCAGGGAAACCCATAATATATTAAATTACATTGATGGAAATGTGGAATCTAAACCAACTTTCCATTCTAGCGACGAAAGTTATTTACTTGGTTGTGATGTATTATCAGTTTTTCATATGTTGTTTTCTTTTCGCTGATATTTTCAGAACTTTTAGTCTATATTCATGATGGAAATAATCTATATATATTTTGCCATAATGTTTTCTCAAGTTTGAATTTTGGATTATGCTCTTGATGAAAGTGAAAGAGGAGAGTGAAAAAGTTGGCTTAAAGCTCAACATTCAGAAAACGAAGATCATGGCATCTGGTCCCATCACTTCATGGGCAATAGATGGAGAAACAGTGGAAACAGTGTCAGACTTTATTTTGGGGGGGGCTCCCAAATCACTGCAGATGGTGACTGCAGCCATGAAATTAAAAGACGCTTACTCCTTGGAAGAAAAGTTATGACCAATCTAGATGCTGCTGCTGCTAAGTCGCCTCAGTTATGTCTGACTCTGTGCGACCCCATAGATGGCAGCCTACCAGGCTCCCTCATCCCTGGGATTCTCCAGGCAAGAACACTGGAGTGGGTTGCCATTTCCTTCTCCAACCTAGATAGCTTATTGAAAAACAGAGACACTACTTTGCCAACAAAGGTCTAGTCAAGGCTATGGTTTTTCCAGTGGCCATGTATGGATGTAAGAGTTGGACTGTGAAGAACGCTGAGCACCGAAGAATTGATGCTTTTGAACTGTGGTGATCAGTCCTGAGTGTTCTTTGGAAGGAATGATGCTGAAGCTGAAACTCCAGTACTTTGGCCACCTTATGCGAAGAGTTGACTCATTGGAAAAGATTCTGATGCTGGGAGGGATTGGGGGCAGGAGAAGAAGGGCACGACAAACAATGAGATGGCTGGATGGCATCACCGACTCCATGGATGTGCGTTTGAGTGTACTCTGGGAGTTGGTAATGGACAGGGAGGCCTGGCATGCTGCAGTTCATGGGGTCACAAAGAGTCGGACACAACTGAGAGACTGAACTGAACTGGCATCATAAAATGAGTTGAGCAATGAAATATTATCCTTTAATCTCTAGTAATTTTTCTCCTCTACTATATCACTCTTATTATACAACAAGTGAGCTATTATTTAGTTGCTCTTAGATAAGCCCCTTTATAAGAGAGCTATCTGAAAAAAATTATCTGAAATCACTGTCTCCAATATTTTCCTTCCATCTTTTGATCCTACTCAGATCTGCCTTTGCCCTCTTCATTGTACCAAATCGTTTCTTATTGAAGTCATCAAAGTCTATTTTTTAGTCATTACATTGCTAAATCTTAGTCACTCTTCATTCTATTGACCTAAAGTAACATTATAAACAATTGATCCCTGTTTCCTTTTTTTATTTTATTTCTGTGATATCACTTGCAATGTCTTCTCTTTAATTTTTGACTTTGAGTTCTCTCCCATTTTTCTTTTTTTTTAATATAAATTTATTTATTTTAATTGGAGGTTAATTACTTTAAAATATTGTATTGGTTTGGCCATACATCAACATGAATCTGCCATAGGTATATACTTGTTCCCCATCCTGAACCCCTCTCTCTCCTCCCTCCCCACACCATCCCTCTGGGTCATCTCAGTGCACCAGCCCCAAGCATCCTGTATCATGCATCGAACCTGGACTGGTGATTCGTTTCATATATGATATTATACATGTTTCAATGCCATTCTCCCAAATCATCCCACGCTCTCTCTCTCTCTCACAGAGTCCAAAAGACTGTTCTATACATCTGTGTCTGTTTTGCTGTCTCACATACAGGGTTATCATTACCATCTTTAAATTCCATATATATGCATTAGTATACTTTAAAGCTGTTCTTCACCAAGTTAGCAAGACAGTAGGCTAAACAGGTTTTTCTCCAACTTCTCTTGTGGTTTTTTATGGGTTTTTTTTTTGGTTGTTGTTGATTACTCCTTAGCTTTTTCTGTCTTCTGTAATTTGGGGCATGCTGGTCTTTTCCTAGCCTTATATGTACCCTGCATTCTCCTAGTCCAAGTGATCACATTTAAAATCTAAGTCTTTACATCCCAAGAATATGCAGATGACTTTCAAATCTTTATCTCTGTCCTAGACCACTTTCCTGAACTTTACACTCATATTCTACTGAAATTCTCCACTTTGATACTTAGGAAATCTCAGCAATATGTTTTTTTATCATACACCCCTTTTATTTGATTGCTTCCAGTCTTGGGAAGGCAGCAAAAGGAGGAAAAAAAGAAGCAAAGACTATGACAAATGGAAAACATATATCATGATGTTACATTTAAACCTAACCACATTAATAAATTAAATTAAATGTACATAGTCTATACGAATTAAAGTCAGAGATTTTCAGACTGGGCAAAAATGCACTATCTATCTACTGCCTGTAGAAATGGTCTTTAAATATCAGTGCACAAATAAGTTAAAAATAAAAGGATGTAAAACAATATATTATCCTAATACTGATGAAAACAAACCAAAGAACCTATATTCATATCAGACAAACTAGATTTCAGTCAAAGATATTCCTAGAGATTTTCATATTGATAAAAGGATCAATTTATGAAGGTCCTGCTGCTGCTGCTGCTAAGCCGCTTTAGTCATGTCCGACTGTGCGACCCCATAGATGGCAGCCCACCAGGCTCCACCGTCCCTGGGATTTTCCAGGCAAGAACACCGGAGTCG
Organism: Budorcas taxicolor; assembly: GCF_023091745.1. Taxonomy (NCBI): domain Eukaryota; kingdom Metazoa; phylum Chordata; class Mammalia; order Artiodactyla; family Bovidae; genus Budorcas; species Budorcas taxicolor. Next base: position 76,453,013 of record NC_068911.1, read on the forward strand.
GGTGCCATTGCCTTCTCCAATGTATCAAATAGCAAAACTCCAAAACAGATAACACAAATAAAGAGGATTTCTTGGAAATTTCACTGTCTCTCTTTCTTATTAACTGATGGAAGGATTGGAGAGAAAATCATGTGAGGGTATAAAAGACTTGAACAAGACAGCCAATTTGAGGTAATTGATATGTGTAGGATGCACTGTGCAGCACCAGCAAAATAACACTTTTATTTCAAAAGTATAGTAACATTTACAAATGTGGACCATATTTGAAACCATAAAGTAAGTCTCAATCAATATGCAAGAATTTAAGTCATAGGATATATATTTTCTGACTACAGTGAAGTTAACTTAGAAATCAATAAAGGAAAAGTATCTGGAAAGTAGCCAAGTATTTGGAAAGTAAAGAACACACACCTCTAAATAACCCATGGGTCAAAAAAGAAATAAAAGGGAAAATTGGAAAGATTTTGGAGATCAGTGATAATGAGAACATAGCAAGCAAAATTTATGGGATGGTGCTAAAGATGTACTTGGAAATTTATAGCAGCAAATGTCTATGTTAAAAATAGGAAGGATCTCAATTTCAAATTTAAGAAACTATAAGATGATGAAAAATTAAATACTAAATATGGACAAAAAGAAAAAAATCAGATTGAAAATTAATAAAATAAAAAGCAGAACAATAGAGAAACTTTTAAAAATCTGGTATTTTGAGATCAATGAAGTTGATAAACCTCTGAATTAATAGAATGAACAAGAAAAATAAAGAAGACACAGTATACTAATATTAGGAATGAAATAGATGACATCACTGTAGATATTAAAGACAATTATTAGATTTTTGAATAAATTTCTACCAATAAATTGACTGAAAATAAACTGCCAATCATTGACTACTTGAGTAAGAAGGAGAAAGTTCTTAAAAGGGATAAATTAATAAAGCTTTTGAACTGTGGTGTTGGAGAAGACTCTTGAGAGTCCCTTGGACTGCAACATCAAACCAGTCAATGCTAAAGGAAATCAACCCTGAATATTCATTGGGAGGACTGATGCTGAAGCTGAACTTCCGATATTTTAGCCACCTGATGCAAAGAACGGACTCATTGGAAAAGACCCTGAGGTTGGGAAAGATTAAAGGTGGGAAGAGAAGGGGATGACAGAGCATGAGATGGCATCATCAGCTCGATGGACATGAGTTTGAGCAAGCTCTGGGAGTTGGTGATGGACAGGGAAGCCTGGCGTGCTGCAGTCCATGGGGTGGCAAAGATACAGACAGGACTGAGCAACTGAACTGAACTTATTAAAGCTTATTCAAGAAGAAATAAATGAATAACTAGGCCAATATCCATGAAATATATTGAATTTGTAGTTAAATAGTTTCTTCTGAAGAAAACTGCAGGCTCATATAATTTTCCTGGTGAATTCTGATAAATATTTATGAAAAAAAAGTGTCACTTGTCCAGAAAGTCTCCCAGAAAATGGAAACTGTAAGAAAACTTCCCTGATCATTCTATACAGACAACAATAATCTGCTGTCAAAACTACACAAATATATTACATTAAAAACTATATCACTCATGAACACACAGAAAAATTCTGGACAAAATTCTAGAAAATTAAACCCAATTATACATTGAAAGACTAACATATCATCACTAAATATTGTTTATCCCAGGAATGAAATTGGTATGTTTCAAAATATCCATTCTTTCACTAATTGTGAGTCTAAAACATTCCCACATATACCAGAGTTTGTCTTTGAGCTTACTTTTTCATTGTTTTCTTTGTCAATATTGTGTCAATACCACACCTTCTTATTCCTTTAAGAATATATGCAATTTATTATATAAATTAACATCTGGGAGGACAGGTAGCTTTTCATCTCTTATTTATATAGTTGACTTAGTTTCCACAGAACTTTATATATCCATGAAATTTTTTGAGTAATATTTTTAAGTTACTCAAAAAATATCCAACTGGAATTTTAATGGATTTCTGATATCATCCCTTCCAGACTTTGGATGTCTCTTCATTTATTCAGATAAACAGCTATGTCCTCACTATGGACTCAATGTGTCAGCTCCCCCACCCTAACTCATAAGTTGAAGCTGCCCTAACCCCTTAATGTAAAGTTTTTGGAGGCCAGGCCTTAAGTAAAGTGATGAGGTTGAGGTTCCATGATAGGATTAGTGTCTCTGCTGCAGTCATTTGTAAGCCAGGAAGTGGGCCCTCACTAGAATCAAATCTGCCAGCACTTGGTCTTGGATATCCTAGCTACCAGAACTATGAGAAATGAGTGTATTTTTAAAAAACTACCAGTCAATGATATTTTGTTACAGTACCTGGAGCTGACTAATATTTATTATAATTTTGTTGTTTCTTCTACAGAGGAAAGATTCTTGCTTTGACTAATTCTTATATATTGCTGTTATAAATGGTACCTTATTTTTGCCTTATTTATTGAGTCATTGCTGATTTAAGAAATGCTTTTAATATTGTAGGTTGAATTTGTAGTTGTTAAACATGCATAACTTTTTGTAGGTTTTGAGTTTTTTTTAAGGTAGATGTTTATGCCTTGATCGTTTACCTTCCCTCCCAATTCTTACACTTCATTCCTTTTCATTTCCTTATCGTATTGGCCAAGACTACCACAGTGTAGTCACTAAAAACAGTGTGCATAGAGACAGGAGGCATCTTTGTATTATTCTCAATCTCAAATTGAATGCATCCATTTCTCTAGTTTCCCTGTTAAAGTTCCTCCATTGGTATAGGTTTCGGTATATCTCATTTTGGTAGAGAGCCTTTAGGATGGCCCCTGGTGACTCCGGCCTCCTGGTATTTATGCTCTAGTGTAATCCTCTTACCTTGAGTTTGGATTGAGCTTATTCTTTCACTTCTACTGAACAAAATGTGGCAGGAGTGATAGGATGCCACTTCCAGTATTTTTGCCTTGGGTGCCCTCTTTGGCTTGCCTTGGAGAAAGTCAGCTGCCAAGTCATGAGGCAGCTCTATGGAGAGGCCCATGTAACAAGCCTGGAAATGGATGTTCTATTGGCAGTTGAGTAAGGTGAATGAGCTTGGAAGCAGTTCTTCTGAGGCCTGTCAACACCATGTGAGTGTGTTTGAAAGCAGGTTCTCCTGCGGAACTTTGAGATGACTACAGCTTTGACCAACATCTTGATAGCAGCTTTATAGGAGATTCTGAAGCAAAACTGCTCAGCTCATCTGTATCTTGATTCACAGAAAATATGAAATGATCAATGTTTGTTGTTTTAAGCTATCAAGTTTTGAGGTAATATGTTATGCTATAATAGGCAACTAACATATACATTTACCTACCCTTTAAGAAATATATGCATATGATACATATATGCATGTAATTATTTTACATATATACTTTTCCAGATTATTTCCCATTATAGGTTATTATAAGATATTGAATATAGTTCCCTATACTATAAAGTAGGTTCTTGGTCTTCATATATTTTATATAAAGTAGTTTGTAAATCTTTATCCCATTCTCCTACTCTCTTTCCCCTTTGATAACCATGTTGGTTTTCTGTGTCAGTTGGAAAGTCTATTTCTGTTTTGTATATGAATTCATTTGCATCTTTTTTTTAAGATTCCACATATAAGTGATATATGATATTTGTCTCTGACTTACTTCGTAAATATGATCATTCCTACGTCCATCAGGTTGCTCCAAATGGCATTTGTCCATTCTTTTTAATGGCTGAGTAATATTATATATATGCTGCTGCTGCTGCTGCTTCTAAGTCACTTCAGTCATGTCCAACTGTGTACGACCTCATAGATGGCAGCCCACCAGGCTCCCCTGTCCCTGGGATTCTCCAGGCAAGAACACTGGAGTGGGTTTCCATGCCCTACCACATCTTCATTTTATATATATATATATCTGTTGATAGACATTTACATTGCTTCTCTGTCTTGACTATTATAAATAGTGGTGCTATGAACATTGAGATGCATATGTCTTTTCAAATTAGAGTTTTCTTCAAATATATGCCAAGGAGTGGGATTGCTGGCTCATATGGTAGCTCTACTTTTAGTTTTTTAAGGCCCCTCCATTCTGTTCTCCTGTGATCTGGTGGCTCAGTTGGTAAAGAATCTGCCTGCACTGCTTGGAAACCCAGGTTTGATCCCTGGGTTGGAAAGATCTCCTGGAGAAGGGAGTGCCAACCCACTCCAGTATTCTAGTCTGAAGAATCCCATGGACAGAGGAGCCTGATGAGCTACAGTCCATGGGATTACAAAGAGTCAGACATGACTGAGTCACTAACACTATTCTGTTCTCCAAAGTGACTGCACCAATTTATATTCCCACCAACAGTGTAGAAGAGTTCCTTTTTCTTCACACCCTCTCCAGCATTTGTTATTTGTAGACTTTTGGATGATGGCTATTCTGACCAGGGTGAGGTGATACCTCACTATAGTTTTGATTTGCATTAGAGAGGGTGGACATCTTTTCATGTGCCTTCTGGCTATCTGTATGTCTTCTTTAGAGAAATATCTATTAGGTATTTTCAATCGGGATTTTTAAATATTTAACTGCATGAGGTATTCGGTTCTTTATAAAAAAAGGAAAGAAAGCCTAAAAGATTTCATTTTAAATGTTTGCCTTTAGAGACATCCCAAAAGTTTGAATTACTAAAATGTGAAAGGTTAGAATGATTCTGAATATATATATTTTTATCAGTTTTTCTAAATTATAGTTCCCTGGTGGCTCAGATGGTAAAGAGTCTGCCTGTAATGCAGGAGACCGGGGTTCAATCCCTGGTTCAGGAAGATTCCCTGGAGAAGGAAATGGCAACCCACTCCAGTGTTCTTACCTAGAAAATCTCATGGACAGAGGAGCCTGGCCGACTACAGTCCATGGGTCACAAAAAGTCGGACATGACAGAATGATTTCACTGTCTCTTTTCTGTTATTATCTCCATTCTTATTCTCAATTTCTTTGATTTCTTCCCTTGCCTTTGTTATTTATTTCTTTATTTTTTTTAGGTGTTACAATTCTACAACCTGTTTCATTAAATATTGTTTATATTTAATCTTTGTTTCCTGATACACACATTTAAACTATAAATTTCACTTTAAGTACCATTTCAAATCCGTCCTACATATTTTGATATGATCTGTTTTTATTTTCATGAAGTATAAAATATTTTTGAAAATCTCTTACCATTTTCTTTTGAACCAAAAATCAATAGTATGTTAATTTCTAAGCATATAGGAAATTAAAATTATCTTTCTGCTATTAATTTAGAATTTTGCCATGTTTAACAAAATATAGAGAACTAGTGCATCATAACATCTTTTGGTTTATTACCACTGCTCTCATGCCTGAATTTGTGATTTATTTTTGTGAATATTCTGTGTCTTCAAAAGCAATATGCTTGTGGGTGTAGAGTTCTATATAGTCTGTTGCTGCTGCTGCTGCTAAGTCGCTTCAGTCGTGTCCGACTCTGTGCGACCCCATAGACGGCAGCCTATCAGGCTCCCCCGTCTCTGGGATTCTCCAGGCAAGAACACTGGAGAGGGTTGCCATTTCCTTCTCCAATGCATGAAAGTGAAGACTGAAAGTGAAGTCGCTCAGTCGTGTCCGACTCTTAGCGACCCCATAGACTGCAGCCCACCAGGCTCCTCCATCCATGGGATTTTCCAGGCAAGAGTACTGGAGTGGGGTGCCATTGTCTTCTCCGATACAATCTGTTAACTCAAGCTTATTGTTTTTTTTCAATAAAAGACAGTCTTTGCATACAGGGTTGTCTGGTTGCTTTCTTTGTATATTTGTATGGAATATGTTAATATCACCAGCTACGATAGTTTCTTTATAGTTTTTTAAGTTGCTTGATATATTATAAGGTCACAACTAACACATATATATGTTATTATGCTGTATTTTTGCTGCTGCTATTCCTTTTATCAGAACACAGGATCTTTTCTTTTCTTAATACTGTTTTGCCTTATGTTTGATTTCATCAGATGTTAAGATTTTACTTGTATATTTTTGTTCATATTTTTCTGATACAGTTTTGTCTTTATTAGATTTAAATGTCTTCATTGTGCAGCTTTGGATTTAGCATGATTTCTTTTTTTTTGAAGAGCTTTATTCAGGCCTCTTATATTGCTGAAACCTTTTTAATAAGCTCATGTTCTTTCTGTAAACATATTTTGCAATGTAAACATTCTGTAAAAAATGTATCTGGTCAGGTCAAGTATATGAGTAGGTAAAAGTAGTCTATTTGGAAATAGAGGAATGAGAGAAATTACAAAGATAAATAGTCTAGATTTGCAGTTTCACACAGTGAATCATTCAAAGACTGTCCCAAATTTCACTTGATTTCACACTACAGAGACTAAACTCCAATCTGGTTTATATCCCATGTTTGGGAGAAAGGATATGCAAAATTGAGTGAGAACCCAGGTTTCATTGAACCCCTTCTTTAGCAATGTTTGTGTAACTTTAAGATAATGGCTCTATTAAAAATTCCCCTGTGAGATAAACTGCAGAGTCCTTCAAGATGGTAGTTTTCCCAGCATATATGGTTCGGTGTGCCAGCTGTACTGAGGCAGGACACGAAAAGCAAAACTCAATGAGATAAGCCAGTAATTAGGCTTGTGTGATAGGCTAGGTGATTGAGCTGTTTAATTGAGAAGGTTACAGCTTGGAATGAGAGACAAAAGAACCTTGAATATAGTGTAAAAATAAATATTTGGTAGATTCTTTTTTCTTCTCACAATTGAATTGGATTTTTTAGCAAGTGTATATTAAAAGAAATGAATTATGTATATTTTAGACTGCCAGGGTAAGCTGAAATGGATATACTTGCAAGCAAATTATTATAGTTTTATTTTCATTTTTTGCTTTATTTAAGCACTGTGTCAGTGTATTTTGATGTTTTTACTGTATGATGTGTTATTTTGAAAATATATATTTGAATGCAGCTTCTCCCCTGTGAATCAAGAGTAATAGGTTAAATAAGAAAATACTGTTTCTCTTTAAAGCTTGGCCATTCTGGGGCAAGTTACGTGCACTTATCTTGATGTTTTACTTTCAAATTGTCTAAGCAAATTGGAAATAGTGCACTGAAGGCACTTTCACATGTGATATCTCTTAAATGCCATTTACAATTTATGTATTCTTACACAGAATTTTCCTTTCTATCTTTAGAGACTGAGAAATAAAATTTCTTCCCTGCTACTTCCTTTTTCTATTTGGCAAGAGCAATATTTAAATATATCTTTTGGTACTGTGGATAAACAAGGCTATTATTTTATCCATCAATTCCACTCTATGTCTATATTTCCTAGGAGTTTCCGTTTTTACTATTACATTTATTTTGGTAGTGAGAAGATATGTCTATCTTTAATCCAAGTAATTTATCTTAAAAATAAAATCTTTCTTAACTCCTACTCTGAAATGTAAGTAGTAAACTGTACAGTCATACTTTTTCATCTATGTGTGAGACATTTACATTAAATATGCATGTCATATATAATATATGCAGAGCTAAAAGCAAAAGCTGCCACAGTGTTAGAGAGAAACCATTCAAAAACTTTATTTCACAAAACATCCAAAGCACTATAAAGAATAAATTAAAGCAATACAAATATGTAATTAGAAAATTAGTTAAAAAAATTACTTTTAAAGGCATAGTTTGAACACACATATATACATACATATATATACTTGACAGATTCACATGACTCTTAATAAGCATATAATGTGTGAGAGAAGAAAACTAAATATATATATATATATATATACAGGTAATTTTCATACCCTTGCAACTGAATGCATTAATTTCATCACTGTCATTTACTTATGTCCTTGTTAATCTTTCAATAACTTTATTCAGTATGGGTCAGGCTAAATATGATAAAATAGGAAACAAAAGGCTTTTTAAAGGTGGGAGAATTATTCTGATCTGAGGTTTAGCTAATAAACCAGGAGAAATCAAAGACGAGAAGAGAATTGAAAATTTGAGGATATATGAAAAGAATTACCTCTCATATTTACAAAGCAGATTAACAGATTTAATCTTAACAGATTTTTGCCTTGTTGTTGTTATTCAGTTACTAAGTTGTGTCCAACTCTCTGCAACATCATGGACTGCACCATGCAGTCCTTGTCCTTCACTATCTCCCGGAGTTTGCTCAGATTCGTGTCCATTCAGTCAGTAATGCTATCTAGCCATCTCCTCCTCTGTTGCCCTCTTCTTCTTTTGCCTTCAATCTTTCCCAGCATCAGGGTCTTTTTCAATGAATTGGGTATTTGAATCAAGTGGCCAAAGTATTGCAGCATCAGTGGCAGCATCAGTACTTTCAATGAATATTCAGAGTTGATTTCCTTTAAGATTGACTGGCTTGATCTCCTTGCAGCCCAAGGGACTCTCAAGAGACTTCTCCAGCCCCACAGCTCAAAAATATCAGTTCTTGGTGCTCAGCCTTCTTTATGGTCCAACAACTCTCACATCCATACATGACTGCTGGAATAACCATAGCTTTGACTATATAGACCTTTGTCAGTAAAGTGATGTCTTTGCCTCATTACTAACTGCTAATATTGTAGATCTCAGATGAAGCATTTTTTAGTTGTGGAAGCCTGATAGAAATTAAGAGATGTGTGAATGACTAAAATATCAAGGCAAAGAGAAAGCCTTTTCTTCAAAAAATTTGCAATGAAAGAAATGTAACAGAGCAGCGAGGACTGAAGAAAAATAGATATATTTTGTCAAATTATATTTTGGTTCATTGAAACATGTGGAGGGGTAATGTATAAGTAAGAAATAGATCACTAATGGACAACTTACAGAATATAGAACTAGAGTAGAAAAGGATTGTGGGTTCTAATAGAGAAAGAGTAAAACAAGAAAAAGAATAGATGAATGTGGAGAAAGATTTTCAAGTTGGAATACAAACATTAAAAATGTTCATTTTCTAAGATTCTATAATTTTTTTTAATTAAAAATTTTTTTTTTATTTTTACTTTATTTTACTTTACAATACTGTATTGGTTTTGCCATACATCAACATGAATCCACCACGGGTGTATACAAGCTCCCAATCCTGAATCCCCCTCCCACCTCCCACCCCATATCATCTCTCTGGATCATCCCTATGCACCAGCCCCAAGCATCCTGTATCCTGTATCGAACCTAGACTAGTGATTCATTTCTTACATGATAGTATACATGTTTCAGCGCCATTCTCCCAAATCATCCCACCCTCTCCCTCTCCCACAGAGTCCAAAAGTCTGTCCTGTACATCTGTGTCTGTTTTGCTGTCTCGCATACAGGGTCATCATTACCATCTTTCTAAATTTCGTATATATGTGTCAGTATACTGTATTGGTGTTTTTCTTTCTGGCTTACTTCACTCTGTATAATCGGCTCCAGTTTCATCCACCTCATTAGAACTGATTCAAATGTATTCTTTTTAATGGCTGAGTAATACTCCATTGTGTATATGTACCACCGCTTGCTTATCCATTCATCTGCTGATGGACATCTAGGTTGCTTCCATGTCCTGGCTATTATAAACAGTGCTGCAATGAACATTGAGGTACATGTGTCTCTTTCAATTCTGGTTTCCTCAGTGTGTATGCCCAGCAGTGGGATTGCTGGGTCATAAGGTAGTTCTATTTGCAGTTTTTTAAGGACTCTCCACACTGTTTTCCATAGTGGCTGTACTAGTTTGCATTCCCACCAAGAGTGTAAGAGGGTTCCCTTTCTCCACACCCTCTCCAGCATTTATTGCTTGTAGAGTTTTGGATCGCAGCCATTCTGACTGGTGTGAAATGGTACCTCATTGTGGTTTTGATTTGCATTTCTCTGATAATGAGTGATGTTGAGCATCTTTTCATGTGTTTGTTAGCCATCCGTATGTCTTCTTTGGAGAAATGTCTATTTAGTTCTTTGGCCCATTTTTTGATTGGGTCGTTTATTTTTCTGGAGTTGAGCTGCATGAGTTTCTTGCATATTTTTGAAATTAGTTGTTTGTCAGTTGCTTCATTTGCAATTATTTTCTCCCATTCCGAAGGCTGTCTTTTCACCTTGCTTATAGTTTCCTTTTTTGTGCAGAAGCTTTTAAGTTTAATTAGATCCCATTTGTTTATTTTTGCTTTTATTTCCAGTATTCTGGGAGGTGGATCATAGAGGATCCTGCTATGATTTATGTCAGAGAGTGTTTTGCCTATGTTCTCCTCTAGGAGTTTTATAGTTTCTGGTCTTACATTTAGATCTTTAATCCATTTTGAGTTTATTTTTGTGTGTGGTGTTAGAAAGTGATCTAGTTTCATTCTTTTACAAGTGGTTGACCAGTTTTCCCAGCACCACTTGTTAAAGAGATTGTCTTTACTCCATTGTATATTCCTGCCTCCTTTGTCGAAGGTAAGGTGTCCATAGGTGTGTGGATTTATCTCTGGGCTTTCTATTTTGTTCCATTGATCTATATTTCTGTATTTGTACCAGTACCATACTGTCTTAATGGCTGTGGCTTTGTAGTAGAGCCTGAAGTCAGGCAAGTTGATTCCTCCAGTTCCATTCTTCTTCCTCAAGATTGCTTTGGCTATTCAAGGTTTTTTGTATTTCCATACAAATCTTGAAATTATTTGTTCTAGTTCTGTGGAAAATACCGCTGGTAGCTTGATAGGGATTGCATTGAATCTGTAGATTGCTTTGGGTAGTATACTCATTTTCACTATATTGATTCTTCTGATCCATGAACATGGTATATTTCTCCATCTATTAGTGTCCTCTTTGATTTCTTTCATCAGTGTTTTATAGTTTTCAATATATAGGTCTTTAGTTTCTTTAGGTAGGTATATTCCTAAGTGTTTTATTCTTTTCGTTGCAATGGTGAATGGAATTGTTTCCTTAATTTCTTTTTCTACTTTCTCATTATTAGTGTATAGGAATGCAAGGGATTTCTGAGTGTTGATTTTATATCCTGCAACTTTACTACATTCATTGATTAGCTCTAGTAATTTTCTGGTGGAGTCTTTAGGATTTTCTATGTAGAGGATCATGTCATCTGCAAACAGTGAGAGTTTTACTTCTTCTTTTCCAATTTGGATTCCATTTATTTCTTTTTCTGCTCTGATTGCTGTGGCCAAAACTTCCAGAACTATGTTGAATAGTAGCGGTGAAACAGCAAAGTTTCTCCTGAAAATGAGAACCTGCAGAGACACGGAAGTGTAACTAATATTGAAGGAAATTGATATTAAAGGAATTGAAAAAAAGGATAAAACTGTTTAAAAGAACAATTAAGCACCCAAATGATATTGGAATAAGTGAACACAATCTATTCACTTTTCCAGAAATGCCTGGCAAAGAAGGAGCAGGAACTGAGATGGTAAGTATTACAATTTAGCCAAGATGGGAGAAAATGTGAACTCCATGGAAAGGAAAAACTGGGATTTGAAAATAAACTATTAGGACTTCAATTTCATTTGGATTGTTTAATCTCCAGGAGGTAAATGTTAGCATTTTAAAGACTTAATACCTGCAGAGAAGGCACTGGCTTACCTGATCCTGATCAATGACAAAGCTTGGATTCCAGATTCACACTGTGCCTGGGAAGGGGTTGAGTGCTTCCAGTCTTAAAGGCGGACACAATGCACTTGATACATGGTTAAGATTCCTTTGTAAGACTTAGACCCCAGCTTTATTACCCCACCAGTGAAGGGATTGTTGTTTTCTTGCTTGTGAGGGCTGGTACACCATGCTTGTAATCTGAGACAACTTTAACAGCATTGCTACTCAATCGACCCCATGGGGCAGGGGCTGGTACTGCAAGGTTAAGGTTGGGGTCAGTATCTAGCACATTATATTGTTGTTCTGTCCTGACTCCTGATCATACCAGTGGAGGAGCAGTGCTTCTCTGATCTTGTAGTTTAAAGGTTCCTTGATCCTCACCAAGAGTCTGAGGTCTAGTCCTGACAGATTTCTGTGCTCACACAGTGTGTGATAAAGCAAGTGGGCCTGAACACCTGCCATGATGCCTGCTCCTTGAGTTTGCCCCTTCAAATGCTATCATTCTGCTGTATATGTGTTTGCTGCTTGATGGTCTACTGACAGAAAGTCTAGAGACATCATTTCTATCATGAAGATAAACAGATACTGGTTGTGGTTAACTGGAGCTAGGAGATAAATGAGAGAGAAGAGAGCTGATTGGTTTTTATAACGGGCAGGTGTCAACAGCCAAGGCAGCTACTGAAAGCTATGAGAGGCAGTGTGAAATCAGTAGGTGTGGGGGTGGTGGTGAAAGAGGCATAAAGACAGGATTGTGGTTAAAGATAATTTCATGATTTGAGCTCATGCATGTAAGAATTAATGCATTATGTCAAGGTTTAAACTGGAGAGCTGGAGAAGTAATGAGAAAGCAGAATATGGCAAATATTTTTTAAAAATCTATAAAACTTAATAGGTTAAAGTTCTACAAAGAATTTATACTCTGCAAAGTTATTTCTGGTAAATACGTCTTTCTGATATTTTTGGCATATAATTTCTGGGCTCTATAGTTAGAAAGATTCTAGTAAAGAAGTAAATTTTACCTTTATCTATTTATCTCTAGAGGAAGCAAATTTCATTCAACTCATCTATTATTGACTATAAACTACAAAAACCACTCCCCAACACACACACTACATTGTCTCCCAGAAGTAAGAAAATTATAAAACATCTGGTGAACATTTACAAAATAATTGTTGGCATAATCATTAATGATGTGCACTGCCATAAAAGATTACTGGAAGTGATAAATTCTATATTTAGGAATTCTATGGTTAACCCATTATAAATAAAAGCAAAGTCAAATATATTTTTTTCAATTCAGGATATCATATGTTTGAAACTAGGTGCATTTGAAATTGAAATCATCTTAGGTTTAATAAAATATCTTAATTACATCCTTATTAACTTATACTGTAAATTTAAATGGTCATAGTATAGAATTAGTTGTAGTAAAAATACTCTTTTAAAGCATGAAGTATATCATTTATTATGCTTGATTTAATTCGCCACTTCAGTTTTAGCTTGGTGCTGAATTGTCTGTTGGAATTAGCAAATGGAGAATGATAGGATCATATATGGCATTACAAATACAAGTTAATAACACAATTTCACATCTCACCCTCTCTGAGATGCCAATCAGAAAGTGAGAATAGCCAAATTGCAAATTTTGTCTCACAATTGTTCAAGTAATAGCATGCTGGAAAGAAAAGTGACTGTGCAAACCACAAAATCAGCCAAACAAAAAGAAAAATGTGAATCTTTACTTCTGTCTCTAGCTATGAAAATTCCATAGAGATATTTCTGTCTGTTTGGATTGCAGGTTATGCTGATAGTAAGTAAAGGTTTCATTCCAGATGGATATCAATGAGAACTAAATATTGGGTTCAGCTACTCTGAATTTTTTATAGTTTGCAGTCTTAGACAAACATCAGAAAATCCAGCTATGCTTTGGTTTTACTCACTTCATAAGGGTACTTAAATCATGATAACTTGTAGTTGATAATTGCCAAAAGTTCAAAATAGCATTTTTTTTTTATACTCTTGTTGAGAAGGAGGGGGAAAAATGAAGGATTTTTCTTATCTCTCAGATATATTGGCCTATTCTCCAAATGACAGGTTCCTGGCTGATCAACTGCACCACCTGCTACCAAAGCTCAGTAATATTAGTCTGTGGAATGGTTTCATTCTCATCTCACACCTCAGAGATCTTGCGCTCAACCCCAGGCATCCCTTGTGTGTTTAAATCAGCTTAACGGCTCATACAGTGTGCTGATTTCCTTGTAGGCCTCTGTTTTCTCAAAAAGTGATCACCTTTTGCCAATGCCCTCAGGATTAAACAGGGCAGTCTGGTTTTCCTTTTCTGCATTGGCTCTACCTTTGTAGTCAATAAAAGACTAACTAGAAAAGAATCAGCTGATGAGAGAATCAATCTTCTGGAAGCCTCCCCACAGTTTTCTCATCATTTTTCTACGTCTGTCATCTCAGATTGTAAAATGGAAACCAAAACTCAGTATGTGGGAAGACTTTTACTGCTCCTTGTTAACAAAAACAGTAAGACCAGGGGTTTTGATCTTATGAGTGTATAGGTAAACAGTAAGCTGTAAGTGCACACTCTTGAAGTGGTTTTCTCTGTTTCTAATGGAGGTTTGCAAAGAATTATCAAAGTGGTATCAAAAAGGTCTCCTAACTTACTGTAGTGTGCCTATCCATTCTGAGGAGGTCAAGTTAAATCTGAAGGTCTCATATATGATGGTACTGCGGTATCTTATGGTACAGCAAGCGATACTATGTGCTTCTTACTAAGTCAGAGAAATAGGTAAATATAAAAAAGGATCCTTTATAACTGGCTCCATTACATTAATTTATTTCTATAGCATTACATTTTAAAGCAAGTGACATTTTGTCTCATTTAACTTTTATTTTAACAATTTTATCTCATAATTTGCTCTCTTGTAGACTATTCAAAAATATATATGAAATCTATTCAGATTACTTTTTCAGATAAAGGTCATATCTTCATATAACCCATTGTATATATTTTCTCCAGCAACAGAGAATCTGAAAATAATTTTCTTCCTGCTTTTACTTTACGGGTTCAGATCTCATTTGTAACTTGAAAGCACAATGAGCAGAGGGAATTTAAACTTGCTAACTGATCCTATTAAAATATAAAATAGAGTTTGAAATTTGATTTTTTTTTTTTTTTTTGCCAGAGTCCAGGCTTTTAGTCAGTTACAATGCTATCAGAACTGTTGAGCTTTTCCCTCTGGTAATACATAAAATACATTTAATAAAAATAAAAATGTATCTTTAAATGTATAAAATCCATTTTAAATTCTCTAGTATGAATTATGTCATTAAATTATGAAGTAGAATGATTTCATTGCTTCCTTTCAGTGCCTTTGAAGTAACCCAAGTGATTGAATTGTCACTGCTTTCTGGAGCTGGGAGTATGGTTTGGTGAGAATAAGACTGGCCATCTTCTACCTGTTTATAAGTTTGAAAATAAGAGTGTGTCAACACTGTATTTTGTATTTTTGAAGATATTTAGATTTTCTGAATCTATTTGTAGGAAAATAGCAGAGTGCTATTATAAAGAAAATGTCATCTTTAGCATTTTTGTAAATATGTGGAATTTATTTCAATTTAGATCATATATGAATTTAGCTTATAAAGAGTGGAATAGAATATTTTTCATCTCATCTCAATTTATTCTTCCTTATCATTAATACTTATTTACTGTTGATAACATTCTCGTCATAACTCTTATTAGATTGTCCAGAAAATATATAATATTTTCCTGAACATTATGTAGTTATGTAGGGTTTTGATAATGCAAAAATTCAATAAGGAATCTAAATAATATTAGGTACAATATACTTATGCTTTCCATATTTCTGAGCTTTTTTTTCAATATTTAATATTGCCTCAGTTTCTCCTTATAAATTGTCTCTTAGACATTGAGTTTCATCTTTATTTAGTGCCCCCTCCAATACTAGGCACTTCCTATAGCTAAAATTCCCTGAGAAAATAGATTCCTTTTCTTTTTGATAGCCCAAACCTCAACATTATTTTTAGTGCTTGCTTTGTCACAAAGATTTCGAATCCCATAATGGCAGGATCCTCACCTGTCATTTCATAATTGTATTCCCCATACTTGACACATTCAATGTACTTCATTATTGCCTGTTGATTCAATAAAAGGAGGAAATTTTGGAGGATAGTTTTACCTCAAAAACCAAAAGTTCTTAGATATCTTAGTACCTAGAATGTACAAATCACTGGTATGTGCTGTGTGCTACTGCTGCTGCTGCTAAGTCGCTTCAGTTGTGTCCGACTCTGTGCGACCCCATAGACGGCAGCCCATGAGGCTCCTGTCCCTGGGATTCTCCAGGCAAGAGTACTGGAGTGGGTTGCCATTGCCTTCTCCAGTGCATGAAAGTGAAAAGTGAAAGTGAAGTCGCTCAGTCATGTCCGACTCTTCGCAACCCCGTGGACTGCAGCCTACCAGGCTCCTCCTCCATCCATGGGATTCTCCAGGCAAGAGTACTGGAGTTGGGTGCCATCGCCTTCTCCGGGTGTGTGCTACTAGGGCCTGCTAAACCATGTAAGGCAGAATTACTGCGTTCAATTTTGTTTTTATTACTTTAAGGGCAATTATTAGAATGGAGGGGCATTACAAGAATTTACTTGTTCATGCTATTTTTGTTTATATCATATACCTTTTCTCTACTCCAGAAAAGATACTTCCCTGAGAGAATAATTTAGTTATATTTCCCATGAAAACATTGGTTGAAGACACCAGCTGCATGAAAGTAACAAGAGAGAAAGCAAAACAATTCAGTCAATGACTTTTTATGTTCTGGTCCATATGTCCAACCTATTTTAGCTTATTTTGGATCAGTATTGTTTTTAATGTTATATAAACTGGTGGTAAGAGTGTCCAAATAAATTAACTAGTTAGGCCATGAGTTGCTATTCTTATTTGAATCTTGTAAATGTTGGACTACTTTCAGTATTGCTGTCAATGTAGATGGAATATGTTATAGAATTAAGCAATCAGAAACAGAAATTTGCAAGCCAACTGAAAAATTACTTAACATATAATAAGGAATATATAAGTGCTATACAAAAAATAATGTCTTTTTCAGTGTATCAGATGTATCTTACTTAGAGGAATAAGAAAAAAATAAATAAGTCAGGGGAAAACCTATATTTAATAATTCAGATGCTAATTTCAGGAAAAAATGTACTCTAATATTCCACATCATTCTTCTGTTCAACAGTGGCCTCTGATACCCTTTTTCAATTAAAGTTAATTTTCGTGACTTATGCCCATGTATTCAAAATTTTTATCCTCTGTTTAGTGAAAACTCATTGTATTGTATTAAACATTGTGTCCATCCAATATAACCAGCCTTCAGAGTTACAGTGAATCCTTGATAAAAATTTAATAGTCAAAATTCTACCACTTCCTTTCACTGTTCCTGTGGTAAGTACATGATGAGACAATAGCAGTTTGTATGGAATAGTAAATCTAAAATGCAAAGTTATAAATTCCTTAAGAAACTATATGTAGTAACAGAAGCATCAATGCTATCTGATCAACGGTGACTCCCACTTATGCTATTGACAGCATTAATTAACATAATTCATTATAATAATTTATTGTTGCATAAGTACAATAGTAAGACACAATGTTTATTTACTCTGTTTCCAAAAGAGGAATTTAAAGTTATGTGTGTGAAGATCCTTACAATGAAATATAAAAGAACTTTAAAATCTGGATAAATTAGGGCAAGAAAAAACTGTAGGTGATGTTAGTACACAAAGTGCAGGATAAGTTTGCTATCCTGGTAGAGATGGATCATACCCTGACTTTAAACTTTCAAGTAACTTGTAAGAAGATAAACACATTATAAGATACATAATTCATAGTATCCATAACCTAAAAATAACATAGTTGCCTTGGCAACACAGAGATACTGATAACAAAGATAAACTTCTGGGTCTTCATTGAGCAGACACTGTTTAACTTAAGGGATATTATCTGCATTCTCATCATACAGGCAGTAGGGTAACCCATTTCATATGGCTACTTCTTATCACATTTCTCAGTCTATGCTGAGGGCATTTTACTAGATTACAATGTTTAAAAAGCTGTTTTATAGTTAGGAGAATAAATCTGTGTTGATGTTAGCCAGTACCCCTAATTCCTAGTATGTTACAGAGAGTAGTATCATGCAGAATCCCTTTCAGTTTTGCTCAAAATCAACTAAGAAGAGTGATCAAAGTGAAGAAAAGCACTGAGGAGGAGTATATTGGTGTCATCAGATTATACATGTGCTGCTGATGGATAGTTTCCAAACATCAGCATCGGCCTCCAGAGTTTAAAATGCAATACAAAGCATCACTGTAATTCAGACAGTGGCGGTATGGTGAATACAGATGTATCCTGTATTCACTTAACCTAACGGGAAGTTGGTTGGCTTACTTGTTTTGTTGTTGTTGTTCAGTCACTGAGTCGTGTTCAACTCCTTGTGACCCCATGGATTTCAGCATGCCAGGCTCTTCTATCCTCCCCTATCTCCTGGAGTTTGCTCAAACTCATGTCCAGTGAATCAGTGATACTCTCTAACCATCTCATGCTCTGCAGCCCCCTTCTCCATTAGCCTTCAATCATTCCCAACATCAGATTCTTTTCCAATGAGTCAGCTTTTTGCATCAGTTGACCAAAGTATTGGGGCTTCAGCTTCAGCTATTCAGTCCTCCTAATGAATATAGAACTGGTCAATGGCTATGTCTGGCTTGGTCAGGGCTGGATCCAGGCTTCCGCATGATGCCTTTGGGATTATGATTTGTAATCTCCAGGCTTTTCTTATCTCTGCCTGTGTCCTGACAGGTTCTCTCCATATGACAGTGAGACCGCATTACCATTGGTTGTCATAGTCAAGAGTGTTGTTATCATAGGTCAAAATTCTGAGGAGATCTACGGCTCAATCCTTTACTAGGGCTATGCTGATGTGATTTTTTTTTAAATTTGATTGACCATCATTACAACCTGGGCAGCAAATGTTAGTTTCGTCCACACTATGTGAAATAAATATAAGAAGGGTTGCATAGACTTCTGAAAGTTCTGATGAAAAGGAGATAACAACAATGAAATGTGTTTATACCCTATAAATTTCTTTCTTTTTGTTAAGGCACATTTTGTATAAAACAATACCTAAGGAAAACTATTAATCTCTTGGTTCTTTCTATATTTTCTTTTAACCAGTATCTTAAATATATTAAAAATTAGTTTATTTTGGTATCTCTGTCCTAATTTCCTAGAAATAAGCCTTTTCAGAGGTAAAATATATTTCTTGATTAGAGACAGCTAGTAATGTTCCCAATTATTCATTTTCCATACTTTCCTTTTATTAAATGAACCCATAATGTAAGATGAGCACATGGATATGCAACAATAGACTAGATTTCCAGCTCTCTTTGCAGCTAATTGTGTTTCTAAGATGCTTCCTATTGGATACAGCAGAAGTGAATATATGCAACTTCTGGAATACCTAAATAAACAAAATCTGCTTACCTAAAACAACCTCTAACCTCCTGTTTCTTGGGATAGAATAAAAGATTGATTTATGGAGAGCTATCTTTGCTTTTGGGCCTTCCAGATGGCATTGGTGGTAAATGCCTGCCAGTGCAGGAGACATAAGAGACATGAGTGCGATTCCTGGGTCAGAAAGATTTCCAGGAGGAGGGCATGGCAACCTACTCCACTATTCTTGCCTGGAGAATCCAAAGGACAGAGTAGCCCGGCAGGCTACAGTCTATAGGGTCACAAAGAGTCAGACACGACTGAAGCGACTTAACACACACACACACACACCTTTGCTTTTGTAGATATGAACATCCTTGGAGAGATTCTTAATCTCATGAGGTCTGTGAAACAAGGGATCTATGAACAGAATCCAAGGGAGGCATGAACTTAGAAGGAAACAATTAATCTTAACTTTTACTAACCTCTAATTAAAAGCTAACATTTCTTTTAATTCTAAATATAGGCAAAACCCATTGTAGTTTTAACTGTATCTGTGCCCTTTTCATTTATAGAAACAAGTTTTTTTTTCATATCTCACTATAATTGAAGGTGCACCAAAATATCATCTATTTTCATCCTTTTTTTAAATTTATTTTTTAATTGAATGATAATTGCTTTACAGAATTTCATTGTTCTCTGTCAAACCTCAACATGAATCAGCCGTAGGTATACATATATCCTCTCCCTTTTGAACCTCCCTCTCATTTCCCTCCCCATCCCACCCCTCTAGGTTGATACAGAGCCCCTGTTTGAGTTTCCTGAGCCACATAGCAAAATTCCCGTTGGCTATCTATATTACATATGGTAATATAAGTTTCCATGTTACTCTTTCCATACATCTCACCCTTTTATCCCCTCTCCATGTCCATAAATCTATTCTCTATGTCTGTTTCTCCATTATTGCCCTGCAAATAAATTATTCAGAACCATTTTTCTAGATTCTGTATATGTGCATTAGAATACGACATTTATCTTTCTCTTTCTGACTCACTTCATTCTGTATAATAGGTTCGTTGGTAGTTATCAGACCAATTACATAGTCCTGGTATTTAGTGTATTAATAAAGAATCAAACATATTACTCTACTGTAGTTGTTTTTTCTAATATTCTGATTAGATTTATGTTTTAATATAAGCTGATGTCCTTTGTAGTTTTATTTATATTCAGTTAAAATGTTACTCAAATAGGTGTTCATGGACTCCTGAGGATGGTTCAAGATGACTGGGAGTCAGGGAGCAATGTGGAGGGAGAGATCTCTGGTTTCTTAGTTTCCAGATTGTTTTTGTCATGCCAGCCTCAAGGCTGAACTATCACTAGGTTTATTTATTTTCCAGAGCTGCTGTAACTAGCCACCACAAACTGGACAGCTTCAAACAAGAGAAATTTAGTGTCTCACAGCTCTCAATGCTAGAAGTCCAAAATTGAGTTATTGACTGAGTCATGCTCTTTCTGAAACTTTTAAGGAAGAGTTCTTTCTTGCCTCTTCCAACTTCTGATAGCCCCCATACATTTTTTGACTTGTAAATGCATTACTCCAATCTCTTCTTTCCACTCCTCTTGGCACCCTCCCTGTGTATCAGTGTGTTCATTCTGTCCTTTTAATAAGGACACCAGTCATTTTGGACTAAGGGCTCACCCTACTCTGATACAACCTCATTTTAACAAGTCACTTCTGCTAAGACTTTATTTCCAAATAAGATCACATACACAGATACTGGAGATACTTGAGTACATCTTTTGGGGGGACACAATTTTATCTGTAATACTTGGATAAGAATACATCTCTGTGTAATTGAAGTCATTCTATTTTGAGGTCTCTGTTTTCTGAGCTTAGCCTGCACTTAGGTACAAATATATTTTGTTACAAAAGTAAGATGAATTCTAATTTGTACCACAAGTAAAAGAGCTCTTGTGGGGTCCTGATGGAATCCAATCAAATAATTATCCATAATATATTATAGTTCACAACAACTGTGTACTCCAATGAATCAACAGAGTAATTCCTCTAGAACAACAGATTAGCCTATATTCTATTTTTAAATAAAATTGTATTGGAGCATAACCATATCTGTTCATTTATGCATCATCTATAACTGCCTTCACATTACTGTGGCAGAGTTGTGTAGCTGCAACAGAAAGTGTGTGTCCTTCAATGGCTAAAATGTTTGCAACCTGGTCTTTTACAGAAAAAGTTTGACAACCTCTTCTCTAGGACATGAGAAGGATAAGTAAGAGATCCAATGTATTCTTTCACTCGCTCACTGTACAATGAGGGTGAAAGAAACTTATTAAATCAGAACTCAAAGAATAACATATAAGGGAACATGAACTAGACCTTAAACTGAGCCTATGAATTGCTCAAAACTCAATTTCTAGGTAGAGGATGCATTTACCTGTCATTGAAATCAATTATCTGAAAATAATACCAGACAGAAAGAAAGCATACAACTTCCAAGTTCCCTTAATAATAAGAAAGCAACAATAAATTAAAACTCCCTTGTAATAGGAAAAAATGGTTATTTCAAATCAAGAGAGTAAAATTCTAACAAGAACAATCATTGGTATAATTGCATGATATTTCTTACTTCCACTAGCATTATTAATGGGATTATGGTTTGACCTGGCAATGAGAATAGCTTCCCTTGTGGCATTTTGGCAGTTCTATTTCTGTCCTTTGAGAAATAAGGAGGCAGACAAAGGATAAAAGTCCTTGCTTGAGCTGCTGAAACAATAACATAGTGTGAAGAATTTCCAGTTCCTCAGGAGCTCAAAGGATCCCATTTTTATGGCTCCTTGAGAACTGGAAGCTTGATCGACACTCACAGAAAAGACCTTAGTCCCCTTGAAATCAGCAGTCATTTGAAGGAGTATCACTGCACTGGGGGCCTTATAGACAAACGAGTATAGCAATGAAATTTCTTTTGGAAAGGAAAAAGATATCTCATGTGAAGCAATCACAAAAGGCCACAGTCAAGCAGTCAGTATGTCAAGTTTGGGGTGCATTGTAGAAGCAATAGGAAACTTGCCTATCACAGGCTCAGCTGAGTTACTGCAGGGATCAGAACTTTACTGCTGTGCCCACATAGAAACTGGATTTCTGTGAAAAGAATCTATTCTACTTTAGAATATTTTGTTTATTCTTTAATGAATATTTTCAACATCCTGGGCAAAAAGCAGAGGTGACTGTATAGTTTATCCTGGTTTGAGAATAGGATTAGGGGACCAAGATTGCACTTAATATGGCCAGAATTTAATGGAAAAAAAATATGTCAGACAATCTAAATCCAAAAGCATCAGACTTTTTAAATGTGGAGATATTTTCCTATTCCTACCCAATAGGATTCAATCTAATCCATAACAAATTATCATCACACTTCAAAGAACTTTCCCTTCACTCATTATCTTCTCAATGCCCCTCAGTCTCAGTCTCCATGTTTCCTTTGTGCTTTTCCTATTTGTCTCTTATAAAAATGATTCTGTGTGGATAGTTTTACCTGCTTTGTGATAAGTGTTACTACACACCAGGCATGTGAAGACATCCAGAATTATAGTCAAGGCCTTATTAGATACTTTTTTTCTAAACTCTATAGTAAAGAAGGTGAATTTTAAAGGAGAATACAGTTATATTTAGGGTAGAACCTTGAGTAATTTTTCTAAGCAGTCATAGGCCAAATTTGGAAGTACCAGGAACCCCCTTCCCCAGGCACCTAATCATACGCTGTACACACCTTGATTGTGAAAATGGAATCAATGAGAGGAGTGAGAGTGAGCTAAGCCAAAGGGATGAACAAACCTTGGAGAAAGGAAAGTACAAGGGTTTTAAAGGATTAATCAGTAGGACATTTGGGAATAGGAAGGAGCTTAATGGGGCTTAAATATACTGAAAAGATAGGTAAGATCCAGACTGTAAAAGAACTTAGATACACTAAATATAACTTCAGTTCAGTTCAGTCACTCAGTCACGTTCGACTCTTTACGACCCTGTGGACTGCAGCACGCCTGGTTTCCCTGTCCATCACCAGTTCCCAAAGCTTGCTCAAACTCATGTGCATCGAGTCGGTGATGCCATCCAACCATCTCATCCTCTGTCATCCCCTTCTCTCCTGCCTTCAGTCTTTCCCAGCATCAGGATCTTTTCCAATGAGTCAGCCCTTCGCATCAGGTGGCCAAAGTATTGGAGCTTCAGCTTCATCATTAGTCATTTCAATGAATATTCAGGATTGATTTCCTTTAGGATTGACTGGTTTGATCTTGCAGATTAAATATAACTTAAGTATTTATTATGTACCTCTTAAGTATTCTCCCCAGTTAAAATGTTTTTGTGACAATGCTGTAGAAGACATATATATATATATATTTTTAATTCTCAGTGTGCAGCCTCCTGGTAGAGATAAAGATAACTGCAATTCAAGATGGTAGTCATGAATACAGAAACGTGCTCAGTCAAAATATGAGAATACAGAGAATAGATACTTTAAGGAAATGTTGCTGGAGAAAATGATTTCTGAGACTATCCCTAAAGGCTGCATGCAGTCAACCTGATTTAGAAAGCTGGAAAGGGTTTCTTGCTCAGGGACCAGAATGAAAAACATAAGAGAGCAAGGTGGGATATAGGACCTTGAAAAATTTGGTACTACTGGGGAATACAGAGTGAAATGGAGAAGGTATTAAATAAACTTAGAGATTATAGAAAGGGCCAGATTTTTGAGTCTTTGCCAGGCTATAAATGTCTGCAACTGGGAGATAGAAGGTGTATTGGGGGTAATACTATGTTACTATTAGATTAATTATGAATTAGATCATTCTGACTAGAGCATGAATAATCATTTAAAAGTAGTATCACTGCAAGCACACAGAAAAATCTGGAGGCTATGGCCCTGTAGATGGAGAAAAAGAAGGATAATTGACTAGACTGATGGTTTTAAAACTTAGAAATTCATCATAAGTGTAGATCTCACGTCAGTGTAACTGAGAGACTTATGGTACCTTTAAAAGGGAAAAGGAGTTCAAAGAACTTTTTGTTTTGGGACGAGGGAAAAAGTTTGATTTTTGTCTCAAATATACTGAGTCAAAAGCAACAAATACACTGAGTGTGTAATGCTTATGAATATTTATAGTATCATTATGCCCCTATATATGTATAAAATTGATATAATATACAGAATCTCCTCAGGTTTAAAATGACAGGACAATCCAGTAGAAACATTGAATAGGCAGAGTTTCAGCTTTGGGGTATCTGGCCGACTCTTATGACAGTCATAGGTTTTTAGTTCAAATCCAATACAAATTTGCAAACCTACTATTATATAAAAACTATCATGTAAGAATTGAATCGCTAGTCTATGTCTGACGCAGGATACAGCATGCTTGGGGCTGGTGCATGGGGATGACCCACAGAGATGCTATGGGGAGGGAGGTGGGAGGGGGGTTCATGTTTGGGAACACATGTAAGAATTAAAGATTTTAAAATTAAAAAAATAAAAAATAAAAAAAAATTAATTATTTGCATAGAAATATCTAATTATACTTTGGGAGTTTAGATCTCCCGTAGCTATAGTAGAAAAGACCAACCATCAAAATGCTCAGCATTATACTACAGTTTATCCAATGGACTCAATTTGGAAAGCAACTGCAGAAATCATAAATGTCTATCTGTTCTTTGCAAAGTTTAGGCTTACTTCGTATGCATTAACTTTTAGTGTTTCATTAGTAGGAAGCCCACACTCAACTCACTTCCCCAGTACTATCTTGCTATGACCATGGAAACAGTTACTTTTTACTAGTTCTGAAAAATTGTTGTGAATTCTGAATGACATTAAAACTTTTTTTTAATGGCTAGAAAATAAGCTCGTAAAATACAGAAGATGGGTCTTACTTATCTTTCTTCTCATTGGCAAAACAATGAATTTTTCAGTCAATAAGTTTTTGTTGAATAAATTGATTATTTTGTGTATAAATGATTTATTCACATAGTTATTTAACAAAAAATTCTAATCATTTATAGTTATTTGACTGCCTGTTTAGTGCCTCTATACCTGGCATTTGAAAACTCTTTCTGGGTCAATGAGTGTTTCAAATAACTAAAGCTAATCTCTCAAGCCTCTTTGTTTTAACCACTTTTGATAAACATCTTTTCACAATTGTATTACATACTGTAGATAAGAGAATAAGCTTTAATTAATTTAACCATTTCATGATGAGTCAGGTCCATTATAATAAGCATTAATCATTGTACTTTACAGCAAAACAATGCAGACCTTAGGGACCGTTGAACCAGGCAGAATGGTTTGTGTGTAATATCTAATGGACTCAAATTGCTGTATTTTTCTGGTTGATCTTCTGTTCTCTACTGTTTTCCTTCTGTCACCTGTCACTCTGAGTTGCTAGGGAAACCAGACAACTACATTTGTTAAAACAGTAATCTTAATTTTAGATGTGTAATATCTGAATCAGTGCATTTGTTACATGGATTCTCCCAGGTAGTTGATTTCATTGAATGCTGTCAGTTGGCATATTCCCCTTTCCTAGAACTCCTGGAAGTATATAAAATGAGAAAACATTTTTTAAAAATTTATATTAATATATTTAATAGAACACAGTATATAGCTCACATATAAATAATGTGTGTAGCTTGCAATAGACATTAAGAGTTTCTGCTTGATTTTCTTCTTCCTTATAAACATTGATTCCTGGGCTGATATGGAAAACGAGTGTATATGTGTCTGTGTGTGTGTACAAGTGTCCTTGTGTTGGAGTTCAGCCTATTTATCCAGACTATACAATACTCTTTGTTTCCTTCAAATTTATTTATGAGATATTTTCATTGGCATTAAGAACTTATTAGTTTCCCAGGGTTAGTTCTTAGATATAGTACATACTATAGTCAACAATCGTCTTTCAGATCTGCTTAACTTAATAACCATTTTGCCCATCTGCTTTAGCCATTCTCTTTTCCCATTTACTTTGGCTTTCCTGAAATCCAAAAGCCGCATGACTTAGCACCTACTCTGTTAAATCTCTCTTTGCCTCCTAATTTTGAGGTCATCAGTGACCTAGATGTTGCTAGATCCAGTGGTACAGTCTTAGCTTTCTTATTCTTGGACCTGTTCACAGCGTGTTGGCAGAGTTGATCACTCCTTTTTTTGGGGAACATCTTTTCATTTGTCTCCAGGACCTAATCATATTTTGATTTTCTTCCAGTTGTAAGGACCACTGCATCTAAGTCTGCTTCATTGGTTTCACTTCTTCTCCCAGGCTTTGAGATGTTGAAATATCTCAGTGTTCTTACATTAGACCTCTTCTCTGTTTATAGTGAATCCCTGGGTGAACTGATCCAGCCCTGTAGATTTAAATGTTATTTGTATGCTGATAGCAACAAATTTGTATCTCAAACCCTGCTTCTTGTCCCAAACATCAAATGCTTGTTTATCATCTCTGCTTGCTGCTGCTCCACCTAAATGCCCCAAATTTACCTCTAAACTTAATAGCCATAAAATGGCTCCTCTTTTTCTATTATCTCAGGAAATAGGTCCATTCTTCCAATTGCTCTGGCCTAAAATGTTGGAGAAAACATTTATTTATTTTTCTCACACATCCATAACCAATTCTTCTGTGAGCTCTACCTTAGAAATATACCTGTAATCTGACTAGCTCTCTCATCCTTACCTGCCTGGTCCAGACTGCTGTACCTCTTAGATGTGGCAATAGCCCCTTAGCTGATCTTCATGCTTCTGTTCATTGCCTTCCACAGCCCAGTGTCCTCGCAGAAGGCAGAGTGATCTTTAAAAGATGAAACGCCAGATCTTGTCATGCACACCACTCTCCCCACTCTCCAAAGGCTATTTGTTGAGTTTAGAAAACCATCAAGAACCCCCGGCATGGCCCTTGAGGTTCTGTGTAATCTGTGTAATTTGGTTCATCTACAATTTCATTTCTTGCATGCATCTATCTCCCTCTGTGAAGTAGGCACACTGGCCTCCTTCCTGTTTGACATATCAAGTACAGCTTTGGGGTTTGCCACTCTTTCTTTTACCCCCTTTCCTATATGACCATAACTTGCTTTCTCAATAACTTAATCACAAAAGCCCCCTTCCCAGAGTGTTGTCCCCTGACCAATCTTTGTATAAGAGCATACACATTCTTTCTGACTGTCCCCATCAAACTCTGGTGTACATGTTACTTTGTTCACTTTGTGTACATCTGTCTGTACATCTTTCATCCAAGTAGATTTTAAGCTTCTTGAGAACAGAAGCTTCCTTTGTTTTGCTTCCTATTATATCATTATTACCCAAAATAGTGCTTAACACTTAACAATGCTTCATACGTATGCGTGGGATCAATGGATTGATGAATAATGGTCTTTGGGTTTCCCAGTTATTTGCTAGGCTCTTCTTGAGAAATGCTTTTTGCTAATCTACCCCCAGATTCTTTTCGATTTGTACTATTTACCCTTTCCTGTTTACTTTAGTCAAGCATACACACTAAATCAATTTGTTCTGTCCCAAGGATCATTTGTGTCTAACCTATAGAACAAGATCTTTGTGACAGCTGCTTTCTCTGATGCTCAGGTGCTTTTTATTGCCTTATTTTGGGCTTGTGGTTTTGTTGAAGCTGACTGTGGTTCTCTGAATTCAGATTGCCAGTTAAGGCAGGAATTAGTCTATGGATTTTATTGTTTAAAATACTAGAAGTTTTTGAGTAAGGACATCTTCAGGAAATTATGCTTGATGTGTATTGGAATTTTATATAGCTCCTTGGTATGATTAAGCCAAATAAAAGCAATTTAACTTTTCTTTTTTTATGTTCATAATTTGTTTACATACCATTTAGTGAAGTGGCATTGAAATATATTAGAGATAAATGGAAGTGAATATAAATAGAGAAATGAGTTAAAATGTGTTTTATTATAGGTCCCATTTGGAAATATGAGGAATAGTGGAGACAGCAGAAATTTCTGAAGTAGAAAAAATTAAAAGGAAAGTTGAAACAGACATTCATTTTATGTTGATGAATGGTGAAAATTATATAAACAGAACTAAATAAAATAAGTGCAATCAATACATAATATTGTAATAGCCATTCTAATGCATCATACTTATTATAATAGTGACCTAGTATATTGAAATCTGTTTACTAGTAAGGTTTTCAGAGATTGGCTTATACCTACATTATGCATACCATTGACTTGAATGTAACTGTTTTCAGTTATAATATGAATGTAAAATAAAGTTATAATAGAATTTCATTACAGTTTATGAGTATTGCTTTTTGTGAGTCAGAATCTCAAAGATATTCCAAGGGAAAAAAAGAGCCTATAAAATAGGTGAACAGATATAGGTAAGTCTAGAATTTTAAACTGAATTGGTTGAGAACACACAAAACATTAAAAACTGGGTACTAATTAAATGCTGTCATACCTGGAAGTATTAAATATCTACTCAGATGATAACTTTTTCTTATATTGTGAGCCCTCTGTTACAGTATTAGATGAAAATAATTCTATGTAGAATAAAACAAACCCCAAATTTCACTGACCCAACCAACTGAATAAATAAACAACAAAGCAAATAACTATTGACTTCTGTTTTATTTGATCTTTGTTTTAACAATGAAATACTTTATTGGCACACTTAATTAAAGTATCCAACTTTGGGTAGGATTGCTGAGACTACTTGTTACCTAGCCAAAGTATCTTTTCCCATTCTCTCCTGTTAACAGAACTTTGATCTTATTCAGAAAGATAATATATGTAGATTAAAGAAAACTCAGTCCCTCAGTCATGTCCGACTGTTTCCGACCCCATGAATTGCAGCATGCCAGCCCTCCCTGTCCATCACCAACTCCTGGAGTTCACCCAAACTCATATCCATTGAGTCGGTGATGCCATCAGGCCATCTCATCCTCTGTCATCCCCTTCTCCTGCCCCCAATCCCTCCTAACATCAGAGTCTTTTCCAATGAGTCAACTGTTCGCATGAGGTGGCCAAAGTACTGGAGCTTCAGCTTTAGCATCAGTCCTTCCAATGAACACCCAGGACTGATCTCCTTTAGGATGGACTGTTGGATCTCCTTGCAGTCCAAGGGACTCTCAAGAGTCTTCTCCAACACCACAGTTCAAAATCATCAATTCTTCAGTGCACAGCTTTCTTCACTGTCCAAATCTCACATCCATACATGACCACTGGAAAAGCCATAGCCTTGACTAGACGGACATTTGTTGGCAAAGTAATGTCTTTACTTTTTAATATGCTATCTAGGTTTGTCATAACTTTCCTTCCAAAGAGTAAGCGTCTTTTAATTTCATGGCTGCAATCGCCATCTGCAGTGATTTTGGAGCCCAAAAAAATAAAGTCTGACGGTTTCCACTGGTTCCCCATTTATTTCCCATGAAGTGATGGGACCGGATGCCATGATGTTCATTTTCTGATTGTTGAGCTTTAAGCCAACTTTTTCACTCTCCTCTTTCACTTTCATCAAGAGGCTTTTTAGTTCCTCTTCACTTTCTGCCATAAAGGTAGTGTCATCTGCATATCTGACGTTATTGATATTTCTCCTGGCAATCTTGATTCCAGCTTGTGCTTCATCCAGCCCAGAGTTTCTCATGATGTAGTCTGCATGTAAGTTAAATAAGCAGGGTGACAATATACACCCTTGACATACTCCTTTTCCTATTTGGAACCAGTCTGTTGTTCCATGTCCAGTTCTAACTGTTGCTTCCTGGTCTGCATACAGATTTCTCAAGAGGCAGGTCAGATGGTCTGGTATTCCCATCTCTTTCATAATTTTCCACAGTTTATTGTGATCCACACAGTCAAAGGCTTTGGCATAGTCAATAAAGCCAAAATAGATGTTTTTCTGGAACTCTCTTGCTTTTTCCATGATCCAGCAGATGTTGGCAATATGATCTCTGGTTCCTCTGCCTTTTCTAAAACCAGCTTGAACATCTGGAAGTTCATGGTTCACATATTGCTGAAGTCTGGCTTGGAGAATTTTGACCGTTACTTTACCAGTGTGTGAGATGAGTGCAATTGTGCAGTAGTTTGAGCATTCTTTGGCATTGCCTTTCTTTGGGATTGGAATGAAAACTGACCTTTTCCAGTCCTGTGGCCACTGCTGAGTTTTCTAAATTTGCTGGCATATTGAGTGCAGCACTTTCACAGCATGATCTTCTAGGATTTGAAATAGCTCAACTGGAATTCAATCCGCTCCACTAGCTTTGTTCGTACTGATGCTTTCTAAGGCCCACTTGACTTCACATGCTAGGATGTCTGGCTCTAGGCGAGTGATCACACCATCGTGATTATCTTGGTCACAAAGATCTTTTCTGTATAGTTCTTCTGTGTATTCTTGCCACCTTTTCTTAACATCTTCTGCTTCTGTTAGGTCCATACGATTTCAGTCCTTTATCGAGCTCATCTTTGCATGAAATGTTCCCTTGGTGTCTCTGATCTTCTTGAAGATCGTGACATTGTTATGGTAAAACAGGGAAAAGTGGGGATCTTGGGTGAGGCTTCCAGGACTCAGCTAAAGTCAGCTTGTACCCTTCATTTTTACTCCTTGCCCTTTTCCTTCTTTCTGCTAGGAAAAGAGAGGAGAGTGGAACTCTAGCAGCCACCTTGAGGGAAAGATTTTGGGGAGCCTGAGTGATTGACTGTTGATTGTATTAGAGCGTTTGTTGCAGACCTGAATTACCTATTTCCAGATTTCACTCATATAATTAAAATTAACCTCTAGTTTTTGAAATTTCTGTTACTGGCAACTGAATGTAATTCAAGCATAATGCAAGTAGTCTTCAAGTCATCAAAGTTAAATGTGCCGTAGTCTCTTGGTTCTGCTGTCTGTGCTTTACCCACATTTGCCTTTCCCTGTATGTCAGCTTTGTCAACGGGCTGGCTCCCCTCATGGAAACAAAATGACCAGGAATTCTAGGCCTCACAAATGCACATTTTCTTGCTAGAACAAAGAAGAATCTGCTTCTTTGCCATTAAAGACAAGTCTAGTGATTTCCTGCTGAATTAATCCAGCTAAGCCAGTTGCTGTGCAGGGGATATGGATTATTATATTCAGCCTAACTATCCTAACCCAATAGCATCCAAAAAATAAAATGTAATATTAAAATATTTGTGCACCGTATTTGTGAATTGTTTTTGGTAATGCTTTTTTCAAATTATAAAAGCAATGAAAAAAATCATTATAGAAAAAAATAGAGGAAAAACATAAGAAAATTTCACTGACAATTTCAAGAGCAATGCATTTGAGTATTTCTTTATAGGTTTGGGTGTGAATATATACATGTACATGCAATAAATATGGTGTTTTCTTAAAGAATACTGGACCCAGAAAAAATAGAGGAAGTTAAAATTAAATGTTGTTTTATGAACCAAATTGTTTAAGAATAAACTAAACCTATTAAAGTATTGAGATATTTATCAGGTTTGGCATATCATCAGAATACTGTGTATATATATAGGAAAATTTAGTTTCAGTGTTATGTATACATATGTATGTATATTAATAAAATAAGGACCCTGCTATTATGAAGTTAATATCCTATCTTCTTTTTAACTTTAAGTATTTTGCATGACGCTAAATACTATTGGATCGTTTTATTTTATTTTTTATTTTTTTTACTGTACAATACTGTATTGGTTTTGCCATACATCAACATGAATCTGCCACGGGTGTACATATGTTCCCACTCCTGAACCCCCCTCCCACTTCCCTCCCCATACCATCCCTCTGGGTTATCCCAGTGCACCAGCCCCAAGCATCCTGTATCCTGTATCGAACCTAGACTGGCAATTCATTTCTTATATGATATTATACATGTTTCAATGCTATTCTCCCAAATCATCCCCCCCTCTCCCTCTCCCACGGTGTCCAAAAGACTGTTCTATACATCTGCATCTCTTTTGCTGTCTTGCATACTGGGTTATCATTGCCATCTTTCTAAATTCCATATATATGTGTTAGTATACTGTATTGGTGTCTTTCTTTCAGGCTTACTTCACTCTGTATAATCAGCTCCAGTTTCATCCACCTCATTAGAACTGATTCAAATGTATTCTTTTTGATGGCTGAGTAATACTCCATTGTGTATATGCACCACTGCTTTCTTATCCATTCATCTGCTGATGGACATCTAGGTTGCTTCCATACCCTGGCTATTATAAACAGTGCTGCAATGAACATCGGGGTACATGTGTTTCTTTCAGTTCTGGTTTCCTCGGTGTGGTATGCCCAGCAGTGGGATTGCTGGGTCATAAGGGAGTTCTATTTGCAGTTTTTTAAGGAATCTCCACACTGTCCTCCATAGTGGCTGTACAAGTTTGCATTCCCACTAACAGTGTAGGAGGGTTCCCTTTCTCCACACCCTCTCCAGCATTTATTGCTTGTAGACTTTTGGATCACAGCCATTCTGACTGGTGTGAAATGGTACCTCATTGTGGTCTTGATTTGCATTTTTCTGATAATGAGTGGTGTTGAGCATCTTTTCATGTGTTTGTTAGCCATCCATATGTCTTCTTTGGAGAAATGTCTATTTAGTTCTTTGGCCCATTTTTTGATTGGGTCATTTATTTTTCTAGAATTGAGGAGAACATAGGCAAAATACTCTCCAACATAAATCACAGCAGGATCCTCTATGACCCACCTCCCAGAATATTGGAAATAAAAGCAAAAATAAACAAATGGGACCTAATTAAAAGCTTCTGCACAAAAAAGGAAACTATAAGCAAGGTGAAAAGACAGCCTTCGGAATGGGAGAAAATAATAGCAAATGAAGCAACTGACAAACAACTAATCTCAAAAATATACAAGCAACTCATGCAGCTCAATTCCAGAAAAATATTGGATTGTTTTAGTTACTTTTGTGGCTATGTATTATTGTATCTTATAGATGTTCATAATGTATTTAATCAATTCCATATCATCTGGTATCCCCCCACATTTCACTATAAAATAAATAAAATATGGTTGATATGTTCATTAATAAATCTATACCTAAATTAGAAATCTCAGTACCACTAATCAGTCTCTTAAGGCAATAAGTCAGTTTGGAATGTTTTGTTAAAGCTTATGAACATTTAAAAAGTTTTTGCTATTAATTGGAAAATGAGGCAATAGTTTATCTCTAGAAGATAAAGCATTGATACCATAACATTATAGACGGTGAGTAGCAATGGCACCCCACTCCAGTACTCTTGCCTGGAAAATCCCATGGACGGGGGAGCCTGGTAGTTCGCAGTCCATGAGGTCACTAAGAGTCAGACACGACTGAGCGACTTCACTTTGACTTTTCACTTTCATGCATTGGAGCAGGAAATTGCAGCCCACTCCAGTGTTCTTGCCTGGAGATCCCAGGGATGGGGGAGCCTGGTGGGCTGCCATCTATGGGGTCGTACAGAGTCGGACACGGCTGAAGCGACTTAGCAGCAGCAACAGCAGCATTTTTATCCACTTTCACTTTGATAGTTTTAATGTCCCCCTTTTGGATTATTAGTGAAATTAATAATTTTTTTTCAGAATCATGCATTTGTATATTTTCTTGTCCTTTTGTTTATACTCTATATTTTCCTAGCTGTACTTATATTTTTCTTACTATTTTCTGTATTATATTTTAAAATTTTCCATGGGCATATGTTCATTGAAATATTTTTCAGTTAATTACATACCTTTCTTATTATCTATGGACTTTTTCTAGGGCTCAGAAGTAGTTAAAATATTGGTTTTTCTATTTATGTTGATTTTTGTCATTTTTGCATTTTATTATTTGTTTCATCTTTTGAATGATTTTGTTGATCCATTTTGCTTTTGAAGTTTATTTGAGTTTAAGTCTTTAGAAGAGAATCGAATATTTTTAAATTTCTAAGTGACTAAATAATTATCCTATAATAACGAATCCCCCTCCCTTCCTAATATGTGATGACATCCTTGTTTAACTTATTTCCTATAATCGATCTGCTTGCAGAGAATCTTTTCCACTTTCTGTCAGTTCTTGATATAATATCATATTTCTTTGATTATTATTGCTTTATAGCTTTAGTAATTCTTAACAGAAGTCCTCTGCTATCAATATTATTTTTTAAAATTTTCTCATATATGAAGGGTTTTGGATGTATTCTAAATTTATTCTGTAAAGTTAAAAATGATACAAACTGGACTTTCCACTGGAATTATCTATAAACTTATTTATAGATAGGTTTTGTAAAACTGCTTTTGTAAAACAACATTTTTGTAGTATTCTATTTTCACAGGCAGAACAGTGATTGGTTTTTACGTGTTCAAAACTTTTTAAGGTCTATATCAGTTAGAAGTATTGTAGAAGACATATAGCACACCCAAAGAGATTGTGATGAAGGGACTGTTTAAAAGATATGGAAGAGAAGAAAATAACGGACAGTGAAGCACCCTGATGTCATTCACTCCTAGATCCTTAGGCTTGAAAGGATAAGAAGAGGCAATAGTTACCAAAATGCTGTGAAATCTAGAACTGGAGAAGAGAGCTACCTGACAGGAGCAGCAACCTTCAGTTGAAGAATTCCACCACCACCAATCTCATGACTCCAGACAGAGAATAGAGGTAAAAAATAATTTGAATGCTCTCTCTCCAACCATCTTTTTCCTTTTGGCAGAGCCTCTCATTGATTTTACCCAGAAGTCAAAAGAACCCGGATGGTACAGTTTACAGAGATCAACCTCCTGGGGCCAAACCAGGGAGAAGATGAATGAAGAAATGTCTGTCCTTCAGTAAGTTTGTGGTTTCCTCCTTACAGGTTTTTACATTTACCTTTTAAGCCTAAGTGTGCTTTGGATTGCTGTATCAGTCAGTGTTCTTACAGGAGTCATGGCACATTAAGTTGAAATATTTGGACTGGCTTTTTAGTGAAAGAATATGAGTGTGGGTATAGTATGTTTCTTAGTAAAGGACATGGACATGGTGGATAGAGGTATCCATGGAGATCAAGAATGGGGAATTGTCTCCCATGGGTCTGAAGGAACAGTGTAAATATAGTTTGTACAAAATCTGAAATATTTATTTAAAACTAATCCTAGAAATGTGAGTATTGTAAGTATAACATAAATTGAGATGTTGAAATGATAATGTTAGGATCAACATTCTCAACTGATTTCATTAAATATCCAAATATCATTTATTTCAAGAGATTCTTCCCAAATGATTCACATAAAATATAATTTCTATTTCCTGAATGGCAGTGTCTTCAAAAGAAGTAATATGTACTTAATGATTGCTAAGAGAAAAATAGCAAACAGCCTTCCAAACATCTCAATCTTTAAAGTATATTTACAGTGTCCCAGAGGTTTTGGGTTGTTGTGTTTTCATTTTCATTCGTTTCTATGCATATTTTGATTTCTTTTTTGATTTCTTCTGTGATTTGTTGGTTATTCAGAAGCATGTTTTTCAGCCTCCATATGCTGGAATTTTTAATAGTTTTTCTCCTGTAATTGAGATCTAATCTTGATGCATTATGGTCAGAAAAGATGCTTGGAATGATTTCAATTTTTTTGAATTTATCAAGGCTAGATTTATGGCCCAGGATGTGATCTATCCTGGAGAATGTTCCGTGAGCACTTGAGAAAAAGATGAAATTCATTGTTTTAGGGTGAAATGTCCTATAGATATCAATTAGGTCCAAATGGTCTATTGTATCATTTAAAGTTTGTGTTTCTTTGTTAATTTTGTTTAGTTGATCTGTCCATAGGTGTGAGTGGGGTATTAAAGTCTCCCATCATTCACAAAAATAAACTCAAAATGGATTAAAGATTTAAATGTAAGACCAGAAACTATAAAACTCCTAGAGGAGAACATAGGCAAAACACTCTCCGACATAAATCATAGCAGGATCTTCTATGATCCACCTCCCAGAATACTGGAAATAAAAGCAAAAATAAACAAATGGGATCTAATTAAACTTAAAAGCTTCTGCACAAAAAAGGAAACTATAAGCAAGATGAAAAGACAGCCTTCGGAATGGGAGAAAATAATAGCAAATGAAGCAACTGACAAACAACTAATCTCAAAAATATACAAGCAACTTATGCAGCTCAATTCCAGAAAAATAAATGACCCAATCAAAAAATGGGCCAAAGAACTAAATAGACATTTCTCCAAAGAAGACATACGGATGGCTAACAAACACATGAAAAGATGCTCAACACCACTCATTATCAGAAAAATGCAAATCAAGACCACAATGAGGTACCATTTCACACCAGTCAGAATGGCTGTGATCCAAAAGTCTACAAGTAATAAATGCTGGAGAGGGTGTGGAGAAAGGGAACCCTCTTACACTGTTAGTGGGAATGCAAACTTGTACAGCCACTATGGAGGACAGTGTGGAGATTCCTTAAAAAACTGCAAATAGAACTACCTTATGACCCAGCAATCCCCACTGCTGGGCACACACACTGAGGAAACCAGAATTGAAAGAGACACGTGTACCCCAGTGTTCATCGCAGCACTGTTTATAATAGCCAGGACATGGAAGCAACCTAGATGTCCATCAGCAGATGAATGGATAAGCAAGCGGTGGTACATATACACAATGGAGTATTACTCAGCCATTAAAAAGAATACATTTGAATCAGTTCTAATGAGGTGGATGAAACTGGAGCCAATTATACAGAGTGAAGTAAGCCAGAAGGAAAGACACCAATACAGTATACTAACACATATATATGGAATTTAGAAAGGTGGTAATGATCACCCCATATGTGAGTCAGCAAAAGAGACGCAGATGTACAGAACAGACTTTTGGACTCTGTGGGAGAGGGAGAGGGTGGGGTGATTTGGGAGAATGGCGCTGAAACATGTATACTATCATGTAAGAAACGAATCACTAGTCTAGGTTCGATACAGGATACAGGATGCTTGGGGCTGGTGCATGGGGATGACCCAGAGAGATGATATGGGGAGGGTGGTGGGAGGGGGGTTCAGGGTTGGGAATTCATGTACACCTGTGGTGGATTCATGTCAATATATGCAAAACAAATATAGCATTGTAAAGTAAAAAAATAAAATAATAAAATAAAATAAATAAAATAAAATTAAAACGTATATTTAGTAGAAACTTCTAAATGTCCTCTAGGCTTTACTCTTTGCCTTTTCATTTTAGAAGCAGAGCCTCTTCAATTTTACTAGGGCATATCTTCCCAGAGAGAGACTAGATTCTCTTCCCTTCCTTCCAACAGTGTGATCACGTGACTAAGTTCTTGCCTGGGAAATGAATGGAAGGGATTTGTGCAAACTTCCCTTGTAATGGGGAAAATCCCATGGACAGAGGAGCCTGGTAGGCTACAGTCCATGGGGTCACAAAGAGTCGGACACGACTGAGTGACTTCACAATCACAATCCCTTGTAATGTGACTGAGGGTAAACTCCATTTATCTTTTTCCCACTTTTTGTGGGCTGGAGTGGGGGTATGTTTGACCTTGCAGACAAGGTCCTGCCTAGGAAATGGGACAGCAGCAGAATAGGGATGTGTTTGTCCAAGTACTCTTGAAAGTAGATATCAAAAGGGGGTTATATGCACAGGAGATTTATTGGTGCAAAGAGTTTTGAAGGATAAAGGGATTCCCAAGGAAGGAGAATTGGGCAGGAAAAGTGAGACTCTCCTCTGAGAGGTGGCAGTATGTTACTAAAGTTTGTTGAAAAGTTTCAACAAAGGGTACAAGAAGTCCTCTGTTTAAAGTTGCTTGTTAGGCAGACCTGTGCTCTGCAGAAAAAGGGTTTTCATTGGTAGCTCAGTTGTATGCAGTCGTTGGTTGGCAACATCCTGGGGTCAGGGTGGCCTCTGTGATAATGAATCCAGAAAAGTGACAGAGGGCATCAGTGGTCAACTAAGCTTCTTGCTTTGGGATATCTGAGTGGTGGTATTATAGCCACTATAAGAAAGATTCTGGATCCCTTGACGCACCAAGGAAGCAGAGCAACCTTCCAATCCTGAAACATTTCCCTTCTTCTTAACTGTTTTATTAGAGAAAATCAATTTCTATTTTTTTAAAGTTAATATATTTCAGGGACTCTGTTACAGCAACCTCTTTTGTGTCCATTATAACATATAGGACATGTCCTATATGTCCATGTATAGTACATGTATGTACTATAGCTTATTTGTGAAACGGACAGCTTGTATAAATTTGCTTCTTTAACTAGATAATATGCTTTTGAGAAGAGTGCAGATAATGTCTATCATTATCATATTAACATGTTCATCTTAAGTGTTTTATTGACCCATTGCAACAGTTACACTTATAGTAGAAATGCGCTTATTGTGTACCAGCATCTAAGTGACTCTTTACCAGCAGATAACACAGACATCTTCTTTTACATTATAGGAGAAATTCACTGGAGCTAGGGCTGTCCAGTCGATATACAATGCAAGACATATATATAATTTTAAATGTTTAGATAGTCATATTAAAAAGGTAAAAATAAACAGATGAGATCACTTTTAATATGTTTTATTTAGTACAGTAAATCCAAAAGATTGTCATTTCAAAATGTAATCAATATAAAAATATTAATGAAATATTTCATATCCTTTTGTTAGTATTAACTCCTCAAAATCTGGGATATATTTCCTTAGCAACACGCCACATTTGGATGTTAAATTTTCATCTGAAATCCTTGATCTGTGTTGAGATTTATAAAGTTCATAGTTAAAAAGATAGATCCCCATTTTGAGTCTGTTCCAAAAGTATTAACATAGAATGAATTTACTGTCTTAAAGTTAAAATAAAAAATAATTAAAATGTAAAAAATTCAGTCCTCAGTCACACTTGTGTAAGTGACTGGTGTCTTCCATATTGGATAGTAAAGCTAAATCCAATTAGGGTAATCCCATCCAGTTTGCCTCACTGGTTGTTTTTAGGCAGAAATCCACATTGACTGATTAGAAAATGAAGTATACAGCAGTCCCTTTGCCACGAGATTTTATGGTTGCCCCTCGAAGTTAAACTCAGGATGTATGTTGTGTAGTTGGTCACATGATGCTGTCCTTGCTAAACGTGCTCAATTCTGCCTGCCGTTACATCACAGATGATAAATAAATGAGGATAGCTGTGTTCCAGTTACATTTTATTTATGGACATTGAGAAAATTTAAATTTTATGTAACTTTCATGTGCCGCCAAGTGTTACTCTTCTTGTGAATTTTTCCAACCATTTAAAGGTGTGAAAACAACTTTTAGCCTGTGAGCCACACAAAAACATGTTGCAAGCAAGTATTTTCCTGCAGGTCTAATTTGCAGACCCCTGCTCTATTGCCTTAGAAATAAAAAAGGAAGCAAATATTTTGCAATCATGAGAGGAGATAGGGTGGAAATGAACTTATATTCCAAAATAGGCCCTGAAAGCTGAGGGACTTATAGACAAATGGACTGAACAGCATTTATTTGACTGTGAAGACCACTTTCCTCTCATTCTTCTGTTACATTAGTCAAAAACAGCCTTCCTTGTTTAAGCCAGTTTAATTTGGATTTTCTATTATTTGTAATATATATAGTCCTACCTTACACAAGACAATGTCCTGTTTTACTTTCTTGTGAAGTTCTGAAACAGGTTTTTATTTCACACTAATGTTACTTGATGTTCAGTCCAGTTCAGTCACTCCATCATGTCTGACTCTTTGCGACCCCATGAACTGCAGCACGCCACCTTCCTTGTCCATCACCAACTCCCACAGCTTACTCAAACTCATGTCCTTAGAGTTGGTGATGCCATCCAACCATCTCATCCTCTGTCATCCCCTTCTCTCCTGCCTTCAATCTTTCCCAGCATCAGGGTCTTTTCCAATAAGTCAATTCTTCACATCAGGTGGCCAAAGTACTGGAGTTTCAGCTTCAGCATCAGTCCTTTCAATGAATATTCAGGACTGATTTCCTTTAGGATGGACAGGTTGGATCTCCTTGCAGTCCAAGAGACTCTCAAGAGTCTTCTCCAACACTGCAGTTCAAAAGCATCAATTCTTCAGCACTCAGCTTTCTTTATAGTCCAACTCTCACATCCATACATGACTACTGGAAAAAACCATAGCCTTGACTAGACGGACCTTTGTTGGCAAAGTAATGTCTCTGCTATTTAATATGCTTTCTAGGTTGGTCATTGGAGAAGGCAATGGCACCCCACTCCAGTACTCTTGCCTGGAAAATCCCGTGGAAGGAGGAGCCTGGAAGGCTGCAGTCCATGGGGTCGCTGAGGGTTGGACACGACTGAGGGACTTCACTTTCACTTTTCATGGGGTCGCACAGAGTTGGACACGACTGAAGTGAGTTAGTAGTAGTAGTAGGTTGGTCATAACTTTTCTTCCAAGGAGCAAACGTCTTTTAATTTCATGTCTGCAGTCATTATCTACAGTGATTTTGGAGGCCCAAACATAAAGTCTGTCACTGTTTCCATTGTTTCCCTATCTACTTGCCGTGAAGTGATGGGACCAGGTGCCATGATATTATTTTCTGAATCCTGACTTTTAAGCCGCAGATCAAAACGTTGAGTTTTAATTTTTTCACTCTCCTCTTTCTCTTTCATCAAGAGATTCTTTAGTTCTTTGCTTTCTGCCATAAGGGTGGTATCACCTGCATACCTGAGGTTATTGATATTTCTCCTGGCAATCTTGATTTCAGCTTGTGCTTCATCCAGTCCAGCATTTGTCATAATGTACTTTGCATATAAGTTAAACAAGCAGGGTGACAATATACAACCTTGACGTACTCCTTTCCCGATTTGGAACTGTTCTGTCGCTCCATGTCCAGTTCTAACTGTTGCTTCTTGACCTCCACAAAGATTTCTCAGGAGGCAGGACAGGTGGTCTGGTATTCACATCTCTTTACGAATTTTCCAGTTTTTTTGTGGTCCACATGGTCAAAGGCTTTGGTGTAGTCAACAAAGCTGAAGTAGATGTTTTTCTGGAACTTGCTTTTTCAGTGATCCAGCGAATGTTGGCAATTTGATCTCTGGTTCCTCTACCTTTTCTAAATCCAGCTTGAACATCTGAAAGTTCACAGTTCATATACTGTTGAAGCCTGGCTTAGAGAATTTGAGCATTACTTGGCTAGTGTGTGAGATGAATGCAATTGTGTGGTAGTTCGAACACTCTTTGGCATTGGCTTTCTTTGGGATTGGAATGAAAACTGACCTTTTCCAGTCCTGTGGCCACTGCTGAGTTTTCCAAATTTGCTGCCATATTGAGTGCAGTACTTTGACAGCATTATCTTTTAGGTTTTAAAATAGTTCAACTGGAATTCCATCAGCTCCACTAACTTTGTTCATAGTGATGCTTCCTAAGGTCCACTTGACTCCACATTCCAGGATGCCTGGCTCTAGGTGAGTGATCACATCATCATGGTTATCTGGGTCATGAAGATCTTTTCTGTATAGTTCTTCTGCGTATTCTTGCCACCTCTTTTTATAATACCTTCTGCTTCTGTTAGGTCCATAACATTTCTGTCCTTTATTGAGGCCATCTTTGCATGAAATGTTCCCTTGGAATCTGTAATTTTCTTGAAGCGATCTCTAGTCTTTCCCATTCTATTGTTTTTCTCTATTTCTTTGCACTGATCACTGAGCGAGGCTTTCTTATCGCTCCTTGATATTCTTCAGAACTCTGCATTCAAATGGGTATATCTTTCCTTTTCTCTTTTGCCTTTTGCTTCTCTTCTTTTCACAGCTATTTGTAAGGCCTCCTCAAACAACCATTTGGCCTTTTTGCATATCTTTTTCTTGGGGATGGTGGAACTCCTGTACAATGTCATGAATCTCAATTCATAATTGTTCAGGCACTCTATCAGATCTAATCCCTTGAATCTATTTGTCACTTCCACTGTATAATAGTAAGGGATGTGATTGAGGTCATACCTGAACGGTCTCATGGCTTTCCCTACTGTCTTCAAATCTGAATTTGGCAATAAGGAGTTCATGATCTGAGTCACAGTCAGCTCCAGGTCTTGTTTTTACTGACTGTATAGAGCTTCTACATTTATAACTGTGAAGAATATAATCAATCTGATTTTGGTATTGACTGGTGATGTCCATATTTAGAGTCTTCGCTCGTGTTCTGTTTTTTGTTTTTTTGTCCTCTGGTGCCTCCAAACCACTCAATGATAAGATAGCATAGACATAATATGTATGTTGTGTACTAAGGCAGATAACATATGAGATGTCATTTACTCTGTCAAGAGTGAAGGCCAATGAAATAATGATGAGTTTAACCATAGACTGAATCTTCTTAAAGCTAATCTTTAAAGGGGCATCCCTGGTGACTCAGTGGTAAAGAATCTACTTTTCAATGCAGGAGACATGATTTTGATCCCTGGTTTAAGAAGATCCCCTGGAGAAGAAAATGGCAACCCACTCCAGTATTCTTTACTGGGAAATCTCATGGACAGAGGAAACTGGCAGACTTCACAGTTCATGGGATCACACAGTCAGACACGACTTAGCAACTAAACAATAACAACAAAGCTTTTAAGACATATTTCCAAAGTTAGGCTATTATTTACCTAAAAGTAATTTTTAAAAATTCAGATGGGTAGAGACTCAAGAGGATTAAATGAATTGCTTGGATGACACTGCTTTCAATATCTGATTTGGGTTTTGAACCATCATCTGCTTAGCTCTGAAGCCTGGCTCTTAAATGTTCTATGCCATCACATAAAGGAAAAGTTCTGAGATATATCTAAGTCTTTTATTTTTAATTTACTTATTTATTACAGTAATACAAGAAATGAATAGCTGGAATCAAATTCAAGATAGAGAAGAATAAATTCTACTCAAACCAAACTGATGAATTTTAGAGTAAAGAATTATGTGTAGGGCTATTGTTCAAAAGGTCAGAGGAAATTGAAAAATTGTCAAGATACATGTTAAAAATTTATTAGAGTAATGATGACTTTCTCTCTGACCAATGCTTATCAAAATTAAAACAGTATATTAATTT
This sequence comes from Budorcas taxicolor, assembly GCF_023091745.1. NCBI lineage: Eukaryota > Metazoa > Chordata > Mammalia > Artiodactyla > Bovidae > Budorcas > Budorcas taxicolor. Next base: position 76,496,096 of record NC_068911.1, read on the forward strand.
CCAAAGTTTTACATCAAATTAAAAATAGGTTGAGTGAATCAAATGATCTAATCAACACTTGCTTGAATTTCACTCTATAAATTCTTGGTAAAAGCTATAAGCATCTTTTTCTCCTTTAAGATTTATTTAGTAGGACAATTTTGCTGCTTTTTTCATTTAAAATAAAATGACTTTTACTCTTGCAATATATTTCACATAGTATTAAATATTTTTATATTTTTATTTGAGCACTATATCCAAGAATGAATATTCCAAGTCATACAAACTGTAATAGCAATACTATTATATCCTTTTATTTTCTAATTTGAAATAAAATTTTTTATGGTTATATAATAAAATCTTGAGTACACTGAATATTGGAGTTTTCACAGAGAGAAGTCCTGACTGAAGCTAAGATGATGTCTATTTTCTTGGTAGCAGAACTCTCATTTAATTCAGTTCTTATAAATAGATCATCTCTCAATACGCACTCATTGACTCTTTAACCATATCCTTGGAAAAGCAGTTGCAAATTTGTTTGATTGTTAAGCTTAAAGAATATTTTACATCATGTCAGAATGATTAATCAGTTAAGCTAAATGTCCACTCTGACTAGTAAAGTCTGCTTATCAATACAACCAGTTCATGAATGCAATTTCAATTAAAAAAAAACTATTTCATATTTTATAGCTAATTGGCATATTGAATTTCTCAATTTTCACCCAGTTTCAAATGGTCATATTTCAAGTTATATTCCAGTACTGATATTTGTACTACGTTAGTCTATAACGTTTTGCAGGAGACTGTGGTCCAGAATTCTAGATCCAAATCCAAGCCAGTCAGTTGCTATTTTATGCTATTCAACAACATAAGGGCATGCTCTAAGTGGTCTTCTATTTGCAAGTTTTATTTCTGTGCCAAAATGAAGGAAGAAAAATAACCCCATGGATATTGAGACCATTAAACCATAAAATAAAATTTGTATCTTGAAGGAAGTCACCCTAATTCATCGTTCATTTGCTCCATGGTTCAATGAATGATCTAAATAGTTCTGTAAAATTAAATTTTTATTTAGTGTTGATAAAATAGTTATTTATTAAAAATATAGTCATCTGCAATCAAATTTTTACTTCAGTCTCTATATTTGGAATCTGCTGATAGTTACTGGAAGCTGTTTGGGGATTGAAACACTCAGCACTATTGTATTGTGATCAATAATTAAATTTAGTGCTGACATGCATCTAGTTTATGCAACAGTCTCTGACAATCCCATCTTGCAAAATTAATCCTTTTCAATTTATTTAATAGAGGACATGAACAATAAAATAATTCAGATGAGTACCAATGTAGGATTATTTCTGGTCAATATTGCTTTATTATAAATTGGGTCCACATACTCATTAGTAAATTAACTGTCAAATCTGAAAACAGCCTTTTTTTGTTTAAAGGTAATTATTGGTACTGAAGACAAGAAGGCACTTAACCTTGCTGTACAGTTGTCCTTACCACAGTGTTTTTTATTCCAGGCTATAACTAACCCATCAAAGCTGCAGAAGGAAAATAATTAGTGATATTAAATGGATGAAAATTTAACTATTACAAAGCCATAACTGTTTAGACACAAAGAGCATAACTAGATAATAATAGGCTTTATAATTACTTGAATTATGGCTCTATTTTTTGAGATATTTTAGTTTTTGTCACCTGAAAAATCTCCGGGAAGAAAAGAAACCTTGATGTAGAAAGAATTCTATTTAGGAAACACAGGTTAAAAGTGGCTGATTTTTTTTTTTTTTTCATTAGAATCTCATAAAAATGCTTCTGTTTTGGTGAGATTTGACACTTTGTAAGTTCTTTTAAAAAGCTATCTTTAGAAAAAGTCTCTCTCATATGATGTTTTTCACAGTTTTCTTATTTTTCACCATATTAATTAACTAGTTCAGTCACTGTTTGAATCCACTAAATTATTTTAAAGAAGGAGCATTAAGCTACTCATTTTTCTACTTTGGTTTATTATTTGTACAGAAATTTAGAAGAGTCTTGAATAGACGTTATCCTGTTATATCAAAGCAGGGAGGTATAATTAATGCAATTGCATTTTAAGTGCTAGTCTTCTAAACACACTTAAAAATGCAGAGTATATTGTACCTGCAGAATCACTGAACGAATGGATATCCTTTTGTATTGCATATGTTTGTACATTATCAGATAAGTAAGAGGTATTATTTTTCAATGTTTGTACCAAATACAAATTTGATGGAGAAGTGCTGAGTCTTACTGTATTGATTGCTGCTACACCTATCAAAGAATTGAAATAGAGTGAAGAGAAAGTGGCATATATTCATTCTATTGATGTTGTATGTTATCAATATTCTGCACCTCAAGAAGTCCCCAAATTGCCTTTGTTAACTATTTATTAAATTGTTCAAATTCACAAAGGACACCAACATGCTATTTGTATCTTGCAGATATACTATACCTACATTTTAATGAGGTATAAATGGTCTGAGTTTGTATTCAGACCAGAGAGACCATGAACTAAATGTTAAATAATGAAAATTCAGTTTGTTAAGTAATATACTATTGACTGAAATAAAGTGGTAACAGTTTATTCAGCTTACCCATTCATTCTTAGAAATAATCTGGAAAAAATAGATATCAATAACATGTACCTTATAGCCTCCAAAATTATTTCCATGACTAAAGGAAGCTCTAATATTTTTTCATTGTTTTACTGCTACATATAGTGGCTACGTAACTGAAGTCTTTGAGAAATGTTATTTTATCATGTGGTCTGTGCAGAGCATTGCTGTTTGATCCAGGGCTTGGAAACTTTGTGTTTAACTTGCTCTTGTATACTTTATAACACTGATTTCTGTTCTCGCATTTTTCTCAGCTCTGAGCTTCTAGTCCCTCTGAGGGTGTGGTGACTGAAGCTAGCGGTGAGCCTGCTGTCCACCACAGTTCAAGAAGACTGGCTCAGTACCGTTACATGCTCTTTATCTTCTTTTCGATTCTCTCTGTTGACCATACACTAGCTTAACTGAAACTCCTGATTCCAATTCATTGCCACTGTGATTTCTAACACTACCTCAGTTCATTGTTTTGGGAGAATAAGGAAAAAGTCACATGGTCAGTTCAGTTCCGTTCAGTCGCTCAGTCGTGTCCGAATCTTTGTGACCCCATGAGTCGCAGCACGCCAGGCCTCCCTGTCCATCACCATCTCTCGGAGTTCACTCAGACTCATGTCCATCGAGTCTGTGATGCCATCCAGCCATCTCATCCTCTGTCATCCCTTCTCCTCCTGTCCCCAATCCCTCCAAGCATCAGAGTCTTTTCCAATGAGTCAACTCTTCACATGAGGTGGCCAAAGTACTGGAGCTTCAGCTTTAGCATCATTCCTTCCAAAGAAATCCCAGGGCTGATCTCCTTCACAATGGACTGGTTGGATCTCCTTGCAATCCAAGGGACTCTCAAGAGTCTTCTCCAACACCACAGTTCAAAAGCAACAATTCTTTGGCACTCAGCCTTCTTCACAGTCCAACACTCACATCCATACATGACCACAGGAAAAACCATAGCCTTGACTAGACGGACCTTAGTCGGCAAAGTAATGGCTCTGCTTTTGTATATACTATCTAGGTTGGTCATAACTTTTCTTCCAAGGAATAAGCATCTTTTAATTTCATGGCTGCAGTCACCATCTGCAGTGATTTGGGAGCCCCAAAAAATAAAGTCTGACACTGTTTCCACTGTCTCTCCATCTATTTCCCATGAAGTGATGGGACCAGATACCATGATCTTCATTTTCTGAATGTTGAGCTTTAAGCCAACTTTTTCACTCTCCTCTTTCACTTTCATCAAGAGGCTTTTTAGCTCCTCTTCACTCTCTGCCATAAGGGTGGTATCATCTGCATATCTGAGGTTATTGATATTTCTCCTGGCAATCTTGATTCCAGCTTGTGTTTCTTCCAGTCCAGCGTTTCTCATGATGTACTCCGCATAGAAGTTAAATAAGCAGGGTGACAGTATACAGCCTTGACGTACTCCTTTTCCTATTTGGAACCAGTCTGTTGTTCCATGTCCAGTTCTAACTGTTGCTTCCTGACCTGCATACAGGATTCTCAAGAGGCAGGTTAGGTGGTCTGGTATTCCCATCTCTTTCAGAATTTTCCACAGATTATTGTGATCCACACAGTCAAAGGCTTTGGCATAGTCAATAAAGCAGAAATAGATGTTTTCCTGGAACTCTCTTGCTTTTCCCGTGATCCAGCTGATGTTGGCAATTTGATCTCTGGTTCCTCTGCCTTTTTTAAAACTAGCTTGAACATCAGGGAGTTCACGGTTCACATATTGCTGAAGCCTGGCTTGGAGAATTTTGAGCATTACTTTACTACAATGTGAGATGAGTGCCATTGTGCGGTAGTTTGAGCATTCTTTGGCATTGCCTTTCTTTGGGATTGGAATGAAATCTGACCTTTTCCAGTCCTGTGGCCACTGCTGAGTTTTCCAAAATAAGGCTTAAAATAATTTTCACGATTTGTAGTGCTCAATCACTATCAGTATCATCAGCATTGTAATGTTTATTAAACAGCTCCCTACTAATGATAATCTTACATACTTCTCAAAATCAGTGAAACACAGATTCTGGCCTCTTGGAATTTATCACTTAAAAGATCAGTGTGCAGAAATAAAGACTTATACCATTGCAATTTGTAAGAGTAAATGTAAGGGGGAAACCTATAATATAGACTTTGTGCTGCCTTCATATTAATAAGTTTCATATTGTGAAATATGAAATGGGGAGATTCAAATGCCCCCCTCCTTCCATTTAGCCAGGGAAGGTGTTATTGGACTTGGTCATGGACAATCATGTATAAGGCCACAGCTCTGTCCAGGCTGGAGCCACAGAACCTTCTAGTAATAGTGGAGAATGGGAGGGTGTTTGCCTGCTAAGTACTGTTGACCCTCTTTCTCCTTTGGGCAGGTTTCCACTTGCACCATTCAGAGGTGATGAGAATCACTTGTGTGTGAGTAAATCTGGAGGTCAAGCATTTTTAGGGGTAGGTTTAGTAATATCATAAAACCAAAGCTACATTCAGGCAAAAGTATAATGAAATATTGTGAAGTTCAGTTACTGTTTATAAAGCCATGCAACTACACTTTGGATGCTTAGTAGAAGAATCAATTTTCAGTTGCCATGGATGGATCATGTCATTCTCTCTGCAGTTCTCCTATGGCTTCCCATTTCATGCAGCCTAAAGGATAAGTCCACACAAGTAGTGATGCTTCCCATTCTCATGCTGGTCCTTTCTATCTCCACTGTTATTTCCTAAATATGCCTCCCTTCACTCACTCTGCCCCAGTTGCATTGGCCCCAGCTCACTCTCCCAACATCACACCAGGGTTGCTCTTATCCTAGGGCCCTGAGCAGAGTGGTTTACCACTTCACCTTCCACAAGTCTTTGATCAACTTTCACATGTTTTATGTAACACCTTTTATATAAAATATAAGCTGTATATACTTATATATATAATGTAATAAATGTAATTATGCATTCATATTAAACAGAAGCCCATGAGATATGGGATCTCTGCAGTGGTGGACTGGTACATGCCTAACAATCAGTTCTCTGGGATTTGAGGGTGGAAGCCCTGATTTGTAACACAGGCCAGTTTCTGTGGTGTAAATGTTACCATCACGTTTATTTCATGCTACCAAGCTTTAAGGAGAAATTTGCAAAATTGCTCAAAATGTAAAAGGTAGTTTTCACAAATTGGTACAGGCTGGCTTCTGCATATTACTGGGTTTTTGTCCATTTTGCTGTTGAATGTGTCCTTAATATATGGAATAGTGCCTACTACTTAACAGATATTTGATAGTTATCGAAAGATTGAAGAACCTAGGAGGTTATCTAAAAGCAGTTAGTAAAAAATGTAAATCTTGCCCTGATAGCTCTCTACTTAAAATCCTTTAGAATATAAGAATAGAATATTCTTAGCAGTGTACAGAGCCTATCAAGCTTTGGTCACTGCCCATTTCTGCCACCTTTTCTCTTACCACCAGTTCCTTAATTGCATTTCATGATATTGCTAAAGAAAAAACTGTCATCATTCCTGGTCTATCTCACTTGACTTCATTCCTTTTCAACTATGAATGTGCTTCTCCAAAAGCCTGAAACACCTTCCCCATATAATCCTCCTAGTAGATAGCTGGAGGCTTCCCTGGTAGCTCAGCTGGTAAAGGATCCACCTGCAATGCAGAAGAACCCAGCTTGATTCCTGGGTCAGGAAGATCCCCTGGAGAAGAGATAGGCTCTCCATTCCAGTATTCTTGGGCTTCCCTGGTGGCTCAGACAGTAAAGAATCCACTTGCAATTTGAGAGACCTGGGTTCGATCCCTGGGTTGGGACGATCCCCTGGAGGAGGGCATAGCAATCCACTCCAGTATTCTTGCCTGGAGAATTCCATGGACAGAGTAGCCTGGTGGGCTACAGTCCATGGAGTCTCAAAGAGTTGGACATGACTGAATGACTGTGCACACACAGTGGACCATTTAAATTATTACAAATGTACATACTTGCACATTACACTGTAAAGCTTTCACAGAATACTTTTTCTACTCTTTTCAAGACATAGGGGGAGTCAAACACTTCCTCATTTGTTCTTTATACATATTTCTTCCCATAGTTCCTAATTATTCCTTCCCAGACATTTTTCTTTTTTGTATTATAGACTCAATTTTAATTTTAATTTTTGCACCTCAAAAACTTTTATTGTAAAATAATGCCTACTCTTTTTTAAAAAGTGCAAAAGTGAAAGACATGTAAAAATGAAAAAGCAGAAGTATCCGTTAACTCACATATATATTTGCACCAGGGATTAATGACTGTAAACTATTTGGTATCAATTCTATTGATTTTCTACTGGCAATTCTATAAATATGTTTATATCTTTATTACTAGACTGTGAGCATTTTGAGAATAGGTTGCATTCTTTGTTTTCCCAGCCCCAAACACAGCACTTGGCACACAGAAAGTCAAAGTAAACGCTTGGCATTGAGACCAAAACGGCCATGCTTGTTAAAAAGCACAGCTGCAGAGAAGATTCTGACCGTTGATATGCGGAGGTTATTCTGGAACTATTGTAGAGTGACCTTCAGTAGCCAGTCTCCTTTTTTTTCCAGACCATAAAAGATACAGCTATAATATTACTGACTTTTAACTGTCTACTAGGCTCTCATTAGAGGAGATCTTGTCCACAAACAGTTTTAAGTATTGTTGATGAAGTGGGTTCACAACCAGATGTGATGTCTATAATGCAATGAAAGTATGCGATTCTGATACTTGCTAAAATGTTGCTATATAAAGGTACCTTGTTATACAGAAACTGTGAATCAAAATTACTGGCTGCACAACGCATAAATGAAAAAAGTGATTAGATATGCATAATCTCAAGGTTTAATTCTTAGAATTTAATGTTTTGAAGAAAAAAGAGAAGGTAGCCTTGGAGCAGGACAGCTGAATTTAATCACAATTATAATCCTTAGTACTTATATGAGCTTGATTTAGTCCTTTGAGCAACAAATTTTTCTCTCTAGAAAAAGCAATAACAGGGTCTTAAAGTATTAAAACAAGTATTGTCCCTTTAGGTTTTGTCATTGTTCTACAATTATATAGCAATTTCTGCATGCCAGACAATATCCTAAGTGTTTTATAAATATTAGCTTATTTAGTCTTCTTTGGGATCTGTACAGTTACCATCGGAGTCATGTTACTGATGAGGAAACTGAAGCATGTTCAAGTTTGCCCTTAGCCACACAGAGGATAAATCATGGACCAGATTTTCAGCCCAGGTTGCCTGTGTTCTGAATCACCTTGTCATTATGTTTTTGGAAGTATTTTATAAAATATAATGAGTTCTGTAAATAAAAAGTGTAATTACTATAAATTAATTTTTCAGTATCAATGGTTTCCTTAAGTTGTTCCCCCTTACCCCTCGGCTAATAAGCTGTAAACCAAACCTGAAAATAACCCTTGCCACTGTGATTTAATATTTTGTGACAATATTGTTGTTATTACAAATAATAAAATGTTATGTGAAAAGCAGAATTTATCTTTGCCCAGAAGTAAAGGGCATAAGGCAAGAATGGGTCAGTGCGGAGAAAAGTCCAAGCTGATTCATAAACCTTTAATAAAAATATGCTCTCTCAAGCTCTTGGACCTAGCTTGGGTCTGGGAATTACTTGGTAGTTCCTAGAGCTGCTCATTTCCAAATTCCATTTGTATGTAAACTAAAGTGAAGCAGGCAGTCTGCAAATTTGGCCTGCATCACACTTATTGTCTCTGCTTGTCTGAGCATTTTATATTTGGGAATTTAAAGGTCTTGGGGAGCAAGTGAAGAATTTTGCTGATACTTAAGACCTAGAAACAGTCTCAATCAATGATTTACTATGATATGATGTGAGGATTTAATTCAATAGACAGCAATTAGGAAAGCCAATAGATACAAATTTCAGGAAATTCTTATAAGAATATCTAAGTGCACAGTCAAATCATGAAAGTATTTTTTCAATATGTACAAATGCAGGGTGAAACTGTGAGAGTAAACTAATCCAAACTAGATTTATAGGATTCTGAACTCATGATGATGCTCAAGAGTTATTAAGATCTTGTTAAAAATCAAATTTAATGTATTACTGTGACTTAAAAGTCCAATAGGATGTTGACCATAATATAGACGTGCACTGGAAACAGCAACAAAAAAGATAAATTCAATTGTACAAGCTTCTGATACTCACCATCCGTGGTACTACTTGAAATTATTATTTTTTCACCTCAAGAAAGACAGAATCCTAAGAGGCTCAAGGAAGTAAGCCATATAAAACACCTACCCCAGAGTCTGATACAGAGTAAACACTCAATAAATAATTGGTTAATAATCATATTAATGACACTAAACATAAAAAATTACACCACTTTGAGTGCATGAGTATATTCAGAGAAGGGATCTTACTAAATTAAGCATATTACTTAATAGTTGAGGAAAATGGAGTCCACAGAAATTAAGATTTTCCCCCCCTTTCATTAAACGTTACAATTCACTCAGTGCCAGTGAGGAAGCGGGCCATCTGGAGAAGAATTAGGTTTCCTGAAATGTTCGCTGAGCACAACCTGCAGATTCATTGCACAGATAGAAATACGTTTGAGATATAAGGCAAATTTGGTGTGCTCGTATCAATTTTTCATTCCTTGACCAGGTATTATGTCCCAGGTGACCATTTGAACATAATTTCTTTCAGTCCTCACAATGACCTCTTGAAGTGGCAGCAGTTACTTTTCCCCCATTTTACATATGAGGGAGCTGAAGTACAGAAAGCTGTAGTGATTTGCTCAGGTCTTATGATTCCTGGGTTGGGAGTATTGCCTGGAGAAGAGAATGGCTACCCACTCAGTATTCTTGGCTGGAGAATTCCATGAAAAGAGGAGCCTGGCAGGCTATAGTGCATGGGGTTGCAAAGAGTTTGCCGTAACTGAGCAAATAACACAACTAGTAAGCAGCAGAACAAGATTTTGAGTGTAAATCTGTACATAGATCATGCTTGTAACCCATGTTCTATGCTTTAGAGAGGAAAAAGATAATCTTGGAATAATGTCATTTTATCAAGGCTATCCATATAGCTAGCACCTAAAGTCAGGTCAACATAGGTGATGTACACATTTTCTTCCAGGTAGGATGCTTGATCTCCACTTTGTCACAGTGCAATGGGACTTTCTGTATAAGGCCAGGACACCATTGTCATCTGCCTCTCTTCTTCCTGTATAAAACAGGGGTAATTACACTTCAGCAAGATGCTTAAAAACTTAACATTATTGTTTAAAAATGTTTAGAGTAATGACCCAAGTTTGCTCACAACAAACACATCTGGACCTGTTTCACTGAATTCCCATGATTCTTAAAAGAAAGGACCTTGTTCTTAATAACTTCAATTTATTTTTAGTTATCAGTGTCATTGACTATTTACTTGATTTTTGCACTGACAATGTGTAAACACCTAGGCTAGGTTGTGACGCTTCTAACACAAAATTCTCATCTTCAAAGATCTTATATTTAGGGAGATAAGACCTTTCATTGTATAAATCATAATTTTAAACAGTTTACTGCATTTAGATAACTGCAGTTGTAAGTAAAATGTGAATTGTTAAAATGGAACAAACATGATGTCTGTCTTGGCTGAGGAAAGAAATATGGGTATACTTCATTTTGTTGTGTTGGGTTGGCCCAAAAGTTCATTTCAATTTTCCAAAATATATTACAGAAAAATCCGAATGAACATTATTCTGTTCTTTGAGCCAACCCAATTGAATACTTCACTTTATTATGCTTCATAGATACTGCTTTTTTTTTTTTTTTTTTTTTTTTACAAATTGAAGGTATGTAGCAACACTGCGTACAGGAGGTCTTTGGGTGACATTTTTTAAATAGGTTTTGCTCACTTTATGTCTCTATATCACATTTGGTAATCCTCACAATGAAAGTGAAAGTGAAAGTTGCTCTGTCCTGTCCAACTCTTTATGACTCCAAGAATTATACAGTCCACAAAATTCTCCAGGCCAGAATGCTGGAGTGGGCAGCCTTTCCTTTCTCCACGGGACCTTCCCAACCCAGGGATGGAACCCAGGTCTCTCACATTGCTGACAGAGTCTTTACCAGCTGAACCACAGAGGAAGCCCAAAGATACTGGAGTGGATAGCCTGTTTCTTCTCCAGAGGATCTTCTCAACCCAGGTATTAAACTGGATCTCCTGCATTGCAGGATTCTTTATCAACTGAGCTATCAGGGAAGCCCAAATCCTCACAATATTTCACACCTTTCCATTATTATTGTTATATTTGTTGTGCTGCCGTGTGATCAGTGAATTTTGATGCTACGTAATTACTTCGGGATGCCGCGAACTGCACCCACGTGAGATAGCAGGTTCAAAGATAGCCGTTAGAAATGTTCTGACTGTTGCACTGACTGGTTATCAACTTATTGCTGATGTGAAGAAAGTTTTAGTAGTTTGAATAGAAGATCAAACCAGCCACAACATTCTCTTAAACTAAAGCCTAATCCACAGCAAGCTCTTAGCTTTCTTTAGTTCTGTGAAAGCTGAGAGATGTGAGGAAGCTGCATAAGAAGAGTTTGAAGCTCACAGAGGTAGGTTCATGACGTTTTAGGAAAAAAGCCATATTCACAACAAAAAATATAGAATGTAGCAGCGAGTGCTGATGTAGAATTTGCAACAAATTATCCATAAGTTTTAGCTAAGATAATTAATGAAATAATCATTGACATGGAATAACAGATTTTCAATATAGATGAAACAGCCTTCCACTGGAAAAAAGATAGCTACCTAGGACTTTCATAGCTGGAAAGGAGAAGTCGACGTCTGGCTTCAAAATTTCAAAGGACATGCTAACTCTCTTGTTAGGGGCTAATGCAGCCATTGACTTTAAGTTGAAGCCAATGAATGTTCATTTACAATTTTGAAGACTCTAGGGTTCTTAAGAATTATACTTAATCTAGCCTGTCTATCCTCTCTACATGGAAAAACAAAGCCTGATGACAGCATGTCTGTTTACAACATGGTTACTGAATGTTTTAAATCCACTGTTGAGAACTACTACTCAGGGAAAAAAAAGAGTACTTTTAAAGTTAATATTACTGCTCATTGACAACATGACTGGCCAACCAAGAGCTCTGAATAAAATATACAATAAGATTAGTGCTTTCATGCTTGCTAACACAATATTCATTCATGAATCAAGGACTAATTTTGACCTTCAAGTCTTAGTTAATAAATACAGTTTGTAAGGCCATAGCCACAGAGTGATTCCTCTGATGGATCTGTCCAAAGTCAATTGAAAACCTTCTGGAAAGGATTCATCATTCTAGATGCAATTAAGAACATTCATAATTCATGAGAAAAAAAAATCAAGATATCAACATTGACAGGAGTCTGGAAAAAAAGTTGATTCCAACTCCCATAGATGACTTTGAAGGGTTCAAAACTGCAGTGGATTAGGTACCTGCAGAAGTGGTAGAAATACCAAGAGAACTAGAATTAGAAGTGGGATATGGAGATATGACTGAATTACTGCAATCTCATGGTAAAACTTTTTAAGAAATGAGGAGTTACTTCTTGTGGATAAGCAAAGACAGTGGACTCTACTCCTGGTATAGATGTGGAGATTGTTGAAACAACATAAAGAATTTAGAATATTATATAAACTTAATTGATAAAGCAGCAGCAGGGTTTGAGAGGATTGACTCCAATTTTGAAAGAAGTTCTACTATGAGTAAAATGCTATCCAACAGCATTGCATGTTACAAAGAAATTATTAATGAAAGGAAACATGAGTTGATGCAGCAAACTCTGCTGTTGTCTTATTTTAAGAAATATTCACAGCCACCCCAGCCTTAGGCAACCACCACCTTGATAAGTCAGTAGCCATCACATCAAGGCAAGACCCTCCACCAGCAAAAAAGATTACGACTAGCTGAAGGCTCAAATAATGGCTAGCGTTATTTTTTTTACCAATATATTATTTTAAAATTAAGATATATACATTGTTTTTTGGAACATAATGCTATTGTACCTTTGAAAGACTATGGTATAGTGTCAAGATAACTTTTATATGCACTGGGAAACCAAAATATTTGTGTGATTAACTTTATTGCAATATTTGTTTTATTGCAATGGTTTTGAACCAAACCTTCAATATCTCTGAAGTATTCCTGCATACTGTTAATTACAAGACCCAAACTGGTATTTTGCTAAATAAAAGCAAAACACCATATATTAAAAAAAAAAATTGGAGTATAGTCGATTGACAATGTTGTGTTACTTTCAGGTATACAGCAAAATGAATCAGTTATATGTATACACATATCCACTATTTTTAGATTCTTTTCCCATATAGGCCATAACAGCATTGGTAGAGTTCCCTGTGCTATATAGTTTATATTAATTACCTATTTTATATACAGTAGTATGTATATGTCAGTCACAATATACATATTAAAAAAGAAGAATATCATTTTAGATTGTTCTAAGTGTCAGACTTTATTTTTGGGGGGCTCCAAAATCACTGCAGATGGTGATTGCAGCCATGAAATTAAAAGACACTTACTCCTTGGAAGGAAAGTTATGACCTAGACAGCATATTAAAAAGCAGAGACATTACTTTGCCAACAAAGGTCCATCTAGTCAAGGCTATGGTTTTTCCTGTGGTTGTGTATGGATGTGAGAGTTGGACTGTGAAGAAGGCTGAGCGCTGAAGAATTGATGCCTTTGAACTGTGGTGTTGGAGAAGACTCTTGAGAGTCCCTTGGACTGCAAGGAGATCCAACCAGTCTATTCTAAAGGAGATCAGTCTTGGGTGTTCTTTGGAAGGAACGATGCTACAGCTGAAACTCCAATACTTTGGCCACCTCATGCGACGAGGTGACTCATTGGAAAAGACTCTGATGCTGGGAGGGATTGAGGGCAGGAGGAGAAGGGGACAACCGAGGATGAGATGGCTGGATGGCATCACTGACTCGATGGACGTGAGTTTCAGTGAACTCCGGGAGTTGGTGATGGACAGGGAGGCCTGGTGTGCTGCAATTCATGGGGTCGCAAAGAGTCGGACATGACTGAGCGACTGAACTGAACTGAACTGAACTGCATATACTAAAACTATACTATATGTTTGAAAGAGTCACCAACCTAGAATGTCCTATCAGGGCGGGGTCATTCACTGTAAAATGGGTGATACATCAACCAACGAAATTTTTGTTTTGCAATGAGGTGGTGGGAAAAAATTGAGAACTGATGGAATTTTCAGCTCTAATATTTATAAACAACCACCAAGATCTTGTTTCAGGTTAAGCTTGACAAAAGTGATTATCAATAGGAGAAAGGAATACTGTACATAGCTAGTGCAACTTTTTAACACGTTCTGAGAACATTTAGTTCTAAATATTTGTTTTTCCAGAAATTTAAATAAATTCTCTACAAGGATGATTTTACTATAAACAAGTTACTAGGTTTTGCACTGTTACTCTAATTTGGGATCTATTTATTGTAGAAAAACCTTAAAAATAATTTGTTCAATTAACCCAATTCTGATATATATGGGACAAAATAGCAACCTAGATTACACATTTAATTCTACATTCTTGGAGATGGCAGTTAGGCCTTATACTTAGACCTTCATTTATTCCCATTGTCTTCTAACTAATTCAAAGACGTAACATAATTTGAAGATCATGATCTCTTGTGCATTGCTGCCAAATTATATTTCTTAGTTGGCAACCATTGTCCTTATCATTTTCAACATGAAAATGTGCTATTAATTAGATCACTGAATCAACTCCCCTATTGAGAAAGAAAATGATCCCCAGGGAATTCAAAGAAAACTAACCTGACAGCAGAGCACATTTAATATAGGAATCCACTTCCAAGGGAGACTAAGGACCAACCCCACCCTGGCGGCCCTTTTCTGGGATCTTAGAAAGGTTGCCATTATTTGTGAAAGATCTAGGTGCATGCATACTAAAAAGGACCAGGAGAGAGACTTGCATCCTTACAATTTTGTACAAATCTCTGTCATTGCATTTAGCGCATTATATAATCATTCTTATTTTCCTATCTACTAGCTTCCAAGAAGGCAAAAACTGAATCATATTCGTCTCTGTATTTCAGCCTGTGACACAATGTCTAGCATATTTCAAGGGTTATTATGTGTTTGTAATGAAAACCTGATTTTCTTATAATGTTTTCAGCCTTCTATTTCTATCTAAATAAATCACTGCTTAGAATCAGTTTCTGCATGTGAGATAATACATATTGCTCCTGACTGCATTGTCATTTTTCTGAGTCTCAGAATATGTAACTTCTTATTTCTATATAAAATATATTTTTAATCCATATTCTATAATGTGCTCTATAACACAAAGAGGAGAATGATTGCATACTCTAAGAATAATATTTAATCCAAGAAGATTTCTACAGGGGCAATAGTCTTTAGTTTCATCTATAACACCAAAGTCAAGATATGATTAGATCATCCGAAGGCAACTTTTCCTCAACTGCAAATATACCAGGTATGCCCCTATTAATATTACCATAGAACATTCTTGTTATAGAAAAGAAGATGGGAGTTCTCTGAGCCTTATAGGAAGCGTTAAAACAGTCATTAAAATTTAAAAATGAGGGCAATGGCTAAATTCCAAGCCAATAAAAAAGTTACAGGCTCTGCATGATTTTTAATGACTATATGGTGGAGGCTATTCAATTATGGTAATTTTAATATATTTGGTATTCAAGCTCCTTTGCTTTTTTTTATTATTATCAGAAACTAACATCAGTTGAGCATTGCATGGTGTTTCATTTCAGGATTTTGAATATATTTCTCTCTTCAAAATTTCAAATATATTCTAATTTTTAACTACCAGTGAAGGTCTATGAATTCTAATTTCTGATTGGTACAGTATCCTTGATTTAGATTTGAAATTATTGAGTACACTAGTTGCAGGTAAATCATGATAATGTCTGTTTTAAAGAGGTGACACTAAAGCCCCTAAAGAGAACAGAGCCAGTAATAGAAGAGAAATTAGATATTGTGGGAAATGTTTTCCTATTCTCTCGTTTTTTTCATCTGACAGTTGATACTCAGTGAAGTTCATCTCTTCATCAATCTACCCTACCTTTCCCTTCAGCCTCAAAAGTCCTTTTTTTCCCATCTATTCAAATATCTGTAATATTTGATGCCAGGCTCTTTCTACTTATTCCACTTCAATCCGTTAGGTCTTTATAGTCTTCTTTTTAATTAAACTAGAAGACAAGAGAGAATGGAGTTTGTGTTTTATAATTTATATTCCATTATCAAAGATTCAGAAATATTTGTAACAAAAGTCCTAGACTTTTAAAATTCCTAATAGTATAATACTTTATGTAATGGAAGTCAAATGAAGATGATTAATATAGTGATAATTCAATTGTTATCCATCAACTTCTTAGGTATGTATTATATCATATTGTAATTTTGAATATAAAATTTAAAGAACTGAAAGCACTCATAAATTTTCTTAGAATCTTCATGTGATTTTTTTTTACATTGATTGGAACAAAAGGAGAAACATGAGGCCACTTTAGAATGTTATTAATATATTAATCCCTAGAATAATATAGCCAGTAAAATCTTCATAGTCTATAAAACTACTTATGTGGTTTAGTCGCTAAGTTGTGCCTGTCTCTTTGTGACACCATGGATTGTAACCCACCAGGCTCTTCTGTCTATCAGATTCTCCAGGCAAGAATACTGGAGTGGGTTGTCATTTTCTTCTCCAGGGGATCTTCCCCTCCAAGGGATTGAACCTGGGTCTCCTACATTGCACGTGGATTCTTTACCAACTTAGCCACCCATTTCATGCTGAGAAAAAATACCTGATGTGATTTCATGTAAGTCTATAATAAACAGCCATTAAGGTTCATAAGAAATATAAAGTCTACCCTGACATTAGTGAAACTAATACTTGCTCAGCTGTGTCTGACTCTTTGTGACCCATGGACTCTAGGCTACCAGGTTCCTCTGTCCATGGTATTCTCTAGGCAAGAATACTAGAGTAGATTGCTATTCTGTTCTCCAGGGAATCTTTCTGACCCAGGGATTGAACCTGCAATGCAGGCAGACTCTTTACCATCTGAGCCACCAAAAAAGCGAAGAAAACTTAATGGGTTTGGGTGTGACAGTGTCTTTGCATGTACAAATACACATACACCACTGGAAACTTCTATGTTCCACATGTGCTCACTAGGCTGTGTTTTGTTGAGAAAATTACTGAAAGGGTAATAAATCCTCACTAGAATCTTCAAGTTCTTGGTTCTGATAATCAGGTTAGCAAATCCAGATATTCGGTTAGGAAGAGTTCCAGAAATGTTTAGTCTCAGTGTAACTAACTAGGATTAAACAAAGTCAAAGAGAGGCTTCTATCATCCAGGATGCCTACATGTTCATACCAACCAAGAAAAAAAATGTGACCATGACTAGAATACTGAATCCTCTTAACTTGTTGGCAAGTTCACATAGAATTCAAATCACAACTAGGAGATATATGAACTTGTAAGATAATTTTAGTTGGATCATCTTAACCTCTAGTTTGATAGTCCCATTATGTAATCATGACATGCCAAAGACAATCACAAGTTGGATAATGTTAAAGATATGCTGACATAATCTTGATAATTCTTTTAAGAATACATATTATCACAACCCCTCTGTTCAAAATAATGTTTTCCTTAGCATGACAGACGCTGTCTATGCCCAGCTCATTGTGCCTAGGATCTTACCTATTCAGGAATCCTTACTGACTTCCAGCTACAATATGTTGGAAGGTCTGATGTGAAGCTCTTCCTCTGGCTTAGCAAGCTGGAAAATGAAAGGAAAATGAAGTCACTCAGTCGTGTCCGACTCTTTGCAACCCCAGGACTGTAGCCTACTGGGCTCCTCCGTCCATGGGATTTTCCAGATAAAGGTACTGCAGTGGGTTGCCATTTCCTTCTCCAGGGGATCTTCCTGACCCAGGGATTGAACCCAGGTCTCCTGCGTTGCAGGCAGATGCTTTATCCTCTAAGCCAAAGTACCAGGGGAATAATATTCCTCAACCCATGACTGATGTAGTATCTTCTCTGTCCTACAAGTTTGATAACTCTGAGATATGTGTGTATATTTACACTGTTGTCCATGGCTTTATCTTATGGTTAAATTTCCTTGGTTTTCATGATGCTCAATTTAGTTCTGTTTTCTATGTTGCTTCATTTATTGACTGCCTTACCTCTGTTTCACTCCACAACTTCCTGTTATCAGTGCCGATGTTTCCCAAATACAGTCCTTGCACTTAAATCTTTGTTTATAGCCTGCTTCTAAACAATCTAAGTCACCTTGAAAAGATGACCCATATTTAAATGTATATTGTTGTGAATACCCAATTGGTTATATTTTTTCAGGTGTTCATTCTGGCCACCTCAATGCTGCAATGTGCAGTTTATAAGCTTACTGCTTAGAGTAGTTTTGCTTCTATAAATATGTGATCTACTTCAAATTTGTAGATTTTTCCTTAATTAATTCTTAGGTAATGACATTCATTCTAATTCTGATACAGGTTTACTGCCAGCCCCTTATGCTTACTGCATCTCTCTCTCTCTTTTTTTTTTTTTTTCCATACTCAGAGTCCCAGTTGTGGTCCCACTTCCAAGAAAAGGAGGATTGCCCTATTTTATAGCAGCCTATTCTATCCTATGTAGTCTTGGTAGTAGGTTTCTAAATAGCTTTCTACCTGATACACGTTATTTACAACACACACCCTCATCAAGTGGGCCTGCCTCAATATTTTACTCCTTAAGTGTTTTTCTACCCTATTCCCTAATAATTGATCTTCTGTTCTTTATCTTTTTTCCACTAAAATTCAGATATTCTGATCTCCCACCTTCAAATTTCCAAAACGCTTCCTTCCCTCTCATAAATTACCTGCTATGCCTTTATTAATACCATAGAAATATATCATTTGAATACTTTTCATCAATCACTTTATGAAATATTGGACTTACAAGCAAAAATAATTTGTAGGACAAGTACGTTATTCTTCTTTAAATAAACAAATAATAGTAGAGATGTCTTTTTCAATAAATGGTTTTGCAGCATTTTTAACAGTATTAACAAAGTAATGTTAATTTTTCTTTGCTTCTTTGTATGCTTAGTTGCTCAGTCAGGTCCAGTTCTTTGCAACTCATTGGATCATAGCCGCCAGGCTCCACGGTCCATGGAATTTTTCAGGCAAGAATACTGGAGTGGGTTGCCATTTTGTTCTCCAAGGGAAGTTTCTTTAGGAGTTTATAAATCTACCTTGATTGTATTGAAAACTACTTCCTTCAGTGAAGCTGCTATCTACTCTCTGGTTTGAGTCTGCAGTGCTACAAAACAATAGCATTAACCCAGGTGTCATATTTTAAAACTCCCATTCATCTTAGTGGGAAATTAATTTTAAACTTACTTGCAACCGTTTAGAAATTTGCACTCCTAGGTCACCTGTCCAATATGCCAATACTTTGCTTGAAGAACTGAAGCTAAATTGTAAGCATTCTTGGTGTTAATTGTCCTTATATAATATTGGGTCTCTATTCTCAGAAAAAAAAAGGCTTTCTGATTGGCTACTTCAGAAAGACTAATAGAGAAAAAAATTGTTGAAGATTAAAGATAATCATCAATAATATTTCAGCTGATTATTTACAATGTTATTTCTGGCAATTACAATACTTTTAAGAAGAAAATAAATGATAAAATTCTACTTTATTCTTGACAAAAACTCTTATCAAAACCTTGTCATCTTCATTAACACTGAACACACACGTGCATGTTCACACACACACCAGTATCATGCTTATACATGAGTAAAAGAGTAGAAGTTTTCTTCAACTCGGGAACTATATTGGTTATCACCATTGCTCCAAAAAGTGAGTCAAGTGAAATTCTAGATACAAATATGGAAAAGGAATGACATTATTATTTTCAATTAATACATAGAAACATCAAAATAGCTAAAATAACAACCATTATTACATCTTCAGCGTCTTTTCCATAAACTAACTACAACAGTTGAAAAAATTTTAAATAATAGATTTTTTAATTTGTATGTACTATCAGCATAGTTAATTTTAGACAGTGTTGTAGTGCCATTTGTTTAGGTTAATTTAATTTGTACCATCTATATCTATATCATAGAGGGAATTTGTTGTATCTCTTCCTTTTTTACATTTTTCTGGAGTTCACTATATATTTATAAATAATATGTTTAATAGATCTAGTTTTGATTGATCTTTCTTAGATATTATTGATTACTATGTGCTATAATGGATAATGATTATTTGTAATACCTCAGTTTCTTTTCTACATTCTACCAATGATAATAACATCATTATTTTTGGTAAGAGTTTTCCACTACAATTTTAAACAGTTTATACTTGTGTGTGCGTGTGCATGTGTGTGTTCATTCAAAAGTAGCAGCATACGTTGATTTCCTAAGGTATTACCTGCCATAGTCTCCCTATTCTTAACTGTTTACATTTGCACTTCTGTCATCTTTTCACATATTTTACATTGTTAACTCTAACGTCAATTAAATGTACCAGTGCAGGAGATGGAGTTAGATCCCTGAATCAGAAAGATCTCCTGGAGTAGGAAATGGCAACCCACTCATATTCTTGCCTGAAAAATGCCATGGGCAGAGGAGCCTGGCAGGTTGCAAAAGAGTCAGATATGACTTAGGGACAACAAGACATAAACTACTTTCCACAGAAATTCTTGAACACAGGTACACATATACATGTGTATTGTGTCATCACTAGCAGGGTAATCTATCATATTGATGGTAATTATTTCTGGTAGTGGTATTTCACAAGACTTTTTTTGACTTGAAGAAATCTACTAAACAATAGTTTTTTTTTACTTCAAACTTTATTATTTCTATTTCTAGAGGTTTGATTTGACTCTTTTATGTAATCCATGTATCTACGTAATATGTCCAATCTTTCTTAGAAATACTATTGAATATATGGAATACAGATTTAGTATTTTTAAGATATCCTTGCCTACTAACAATATACTCTGTGTCATTTCAAAGGCAGTTTTCATTGAATAATTTTTGTACTTACTATATTGTGTTTTCCTTCTTTGCATGCCTAGTAATTTGTTATTGGATATATGGTACATATTGTAATTTTTACCTTTTATGTGATATATGTATACACATATATATTTACATGTGTTACATATATAAATTTATTTTACATATAAATATATGTTTTATATCTATTATATATAATGTACTATATTTATATAGTCAAACTACATAAAATATATACATGTTTTACCTTTTTGTGGTACACATATATACCTTTTTGTGGTATATATCACAAAAAGGTAAAAATTACATCTGGTGTCTATCATATATATATGTATATGTATATGTATATATATATACATATATATATATTTCAGCTTGCTTAGGCTTTGTTCTGGGATGTAGTTATTGGAAACAATTTGATTCTTTTAGGTACTGCTTTAGTCTTTGTAGGCAGGGCCAAGTGAGGTATGGTATTAGTATAATAATTAACTACATCAAAGCACATACTGTTGATACAAGAAATGGCTAAAACAGAAAAGGTTATATGAGTCAGAAGGGGCTTCAACTCAAGTGTCTCTATCATAGAGAAGAAATCAGTTTCATGATAAAAAGAATCTCAGTTGACACCTATGATATTCACAATGGTGGTCAAGATCCTTTATATTTCCCACTAGTTCCACGAGCTCCACACCACTGTCCTACTTCTCATCTTCGTCAATCACGGCAAAAGTCACATTCAAGTTTTTTCACTAGAAGTTGTCCCTTAGCTCCACAGGCTTAAAAAAAAAACAGTTGCCTCAAATCAGAGATATTATTCTTCATCCACTTTGTGACAGTTGACTTCATATACAAGTTTTTCACTGGACTGTTAAAAAGCCTTGTCTTCGAAACAGGTCTCACAGAGGAGATCATATGATCCATGTCTTCTGTGCATAACACACTTGCAGTAAGTTTGGTCAAAATTGGACTTGGCTATTTTATTTCTGATTCTGCCAGCCTCAAGGGAAATCTAACTGGATGCAGCAGTCTTGCAGGCATTAATCATGAATCGAAGCTCCAACAGATTATCATTGGTTTTCCACAAACAATGTGAATAATGTAAACAACTTCCTCTCTGTTCGCACTTTCACCCATTTCCATACCTATCTCCTAGCTGATGAATTTTTTCAGTAAACACTTTGCCTAATTCCATTCCCAACATTTTCTGAGATAATTTCTGGTAGCAGTTACAGGTAAAGATTTGGATATTTGGCATTTTGATCACCTACGTTGGCATCATTTCACTCAGGTGACACTGCTTTTGAGATAGGCAAAACCAAAGTCACACCACATGCTAAATTATTAATTGCTTTATGCTGTTACCCTACCATTTCCTGTTGTTTATCACTTGACTGTGTATTTGTTATTCATTGTATTCAAAAAGCATACAACCATGATATCTTTTTTGCTTTAGTTTTTTTGATGCTTTGAATTAATTTTACCCTTAGAGAAAAGTTACAAAAAATGTATGGAGAATCTTTGTACACCCTTCACCCAGCTTACCCTATTGTTAACATCTTGCATACTCACAGTATAATCATCAAAACGAAGAAATGAACATTGGTATATTATTCAGATATATTATCTTTATTAAACAATTTATTTGGGTTTCATAATGCCTTTCTTTTTATGCATTTTTAGCATACCAAAGAATTCCTTGATGCAAATTTTAGGACTTCCAATTGTTAAAAATATAAAATTCCTGAAATTCCCTCTCTATTTCTCCTTAGAAACCTGTCTCTTTTATCTTGCATTTGGACTAAGATCTCCCTAAGTCTGGGAACAGGGCTTCCCAGGTAGCAAACTGGTAAAGAATCTGCCTGCCAATGCAGGAAATTCAAGAGACTCAGTTTCAATCCCTGGGTCAGGAAGATCTCCTAGAGGTGGGCATGACAACCGACTTCAGTGTTATTGCCTGGAGAATCCCATGGACAGAGGAGCCTAGTGGGCTGTAGTCTGAGGACACAACTGAACGACTGAACGCACACACACACACACACAAACACACACACAGGTTTGGGTACATATGTCACCTGGCAACTTCTCTTTATTGCTCTCCAAATTTTTACCTATTGTTTCCTGACTATTAGATTATCCTTTTTTATATTTTCACCTTCATTTAGGTAGGACAAACTTAAATGGTGTCAGAAGAAAGAATGTGGGAGATAAACTACTATTTCATGTCTGAAACCACAGTTATTTCTAACCTCACATTTGAATTATAATTTGGCTGGGTATGTAATTCTAAGTTGTTATTTACTTCCCACAGAACAGTGAAGCTTTGTTTTCCTCCTCTCGGTATCTGTTGCAAGATGATAACTCTGATGACATCCTGATTCTCATTAAGAAATCTGTTTTTTCTGAAAGTATTTAATTTTTTTACTCTCCATTACTAAAATTAATAATCATATATCAAGTTCTGATTCTTTTTCATTAGTCATGCTGGACACTTCCTATGTAAAGTCTTGTGCCCTTTGGCTGTGAGAAATTCTCTAATTGTTATTTAATCATTTCTTCTTATTTTTAGTGCTATTATTTTCTAGAATTCGTAATAAAATGATTACAGAATTCTTGGATTAATCCTCTATATCTTTAAAATATTTTTTCTCATATTTTATGATTTTATGTTTTTGTTGAACTTCTTGACTATTAATTTTCTCCTCAAACTCATCTATAAGATTGTTTTATTTTTGTAATCAAATTTTTCATCCCTAACATGTCTTCTTTTTCCTCTGTGATTTCTCTACTTTTAACAGCATCATGCCTTTTTTTAATGCTTATAATAGTGTCTAAATCTTCCTGATTATACTGCTTAGCTTAAAAGAAAATCTTGTATTCATTGAGCTATCTCTGTTTCCTCTGAAATTTCATTTTATAGAATTTCATCAAATATCTGGTGATGCTTAGTAGAGCATTCATATTTAAGAGTAAAATGAGAGAAAACCTGCTCATCCACTGGCAGACTTCACTACGTAGAGAGTTGTCAGTGAGTCAGCCACTGGATCTCCCACAGTCCAAAATGGAAATGCTTCTGCTGGATGAGCTCCAGATCCACACCAGCTGCCCTAGTTTCCACAGGGAGTTTGCTCAAGTCCTTTAAGTAGCACATTAGTTTTGTTCATATTGTCCCCATCCCCCTTTCCCCAGGAATTAAACATCTGGCTGCTACAGTTTTGTGCAGAAAAGTGGGAGTAGAAGTGGGAATTCAATTGCTATGTTTATTGACTTTTCATTAAGTCTCATGATTTCAACCTCTTGTTCTTTTTCACTCTCAACCACACATTTGCCCTCTTGAATCCCAGGTTTCTTTGGAGTTTTGCTGGGTTTATGGGCTGCCCCTTTGGCTGCAAGACTGAGGCGGGATCTTATTTGTCTTACTGCATGAACTGCCAGTCATCTATCCGTTTTCCACTTGGTGGAATGTGTGGGAAATTTTTATCCACTCACAGACCTGCCTACCATTTTTATAAGTTATGTGTTTATGATCTTAAAATTTTATATTGTTGTTGTCACTAAGTAGTTTCCAACTCTTTGCTGCCCCACAGACTATAGTCCACCAGGCTCCTCTGTCCCTGGGATTTCCCAGGCAAGAATACTGAAGTGGGTTGCCATTTCCTTCTACAGTTACCTGGAATCTCTCCCTATTTTAAAGTCAGTTGATTATTATACCTTTAGTTCCATATGCAAAGTCCCTTCACAGAAGTTCCTAGATTAGCATTTGATTGAATAACCAAAGGACAGGAATCTTGGTGTATGGGGCAGGAGTAGGGGAGGGTGCCTTCAGAGTTTTTCTAACCACTGGGGAGATGAGTTCTAAGTTTCTAGTTTGGGTGGTAGCCCTTAATTGGCTTCCTCAGTATCTGTACTTGAAGAATTTTTCATTTAAAACATACTCTCAGCAGCACAACACAAGGAAAACCCAGACTAATGTGTAATTTTAACTCTCAGATAGATTACTATCACTATCCCTGAAACCTTATCTGCTTTGTTCTTTTTAAATTAGGACAATGAAGCTACAATAGAAAGCTAAGAAAAGAAACAAACAAGCAAACAAAGCTTTTAAAAATTTTCTTTGGACTATAGTTGCTTTTATGGGCTTCCCAGGTGACTCAGTTGTAAAGAATCCGCCTGTCAATTCAGGAGAGGCAGGATTGATTCCTGGGTTGGGAAGATGCCCTGGAGGAGGAAATGGCAACCCACTGCAGTATTCTTGCCTGGAGAGTCCCGTGGACAGGGGAGTCTGGCAGGCTGCAGTCCATAGGGTCACAAAAAGTTAGACACAGCTGAGTGTGCATGCACTATAGTTGCTTTGCAATATGTTAGTTTCTGCTGTACAGGAGAGTGAATCAGCTATCTGTATGCATATATCCCCTTTTTTATGGATTTCCTCTTCATTTAAGTCACCAAAGAACACTGAGTAGAGTTCTCTGACTATATATACAGTAGGTTCTCATTAGTTATTAGTTCTGCTTTTATATATAGCAGTGTATATATAATCCCAATCTCCCAGTTCATCCCACCCTGCTAAATTTACTAGCAATTTCAATAGCTTTCCCTCATCTGAAACCTCTCCTGAGGTTCCTTTGCTTTGTATAATTAAAGGCCACATCCCAAGTTGAAAGTACCCCCAGAGAAAATCCAGTTGGAAAGGAAAAAAAATGATGTGGGTACCAAATTTTAAATCTCCTAGTATCCCATAATCTAACAGCCCCAAAGACTACTAACAGCTGTTAGAGAATGATCTACCACCCTTTTCACTCAAATGTAAGTATTCTTCTACTCTCGCCACTCAATCTTCTAACTTCCATAGTCAGTACTTCTCTTTCTTTCTCTGCTCCATTGCACCTAATAACCTAGAGACCACCGAGTTCCCTTCCTGGGGTGGATGGACTGGCAGAATGGAGGATGAAGAAGGGTGCATGAAAACAAAAGACTATAGGAACCAATATTGTATTATGGATATGTGCTTTCTTATCTGCATAGTTACATAGATTCCATTAAAAATTAGATACATAAAGAAAAAGGTATGTCTTCGGAATACCTTTGGAATTCAAGAATATACCTCTCTGTGTTTCTGCCTCTGTCTCTCTATCTCTGTGTTTGTAAATTAGCATTCTGTCTATAGATGTTTCTGTAAGCCCAGTAAAGCAACATAATCTGGTTGGCTTTCGGAAAGACTAAATAAAGTGCTTTCTGTAAACCAGATATTGTATTTGGTAAACATATTAAAAAGCTTTTGCTTCCTTGAAAAACAGCACTTTTGCTTTTCACAGAGAAAGAATCTAGCCAAGAAACCTGCCCCCATGCCATGACACAACTCTCTGTGTGGACATGAAATTGCTATCTGCTGGATGTTTTTAACAGGGCTAATTAAGTTCATTCACAAATCCTTTTTATTAAAGATTTCACACAGAAATATCTCTAAACATGCAATAGGACACTACTATTGAAAAGTCTTTGTTTCTAATCATAATACCAGGGTGATAATTAAAGACACTAGAAAGTGCCCTCATGTGGGTAAGGATTAAGAACACTCACATTATCTGCTGAAACCCTGCAAGGGGACATATCTGGGTAGCAGCACTCCACCAGCATGGATCCTAGAAATATATATATATATATATATTGTATTCTGAAGTCCAATTTTTGTTAATGTTCTTCAAAATATAAATGCAAACAGATTATGTGATAGAGCCTTCCTTTGAACAACCCTTCTGTTTTAATTACTAATTTCTCATAAAAATCCATCCTTTAGGTGTTTAAGCCAATCCTTTTTATTATTATTATTTTTAAAGTGTTGTGCATGTGCTAGGCTATGTTAAAATACTTCTCTTTGGAGAACTGCCATTGAAAAATATTAGAATGTTAAAATACATGGATACTTTATAACAAAGTCATTTCTGAAAGATTAAGAGTTAGGAAAGTAAAATATATTTACTTTAAATCTGTTATTTTATTTCACATACCTATTTTAAAGTGTCTTTTTCTTCAACTTTTGAATAGAGAAATTTTGTTTTGATACCGAAGAGTTTCAGACCAGGCATTTCCTCCTGTTTCCTGTGAAATAAATTTAAAAGTACATTAGCAGTGCATATGATTTAGTCAAGGAATCAAGATGTGAAGTTTTGAACATATTTCTCCAAAGGTAGACTCTTCAAATGATGACTATGAAAGTAATTTATTCCAGCCAAACACACTTCCACATATTGTTAACCGTGCTATGTGCTTCAACTCATTTAACCGCTTTTTAATTCAATAGTTATTCAGATTTAATAGAGCCATTTCTTCATCATTTTGCATTTAGTGATAAATGGTGCCAGAATTTATGATAAATTAAACTGCAAAGGACCATGTTAAAGTTATCTTAAGGGTTTCATATAAAAGGAATCCACACCTATTTTGTTCAGAACAGCCACCTGAAAGTTCACGTGGCGAAAAGAGCTTCTTACTGAGCATAAACTATGAGATCTTTTTGAAAGTTAAGTTTTAATTATACTTTTCCCTCACCACTTACCATTGGCGGTGGCCCTCCAGCTGGGGGAATGGCAAGGCGGATGCTTTAAACTAGGGGTTCTTTCTTGTTTTAATATTGATTTAACAAGTGGAAGAACATTCAGGTTGGAGCTTTGATGAATATCCTTACATAACAAGCTACCAGATACAGGGGGCAACTTTTAAAAAGTTTGGAGAAGAGATGAGGCATCAAGGGGCTATGGAAGAGATAAATTGGGCAGGGCCAAGTGGTAGGAGAGAGGGGAGTTGTAGTTGGACAGCCCTGCCAATTACTAACCTTATTATCCTTTCTCCTTCTTGCTAATGCACTGGTTTAACAGCTACCACAAAGGGAAATGTGGGGCTGAATTCACAGGGCCTCTCCTTTCCCTCCTTCCCATAGGCACATTTTGAAAGTGAAAAAAAAAAAAAAAAAAAAAAAAGTGATTCCTTGACTAAAGTATCAGAGATGGTTTGCAGTCATTAATTCTACCATTTTCCAGACATGTTAAAGTGTATAAACTAGCTTAATTAGGTTTTTTTTTTCTCCTTGCTCATCTTGACTCCCAGACTGGCAAGCTGGGCTGGTTAGTCAGGACAGAGATCAGGACAAAACTATGCAAATGAAAAACTCTGTCCTTAAGGTTAAATACCTCTAGGTCACTCTTGACAACTAATGAGAGACCAGGGAGAACCTGCCCTCAAATACATTCATTTGCACTGGAAGATATGCTTTGGCTCCCAAAATAATCATGAATAAGATACGTGTGTCCACAACTCTGTAGGCAAAATAGCAGTAAGGAAGTGACGGGTGCCACATGCATTTCTTTGTTTGTTAAAAGCAAATTCTGACTGTTCATATTTGAGTTTTCTGAGTTAGTTAGAATTTGCCTATTACTTCATGGTTGTTTATTTTCTATCATTTGATTCATCCATACAGAGCACCATTTATTGAGAACCTGTTATGAGAGGTGCTTGGCATAGGAAGATGAAAGACAAGGTCTCTTTGGTAGAGACTCACCTACTATCCTATATAATAATAAAGGCATTGAAGGAAATTCTGTCATAAAACTGGCTTAGTGTTGAGTTACTGAAAATAGCATTTAATTGATGTAAATGCTTTTGATAAATAGCATAAAACTTACTATTCTTACTTCTGCTCAGCCACTTTTCTTACCATCAGAATTTGTATATACATTTGTGTGTATATATCTTTGGGTGCAATCATCTCTATCTATTGCTCTCTACGTAGCTTTAGCAATAGTTATCAAGTGCTACCTCTGTGCCAGGCAGTGTGCTAAGCACTTTATGTACCTCATCCTATTTAATAAAAGACAAAGAATGATGGATTAAGAACCTGGATGCCCCGATCACAAAAACCAGAGATAAATCACTTCACATTTCTACTTTGTCTTCAAAATGAGGGAGCTCACTCTAAGGCCTTCCTAACTGTAACAATTCTAAAAAAGTGTGATTCCTGATGACTTCCTAAGTGTTTCAAGAGAGTAAGATTAATACTTGTCTTGGTTAATTCTGTAACATTCTCTGTTCTGTGGACCTGTTAAGAGGAAAAAGATTGAATAACAGACCTTTTAAAGAAATAAACTTTGTTTTTAACAGATGTATTCAGTTTGGGGAATAAAAGCAGGCTAGTTCTTTATTAAAAATATAAAGCTAAATGTGTGTAAAAAAATTGTTCCCAGATACAAACATTTTTTATTTCTTAATAATTCCCCAAAGGATTTTCTTTAGCTGTGAATGTTTAATGGATGAATATTTGGGCTTTAATAGTATGCTTTTGAACTCCTAAAAATATTAGAACAAATTTAACTCTAATGAAAATGACGATTTTCAGAGCATCCATATACATACTTAACCTGAAAACAGAACACTGAGGATTTCTGCTCATTAAATTGCCATTGCTCTGTCCAGAGCCGCTTGTCCATGTTCTTGTTGTGTCTGCTGCTTGTTATATTTTTCTGGGCTGTTTATTCCACAAAGGGCAATTGCAAAAGAGTTGGAAGCACTTTTTGTGCCAGGCCATTCTCTAGCTTAGGTTCATGCCCCTTGGTTCTCATATTTAACAGAAGCTCAGATAGCCTGAAGCATCTGTCCTTTTGGTTCCCTTCAGGATTGTGTACATTTCTTTGTCATATCGTCATTTCTCAAACCACAGAGTTTCCTTAAATAGCAGCCCTGTCCCAGTAGAATTATAGGGAACTAGAATGCTATAATTTGAAGCATATTCTGCTTCAAAGTGCATTGTCTTAGTTGACTTAAATATTTGAGACATATGTTTTATTTTGTTTTACTGTTAAGAGAAAGTGGAATATGACCCTGTTTCTGCAATGAAATATAACAGGAAATTTTGTTTCTTTCTGTCCATATTTGGTTAATGTGATCAATTTCATTGATTAATAATACTATCCTTCCCCAAAACAATCAAAAGACAAAGCAGAAAAATCGACCACCTCATAAAAGGTAAAAAAAAAAACTGAAAAAATTCACCCACTTATTTCAAAAAAGTGGTACTTGCAGATATTTTAAAATAGGGTTGTGTTGACATATTACAAGTAAACAAGCACTTACATACATACAGGCATCTCCATAAATAAATAAATACGTAAATAAAGAAGTCACAGTTTGTGACTATCGTGTAGAACAAAAAAATGAGAAATTTCAGAACATGAAATTCACCTCAATTTCTTCATGTGTCGCTAGTTTAGAAAAGTTATCTGTAGAGATAATAATTCTGGAAGAGCTTTACTCATATCACACACTGTTATTTGACTTAAAAGAAAAATCTGACTCCATACTATTCAATAGATGTTAGATTTTGAGAATCAGTAAACTTTTTTCAACTTCATTATTTACACACATGCCTGAAAATATCTATAGAGGATTAAACAATGTTTCACTCTTCATCTGAAAGCTGTGATGAAGTATAATCAGACTCGAAGCTTCTTTCTTTTCATATGCTTCACTTTTCTGTAGGCACATTTGTAAATGGAGAATTCTTTTGAGATTCTTCTTGTTCAGTCTCAGTGGTTTTTGTTCTTTCTTTTACAATGAATTGCAAAATGCCATTTAACTTCAAGGTTTCTAATCATCCAACTGCACTCCTTCTCACCTTTTTATTGACCACCTTTCCTTGGTTTTTTGTTTCACAAGCAAGATTCTCACCTTGCTGCACATTCTTTCAACTTGGCCATCAATATATAAAGTTGAGAAATCCTTCTAAGTCCAGATGCTTACAGCAGCATTCCACTTATCACTTCTTTCCATCCTCGAAGGGGAACTCTATCTGAACTGTCTGAAGTGGCTGTTGACGATGTCTTTACTGCTGCTACATGGAAACGCTTTTTGAATACTGTCACTGAAAGCTTCCTAAAGCTCAATAAAGTATTGTCAGGTTGGGTCAGCGGTGTTTATGTTTCTCTGACTACATCTCCCTCTCCCTACATTCTTCTGTCCTCTACTTTTCCCATCCTTTTAAATTTGTGACAAAAGTTGATAATAATATTTTCGTAGTAGGCTCAAAAGATGTATTTTAATAAATCTGAATATGTTTTATTTTTCATTCTACATTTTATGTAAATCACTGTTGCTTTTGACCACCATCATCTTTCAATATATCATATTTATTTCATTTAAACATTTATGTGTGTTTATAATGTATATAAACATTTAAGTATTTTTTAATATATACATATATGGTTCCCCTAAAGTAAATGTGTGTATATATATATATATGTATATATGTGTGTTTACATGTATGTACATAAATGTGAGGTATATAGTGAAAGGAAAGTGAAAGTGAAGTCGCTCAGTTGTGTCCGACTCTTTGCAACCCCATGGACTGTAGCCTATCAGGCTCCTCCATCCATGTGATTTTCCAGGCAAGAGTGCTGGAGTGGATTGCCATTTCCTTTTCCAGGGGATCTTCCCGACCCAGGAATCAAACCCGGGTCTCCCGCATTGCAGGCAGACACTTTACTGTCTG
Organism: Budorcas taxicolor; assembly: GCF_023091745.1. Lineage (NCBI taxonomy): Eukaryota > Metazoa > Chordata > Mammalia > Artiodactyla > Bovidae > Budorcas > Budorcas taxicolor. The sequence goes on from NC_068911.1 coordinate 76,527,315, forward strand.
AGCCGCCAGGGAATATATAGTAGGTATGGATATAAATGTGAGTATAAATATATATATATATGCATATTTCTTCCCTCATACTCAAAATTCATCAACTCTTCTAAATTTAAGAAAGTGTTTCAGTACACCAGAAACTAACACAATATTGTAAATCAACTATACTTCAAAAAGAAAAGATTTACACTATAAGAAAGTGCTTCAGACATCAAGAATTAAGAAATACATAGTGTATGAAATAAATCTATATAATACAGCAATTAATATGTAAAAATATATATTTGTGTATCTTATTGTATTGTATACTTTCTATATATAATATGTAACAAATATTTATGTATTAACACCTGAAATAAAGAAATTCAGGTCTTTACTCTCTCTGGTTCTATAGAATATTAACCTCTATTAATCCAAACATATATTTCAATACATTTGTATGACTTCTACAAATTTCTTATGGTGTTTTCATAGATCCCAACAAATTGGGCTTGCACTATCACCCCAAAGATTCACAGACCGCAACCACATTATTTTCCCTTTTATCCAAGTTTTGCCTTTGCTGTTTAAATAATTATGAGGTCTATCGAGTCATTCTTTTTGCTGCTTTCATTCAACAATTATGTTTAACCAGAAAGTGCTGGGGAATAGAAACAGTAAATAGAAGCTCAGTGGGGAAAATAAAATATATTGAGATTTTCTTAGAAAATGTTCCCATATAAAATAAGCCTTCTGCTGAATTCACTGGCAGGCCAGTGGTTAGGGCTCTGCACTTTCACTGCCAGGGGCCCAGGTTCAATTGCTGGTCTGGGAGTTATGATCCTGCAGCCAAGATAAATACAATAAAACAACCTTTGGTATTAAAGATATTTTCTATTCCCCATGACCTATGAAGTGTTTTTGTCATTTCATATGCTAAAACCAATGGTCCTTGAACTACTTATTAAAAATACCTGATTGATCAACAAATGTACTAATGATGAATATTAAGGTACCCTTCAAGAAATATACTTACCTAGTAACTAGAAATCTTGGTATCAGATCTATGTGTTAGGATTAAAAAGTTTTGGTGGGGCTTATATGATGATAGAATATAGAACAGAATCACTAAGTATTAAAATTGCACACATTTTTCACCTCTTATTTTTCTGTAGATGCTTAAATAGGAAAAACTTAGACAAAAATAAAATTTTAAATATTTCAATAAACATTTTTTAAGTTTAAAATTGTTTAAATGTGTTAAAATATGAAAATATAATAGTATAAGAAAACACTTTATTTCAGACCACTGTGACTATTTGGTCATAAACGTATTCTTAACTATAAAGGAGACGATCAATTAAAAAATTCATAAGATATTTTCATGGAAATGAAAATACAACTGTAATATGAATAATACAGGCTTTTAAAAATTTAATTATATATTCATAACTCATATGTCTTAACCATGAATCTCAACCATTTAACTTAAGAACAGTATTTAATCTTTTTAATGATTTTTGTATTGAAACATTTTGAACAAATTACAAAATTCAATGAATTAACATTATTTGTCCTGAATCTAGTAGCAAGGAGCAGTAAATTGAACGCCAGGTTACGTGCAGCTCCATTTTCTATGATTCTAGCATTTTTTTGTTAATTTATAATCAAAATAGTATGTGAACACCATATGACATTATTTATTTGATAAAATGTATTTCAGTTGCTGGATATTATGAGTATAGATAAAACAGCAATCTATTCAGTGGCATAAAGCTATATCTCCCTAGAAACTGGATAAATCTGTGGGTTAAAAATGTACAAGATCTTCTATAATATTTCCCTTTTTTTCCCTTTCCATCTTTCATCTCTCCATAGTACTGTGGGGATTGGACAAAAATTTGATTTATGATTTCTTTCTCAAATTTTGGGTGATAAAATTACCACCCTCAATGCTCTGAACACTGTGAATAGTAAAAGCATTGAAAAGATACTCAGTTCTTTCTATGCTATGAATTTTAGAGCCTGTTTATATGAGGATGCTGAGGAAAATGAGTAATTGTGCATAAAAAGTCATTTTATGGGAGAAGGAGTGGAGACAGAGGCTTCAGACATGTGCTTTCTTATGAACACTTGGTCTTTGAGCACCAAAAAACCTTTAATTAAGCCCTATTCTTCCTCATGGTGGGAGAACATCCCCACCAGGACGTTTCCCTGGCTTCCACTGGTAGTTTTAATGATTGTGCTTCCAGGTAGACTCCTGAGGGGAAGCAACTAAAAATTAACATATAGCATGATCCTGTCATAACGAAAAGTTGTAAATTGTAGTTTAACATGAGTTACTTGTAAATAAATACTGATGCATCTATCAGGGACACATTTAAATAATGAGGCCAATTTGAGATTATGTGTTCTAGAATTGGCAGTTTCAGAAGAGAAAATGAGTCACAATATTGCATTTTCTTCATTGAAAGTGCACAGAAAACAGAGCTTATCGTACCTTTTGAGACAAATACCTTACTTGCAAGAGACTCTGTAATTGTTTTAATTCCATTTGCCAAGCTATTTGCTTTGACTTTTTGGTGTTTGAAACGTGATGATTTAGGCAAATATGTATATATGCTGGATATTTTGAATAGGTTACCTGACTTGTACAAATATATTTAAATTAAAATTTTGATATGACACTTTTGAATATAGGTAAAAAGATACATTTATATGTTTTGTTAAACCCCTGTTGTTTTCTTTAAATACTAGATTATAGTGTCAATGATTTACTTACATGGATATTGTTCCTGTTTTCCTCCTAATACAATTATATTAAAATTTAATGACATCAATTGTAATATCTAACTGGTATCTGGAAACTTGTGGAGAGCCCAAAGGTTTTATACAAATTTATATGTATCAAGCTCTCAGTGATATACTTTGCCAGTAGATATTTTACCTTGAGTAGTCAGCCCTGCAAATCCCTTCCTACAAAAGATTAAAAACATCCTCCTATTACATCTAGAGATTTCTTTTTGTTATTCAAAGCCATGAATAAATTTAGGAAAAAAGTATATGATTTTAATGCCTTAAACCAGAAAGCTTCCTTGATTCCTATTAAAAAATGGAATATTTAATGTTTTCCATCTTCTGTGGTACTTTTTTTTGATATTGCAGCAAAGAACAAAAAAGAATTCTGACAACATATAAAACAAAAAACTGTGTTTGAAGTATTATAATAAAACAACCTTTTTCCTTTAATGCTAAGTCCCTTTTTAATGAAGATCTTCTGGCAGCTCTTGAATGTATAACTAGTTTATATCATGGGATGAAGCTGTCTGTTCTGATGATTGACATGAGCCCACATTACAATGTGATTCTGAAAATTAGTCCATAGAGGTCCTTTTCAGGTACTTCTCAGACTGAGAGCTGCCCTCCAACTACAGTAGAGCCTTTTTAACCCCACTCATTGGTATTCTAATCTGGAAGAGCTGTCCTGCCTTTTAAATAACTCAGGCATTCAGGCTCGTACCCCCCTTGACACATTACTTAGCCAAAGGATTCAAATGAGATTCAAGAAACATGCAGTACAGCACAAAGGGATTGGAATATGCACAATTAATAATCACACAGTTAATTCATTTTTAATGCAAGGAGGACTTCTGAAATTTCACATTCAGATTTGTAGCACAAAGTAGTGGCTGTCTACCCTGATTACATTTCTAAAATTCCAAAATATAGGCATTATTCTTAAGTAATTATTTTAATATTAAATAGACTCCCTAAAGGTGTAGCTTTAAGTGACGTTAAGGTTATGACACAAACTGATAAAATTTTAAAATGGGACTCCTTTCAATTCAGATATTGTACAAATAAATAAACACATGAAGAGTTTTTATGAGAATGGGAATAAGGCATGAATCTGAGTAGATAGGATTTTGGTGGGGTTTGATTATCTTGGGTCAAAGTCAGCCAACTACATTATACATTGCAATGTTTTGTTTCCCTCATTGTTTTTTTCATATGTAAGTATTTTTATATATCTAGTGTTAAAGATCTTGCTGCCCGCATTTGAGAGGTAAATATGCAGTCTATTGAAATAAGAATGTCAATACATCTTTAATAGTTCTAAGGTTTTATAACTACATCCAGGAAGACAACCTTTGAGACAATAATTAGTTGCTATAATTCTTGCTATATATGAATAATAAGTGCATTCATTCACAATTTATACATTGTATGTTTCCTATATGGCAGATCCTGAGAATAAAAGCATTGACTACAAGAGACAAAATTCCAGCTCTTGCGTAATTTATATAATTGTGTACAAATAAATAAACATGATAAATTCAGAGGATAATATGTGTTATGCAGAAAAATAGTGCATGGTAAGAGAATGGAGTAATGAGGCAGTAGAGAAATAGGAAGATCATCAGGAAGAGAAATTTGAGTAAGAAGTCTGAATGAGCCATGAGAAAAATGTGGGGAACATATCAGGCCAATGAAAGAACAATCGCCAGGCTCATATATGGACTTCCATGAGCCATTAGAGTGGCTGAACTCTTGGCCCCCTTTTCTTTGATCCACATGCTTCTCCTTAGAAATAGCCTAGGACAGAGCAGCCTGGTAGGCTACAGTCCATGGGGTCGCAAAATGTCGGACATGACTGAATACACGCACATACACACAAAACGAAAACAAGCAGCAGACAACGTAAAGGTGGCACTTTGTACAGGACTCAGCTAAGTGGTGACATCTCTCTTTTAAAACATTTATTATCACCGAGCTATATCAGTTGCACAGGGTAATTGTTAGATGGCTTGCAACATCAAAATCATCATGTTTTGCAGATTCATGTTGATGTATGGCAAAACCAAGACAATATTGTAAAGTAATTAACCTCCAATTAAAATTTAAAAATTTATATTAAAAAATCATTTATGCTTTACAATAGTTTATAAACATATCAGTGGCAGCTTCACAGAGAATTTCAATTACTCAGTTGGGCAGGGCATCATAGGATATTTGTACTAGTGCTTTTCCAAAAGATTCAATTCCTCTTCCTTAACTTCTCCTTCCTCCCCAAACCTCATTCCCATCTTTAACCTGAAGGAAAAGGAGGAAATTTATCTTTCATGGGAACCAGGCTGTGTCTGAAATCTAAAAAGATGGTTGGGGTATCCCTGGTATATGAAATAGAGGAATTATAAGTTGTATATTTATATGGAATAACTCTTTTGACATCACACCATGTCTTCAGACTCTGGTTTGGAAAGTAGTCCCAATAGGCTAAGCTCACAGTGGTTTCTGCAATCTGATTATGAACAGTGCAGGCAGATTTCTGGATATCTGCTTGCAAGTTTCCTATGCTAATTTAATGCTGGCTGTCTTCTTGTGGTTCTAGTTTTCATGTTTCTTCATCCTTTACTTTATTTCTTTTCTTTTTGTTTAGTGTAAATTACTGGGATTGGCACATGACTTATCCTGGACCACTAATGCCTGTTGTCAAGCATTAAATAGCTCTCAATCTCCAAGCTACAGAGAAAGATAAACTAGTTTTTTTTTGATGTCTTACTTTTACTAGTGTCTTGAAAGGTGAAATCATTAGAGCATAGGTAATTGCTCCAGCAAGTTTCCTTCATCTGTGTGTGTGATTATAATTTATAAATACCAATTGAGTAATTGCTGGGAGAAGTTTGAAAAGCAAATGTTGCTAATGTATGGTTGACACACTGGACTCCCAATTGATTATATTATTTATAGTACTAATGAATCTGATACTCTTTCTTCCATCAAGGGCAGCATTAGGTTTGCCTAATACTCAGTTGTATGGCTGATGCATAATTTTGCCTGGGAGAAGATGGGGAGCCAGGGTTAGCTTTCTCCCTCTAATATGTCATCCTCTGCAGTGCTGCGCACAACCCATATGCTAGTCTAGTGCCCAAAGCTCAAACTGGGTCACAGTCATGAATGCCTGGAATGTAAAAGCTGAAATTTTTTTTTTTTTAATGTCAAACTCTCAGTATCATCTTCCTTTAATAAACTTAGTCTTAACAGTAAAATGGGAAATATTTTTTAGCAAAACTCCTACATTCGGCTGATTAACCCATTAAAAAATTTTGCCATTGGTGATTTACAAAGGAACAAAATAAACTAGAATCCTTTCAGCAGACGCTTTCCCCTTGCAGGCTATGTCAGGCCCAGTGTCAAAAGATAGCATTTTATATTCCTGAATTTGTGCCCATTGGCATTTCCAAAGTCAAACATTCATAACTAGATATAAAAATGAAAATAAAGACAAAAACAAAACTCTATTGCCTAATCACATGAGTGATCCCTTTGTAGAAGAAATGAAGACATTACTCCAACGGCATTAAGCAGATTTGGGTAACACCCAATGTAATTTCACCCTTTCCATTTGGAAAACATTTTCATGGGCCTCCAAGCTAAGAGAGAAAGAAGGAAATCATGTAGCTTCTTTATGGAAGATTCATGCTCCTTTCCTCAGGCTCTACATTATGCCAAATTACATCTTAGGAATCAGAGTAGAACCACAAGGCATTTTACTCATGCGGATTTGCCTATTCATACCTCAAATGTGCTTCCTGAGTGTAGAACATAAATCCTCAGGGAGACAGAGTGTTTGACAGCATATCCCTAGTAAGTTGTGATAGGGGACCTTCAGCCTAAAATGAAGACACAGAGAAAGCCAACAGCTTTGGAATTCTTTACAACAGCAATTTACTCCTCTCACTCCTATGTATCTTTATAAAAAAAGAGCCAAGTTGAATGAAAATGGGTCTCTTCTATGCTTAGTATAGAAAGGAGCAGGAAAAAATTATTTAAAACTTTCCCATTTTAATCTCTCTACTATTGGGTGAAAATGTTATCAAGGAAAGCAATGCAGTTGCACTGGTTGTTTACATTAAGGTTTGATAAGGATCCTTTTAAAAGTAAGGACTTCCCTGACAGCTCAGTTGGTAAAGAATCCACCTGCAGTGCAGGAGACCCTGGTTCAATTTCTGGGTTGGGAAGATCCCCTGGAGAAGGGAAAGGCTACCCACTCCAGTATTCTAGCCTAGAGATTTCATCCATGAGGTCACAAAAAGTTGGACATGGCTGAGCTACTTTCTCTTTCTTTTACCAAAATATACTTAATAATGTATAAGCTCACAAATGAGCTGGCATAGCATACAGACTAAAAGGGACCCACATTATAATTTAAGTCTACCAACAGATCTCCATCGCAAGAAAAATTGCACCATGAGACAGGAAGGCTATGAGGATGTATACTACCAAACTGTGTGCTGATACTCAGTGATATAGAAGACTCACTCATGTGAGTGAGAAAATTAGATATTTTTATGTTGTAGGATAAAATTTTGATAGTCATTTTTTACTGTCTCATCCATTCTTTCTCCTTCCATATTTGCTAAAGAGAAGAGGATTTTGGAAGAGTGGACAGGTGTTTATTTTCTGTTCCTGCTTAGGTTTATAGTATGTTAATTTTTTATTTTTCTTAAACTTTTTATTTTGTTTTGGAGTATAGCCTATTAACAAAGTTATGATAGTTTCAAGCGAATGGTGAAGGGACTCAGCCATTCATATTCATGTATCATTCTCCCCTAAACTCCTCTCCCATCCAGGCTGCCTCGGAACACTGAGAAGAGTGCAACTTGCTGTACAGTAGATCCTTGTTGCTTATCCATTTGAAATATAGCACTGTGTACACGTTGATCCCAAACTCACCTATGCTTTCCCCCATCCTTTACCCTGGCAACCACAATATATTTATTTTTAATTTCTCTTTGTATGTATCCTGTCATTCCTCCAAAGATTTCAAAGTACTTTTTCAAAATTTATGGAAAAATTATGCATATCACTAGCAGGAATTCAAAGGAAGGAGCAGAACAGCAAGTAAGGACAGTGGTGAAAAGACATTCACCAAAGTACCCGGTTGAGAGAAAAAAACTTTTCTCAGCCTTGACATATTCACTATTCTTATTTCAAAGTTTTTAATGGAATAATTGAGCCTATACATTGCAAATCTTAAATAGGCCTATACCTTCAGTACTTAACTTTGAAAGGAGAGCATTGGTTAGGATTGGTTCTAAGTAGTTGGGAAAATCATAGGACTGGTTCTAAGAAACTGGGGTAAGAGACTGGTTTGTGGTTGACCATAAAGAAATGCAAAAGGCAAAACAGTTGTCTGAAGAGGCCTTATAAATAGCTATGAAAAGAAGAGAAACGAAAGGCAAAGGGGAAAAGGAAAGATATACCATTTGAATGCAGAGTTCCAAAGAATAGCAAGGAGAGATAAGAAAGCCTTCCTCAGTGATCAATGCAAAGAAATAGAGGAAAAGAACAGAATGGGAAAAACTAGAGATCTCTTCAAGAAAATTAGAGATACCAAGGGAAATTTTCATGCAAAGATGGGCACAATGAAGGACAGAAATGGTATGGACCTAACAGAAGCAGAAGATATTAAGAAGAGGTGGCAAGAATACACAGAAGAAATATACAAAAGAGATCCTGATGACCCAGATAATCACAATGGTGTGATCACTCACCCAAAGCCAGACATCCTAGAATGAGAAGTCAACTGGACAAAGCACGTGGAGGTGATGGAATTCCAGTTGGGCTATTTCAAATCCTAAAAGATAATGCTGTGACAGTGCTGCCCTCAATATGCCAGCAAATTTGGAAAATTCAGCAGTGGCCACAGGACTGGGAAAGGTCAGTTTTCATTTCAAACCCAAAGAAAGGCAATGCCTAAGAATGCTCAAACTACCGCACAATTGTAATCATCTCACATGCTAGCAAAGTAATGCTCAAATTTCTCCAAGCCAAGCTTCAACAGCATGTGAACTGTGAACTTCCAGCTGTTCAAGCTGGATTTAGAAAAGGCAGAGGAACCAGAGATCAAATTGCCAACATCCATTGAATCATCAAAAAAGCAAAAGAGTATGAGAAAAACATCTACTTCTGCTTTATTGACTATGCCAAAGTCTTTAACTGTGTGAATTCTTAAAGAAATGGGAATACCAGATCACCTGACCTGCCTCCTGGGAAATCTTTATGCAGGTCAAGAAGCAACAGTTAGAACTGGACATGGAAGAACAAACTGGTTCCAACTTGTGAAAGGAGTCCATCAAGGCTATATATTGTCACCCTGCTTATTTAACATATGCAGAGTACATCATGAGAAATGTTGGGCTGGATGAAGTACAAGCTGGAATAAACATTGCCAGGAAAAATATCAATAACCTCAGATAAAGCAAAGAAGAACTAAAGAGCCTCTTGATGAAAGTGAAAGAGAGAGTGAAAAAGTTGGCTTAAAGCTCAACATTCAGAAAACTAAGATCGTGGTATCTGGTCCCATCACTTCATGGAAAATAGGTGGGGAAACAGTGGAAATAGTGTCTGACTTTATTTTTTGGGGCTCCAAAATTACTGCAGATAGTGACCGCAGTCATGAAATTAAAAGAAACTTGCTCCTTGGAAGAAAAGCTATGACCAACATAGATAGCATACTAAAAAGCAAAGACATTACTTTCCAACAAAGGTCCATCTAGTCAAAGCTATGGTTTTTCCAGTAGTCATGTATGGACGTGAGAGTTGAACTATAAAGAAAGCTGAGCACCAAAGAATTGATGTTTTTCAAATTATGGTACTGCAGAATACTCTTGAGAGTCCCTTGGACAGCAAGGAGATCCAACCAGTCCATCCTAAAGGAAATCAGTCCTGAATATTCATTTGAAGGACTGATGTTGAAGCTGAAACTCCATTACTTTGGCCACCTGATGTAAAGAACTGATTCATTTGAAAAGACCCTGGTTCTGGGAAAGATTGAAGGCATGAGAGAAGGGTACAATACAGAATGAGATTGTTGGGTGACGTCACTGACTCAATGGACATGAGTTTGAGTCAACTCCAGGAGTTGGTGACAAACAGGGAGACCTGATGTGTTGCAGTTCATAGGGTCACAAAGAGTCAGACATGACTGAGCCACTGAACTGAACTGAACTGTGGTTTACCACAAGGGGTATAACAATGCCCTGATCATCAAGCACTTGTTTCCAGTAACTCATTACAGCCGCTCAAATGGTTTAAGGAAGTGCTATCAGAAGATTCCTATTATCTGAGAGATATTAAATTAATTATTTAGACCCCATGGATACATTCATTAAAACACACTAAATACTTAGCATGTATTGAGCACAATACTCAGTTCAATAGTATTTGTGAAAGGAATAAAATTGTGTTAATAATTCAAAAATCGGGTGCTCTAGTTTTTCTCATCTAAGTACCAAGTATAGATAAGATATAGACAGTATAAAGGATTTTAGCATGTTTTACCATTTAATTGGTAAGTTACAGGTTTATTATGATTCTTTGTGCCTGCCCATGCTTTGAGAGCTGTTACCTTGTGTTATCTGACTACTCAGATTGTATTCAATTGTTTGATCTATTTTTAGATGATTGTGAATGTAAATGGTACATAAAGGAGTAAGTGTTATCTTTGGGCCATCGAGAGTTCTCTCCTGAGCAGAAATTGCAAGTAGTGCCTGGCACTCACATTTAAAAATCACCTTGATTTGATGGTACTCTTGGGTACGATTTCTATTCTCCCATTTTGGAGAGCTTTTTCACCATAAATACATTTTAAAACACAAAATGAGGTGATTTGGCCCATTTTTCTATGTATATAATTTAACCTTCAAAGGATTATGGTCTATGGAGCAAACAGGTTAATAGGAAGGTTTTAAAAAGACATTTTTTCATCTGATGGGACATAATTGTACCTACGGAGCTGTTATGGTCCATTGTATAAATCCTTCAAATTCATGGACTATTGGCCCAAAACACAGTAATGGATCCTGCAGAGCATTGAAAATCTATCATGTTAATATTGCTGCAGCATATGCACAGTCTGAAGTTTATTCTCCAATCCACGCCTTGGAGGATTTGTATGTAATTCTCATATTAATAGGCATGATTCCTGTACTCCAGATGGAATGGTTTGCCAAGCCCCTTACATATTAAGTAAAACATCCTCTCAGGATTTTCACTTAAACCAATGATAATAACATATTCCTGTAAAACACTGCCACGTCTAACAAAAATGTTTGCTTGTTCCGAATTCCCAGAGGAATCACACCACTTCACGTTTGTAAAGCAACAAAGAGCTTTTTAAAAGTTGTTAGTTTACAAATCAGCACCTGAAACCATTGAATTGTATCCAATTGAATGCTAAGGTACAGTCCCTTCAAAACTCCTTTCATTGATGCTGGCAATAACGGTTTTGTTCTGAACATATACATATATTTCTAGTTTTATAGACTGATGGACTTTTTTGGAAAGCCTAAGATGCTCTCTATCACAGCATCTCAGTTCTCTTAATCTTGTTTTCTTCCTCTCTCTGCAGAGCTGTAAAAGTAAAGGCTATTGGCAGCACAATTTTATGGTCACTCAGAATATAGATCTGCAATGTCAGAGAACTCTTGATCCTAATCCTTAGCTGCACAGACATAATAGGGACCAAAGGCTGAGGCCAACACTATACATAGTCAAATCTATAAGGAGCATTTCTACAAAGTTTTAGTATTACTAGAAATGAAAAAAGGAGATGAAATAATGTTTTCTATCTATATTAACAATGTTAACCCATTTTCTAGAAATGTATTATTATCATTAGTTTTAGGGTTAAGTCTGACAAGCTTTTATTTTTTAAAAAAATTATCATGTCAGGGGCTTGGAGAGTATTAGTTTGTTTGTTTGTTTGTTTTCCATTATCTTCACTGCTCTCTGTAGACTGTATCATGGCCCCAGAGAACTCTCAAAGAGGTCAGGTGGAGCCCAGTCCTCTTCTTAACAATCAGAATAATACTTTGTTTCATTATCTAGGAATTGTCAAGGCAAAAACAAAGATAATGGCCAAAAGAATGCTACCTCAATGTTGAAAACCTCATGGAGGTTCAGGTAATTGAGTTTGCTTGATTGATATTGACTAGTTTCTCTTTATTTTCTCCAGGGAAGGGACAAATTCAGGAGGGAGTTAATCCTCACAGGCAGACTCTGATAATTTTATATATTTTTTATCATCTCATAGGTTTTCCTTACCCAGATTTGTTGGAGGATCCCACAGTCACTCCTGTTCAGCTCCAGGATGGTAAATTCAACATCTATGGCTAATTCTCAATTGTCAAGCATTCAATACATTTCCAATGAATCTAAACCACTTACTTGTAAGTGTCTATTTAAAAAAAAAAAAGTTTAAAAATAACATAGTATTTAATTCCCTTTCTACTTAAACCTGTTTGAAATGGGTTGGCTGTCACATGCAACCAAAAGGTCCCCAAACTCCACTAAGAGTGGCAAAGTACCATCATTTTTCTCTTCAGAAAAATGGAGATATGACCTTTCCACGTGCAGATGACAGTTGTGAATTCAAATCAGAAGCAAGCTCAATAATGTTTACTTGAAAAGTTTAAATGAGATCATCATTTTAAAAAAACTAGACAAGATTCATCCTCATTCTCATAAGGAGAACACTTTTGTTAAGTGCTCATGCATATGAGTGCTACTATATTGACTTTATTGACCCTATTTCGTTGGGAAAGTATTTTCTTTCCTTTGAAAAAGTGCCCATATTTCCCCTTTTGTCACCTGAATATATACACTGCCCTGTAGTATGAAGGCATATGACTTCTGGTTTCAGTTGATAGGTTCAAGGAAGGACTCTTAACCCAAGTAAGACAAACTGTAGCCCCTTCCTTAGTTACCATCCCCTGACTACAAACAGTTGTCCAGCAGTAGGTACTTTAAACCAGCTGAACCCATCAGACAATTTCATAACATTTAGAAAAAGGAAGACATCTACAAAATCAGTTTCTCTCTAGGAATTTAATGCTCTACTATATGCAATTCGTGAAAAGTCAACAGCCATATTCCCTGCTCAAAAAACTAGAAGAATAGCATTAGCTGGTCTGGGAAGAGAAAGAAAAGACTAAACAAGTTTAAAGAAGAATGGAAGTCAATGCTTCTTCTGTTCTTGGATGTAGTAGTTACTTTGTCCTTGTTTTGTGAAGATCACCATATCCTTAAATTCTTCTTGTTTCTTAAATCAAAATATGGTTATATTTTTATTACATGCAACCCAAAGTTCTACTGTTACACTTCTTAAGAATAAATTATAAGTAATAGAAATATGTATTGTGTTTTATAATAATCATACAGTTTATTTGCAACAAATTAATGGTTAATTGATTTTTTAAAGTTCATAGACATATAAATATCTCTTCAAATTTTCATGTTTTTATATAATATGCTATACTGAATTTGATCTTAAATATAGAACAATTCTAAATTCTAAGGTTCATTTGACCACAAAAATCTGGTTTTACATTTTAACTATATTTAACTACACTGTTTTTTCTGTTAATTTTAAGCTTTAATGTAAGCCTCAGGAGCAATAAAAGCCCTGAGTCTAAAAAGAGCTTATTGATACAGTTAATTTTGGAGATAAATGAGAACCCAGAAGTGTTCCATGGTCTCCATTTTTTTCAAAGGTACAGTGGTAGGTAAATAAAAGGTCACAGTGAGGCAGGGAGTAAAATGAGTTGATCATAAGATATATCAATAAGCTCCAAAGAAGACATCCATCTGGCCAATAGGCACATGAATGGATGTTCAACATGATTCATTATTAGAGAAATGCAAGTCAAAACCACAATGTGATATTCCCTCACTCAGGTCAGAATGGCTATCATCAAAGAGTCTACAGATAATAAATTCTGGAGAGGGTGCAAAGGAAGAGGAACCCTCCCACACAATTGGTAGGAATGCAAATTGGTATAGCCATTATGGAGAACAGTATGGAGGGTCCTTAAAAAGCTAAAAATAGAGCTACTATATGATTCAGCAATCCCCTGGGTATATGTATCCAAAAAAGATGAAACTCTAATTTAAAAAGATACATGCATGCCAATATTCATAGCAGTACTATTTACTACAGTTAAGACATGGAAATAACCCAAGGGTCCATCAATAAATGAGTGTTATTTAGGCAGGGAGTATATATATATGTATATATGTATGTATATATATACATATATACATGTATATATATGTACAGCATATCTTCTTAAATAACACTCCACTATATATAGGAGTGTTATTCAGCCATGCTGCTGCTACCGCTAAGTCGCTTCAGTTGTGTCCGACTCTGTGCGACCCCATGGACTGCAGCTCACCAGGCACCTCCGTCCAAGAGATTTTCCAGGCAAGAGTACTGGAGTGGGGTGCCACAAATGAAATATTTCTATTTGTAGCAACATGGATGGACCTAGAGAATATCATACTAAGTGAAGTCACTGAAAGACAAATATGATATCACTTATATGTAAGATCTAAAAAACAATACAAATGAATTTGCATACAAAACAGAAATAGACTAACAGAAAGAAAACAAACTTATGATTACCAAAGAGGAAATGGAAGATGGAGGGATAAATTAGAGGTATGGAATGAACAGATACAAACTGCTATACATAAAATAGATAAGCAACAAGGATTGCACAGTGAATTATATTCAATAATTTGTAATAACCTATAATGGAAAATAATCTGAAATACATATAGAAAGAGAATGAGTAAGACACAACTGAGCAACTAAACAACAGCAATATTGTTATGGGAATAAGTGAGAATCAGTGAAGAGTTTTGAAGTAACTTGTAACAATAATAATTAACTACCTAAAAACAATGATAATCTGAATATTAAGTCACAGATTGGGTTTTTCAAAGCAGAAGCTGAAATATTTTAAATGTAAGATTTTTCTTAAGAACAAAACCTGTGAAGATAAGAAAATAAGATGAAATAAACAGAACTAGACAGAGACAAGTCAAATTGCAGGGAAGAACATTGACCAACTCTTATGCATTGAGTTGTGTCTATCCCCTCCTTCCAAAAAGATATTGGAAGTTCTAACTCCCAATAACCATGAACGTGATTCTGTTTGGATATGGGGCCTTTGCAGATGTAATCAATTAAGTTAAAATGAGGTCACACTGGAGTAAAATCATTTCTCTCTCTCTTTTGTTTTTAATAAATTGTTCTCTTAGTAGCCCCAGAAAATCAAGGAATTTTTCTTTTTGCTTTAGGTTTTGATTTTGGGCCACAAATCATGTGGGATCTTAGCTTCCTAGCCAGGGATAAAACCAGTACCCACAGCACTGGAAGGCAAATTCTTAACTGGTGGACTCCCGGGAGAGTCCCCAAGAGTATAATGGTTTCTTAAGCCAAATGAATGTTGTCCTTTTAAGAAAAAAGCTATGTGAAGACACAGAGACACAAGGAGGATGGCATGTGAAGATTGAACTATGCATTTATTAGCCAAGGAATGCCTGAACTATCCGAAGGTGGGAGAGAGGCATGGAAGAGATTATTCCAAGAACCCTCAGAAAAAACAGCCCTACCACCATCCTGATTTTGGATTTCTAGCCTCCAGCACTGAGACATACTTTCCTGTTTTTTTTAAGTAGTCCTAGGGCTTCCCTGGTGGCTCAGAGGTTAAGCGTTTGCTTGGAATGCAGGAGATCTGGGTTCAATCCCTGGGTCAGGAAGAGCCCCTGGAGAAGGAAATGGCAACCCACTCCAGTACTGTTGCCTGGAAAATCCCATGAAGGGAGAATCCCTTGGAGGGAGGAGTCTGGTAGGCTACAGTCCATGGGGTCACAAAGAGTCGGACACGACTGAGCAAGTTCACTTCACTTCACTTCAGCAAACATATACCAACTGAGTATGAAGCTATGGAGCAAAAATTGCCCATTAGTGTCTTATGTTGAGCTGAAATGGTCATGCTTTATACCTTGACCTTGCTCAGTCAGCAACTATAGGTTGTTCTTGGAATGGAATGATCTTGGGGAGTACAGCTGGGGTAGACCCTGAAGGACCTGATTGCTGGATATCTATATCCAGCAATAGATATAAATATCTATATAGATATATCTATGTATCTATATCTATCTTAACATGAAAGCCATTCTCCGAAATTCATAAACAATAATAAAACCCAACATTAAAATAGGAAAAGGACATAAAAAATTAATGAGATAATTTATTTTTTTTCTTTTATTGTTGCCAGGATGTTTTGTCTCCTAATTTAGCCTCAGTATTATACCATCAGTAGCCTCAAAGTTTGCAATCTATGCTACTTCTCTGACATTGTTTCCATATTTTCACTAGAAAAATGGGAAACTGCTCTGACTCTTCATTCTGAGGTAGTGTTGTGACTGCTCATCTATTAATGTTTTGTTGTTGTTCAGTCACTAAGTTATGTCTCTTTGCAACCCATGAACATCAGCATGCAAGAGTTTCCTGCCCTTCACCATCTCCCAGAGTTTGCTCAAACTCATGTCCATTGAGTTGGTGATGCCATCCAACCATCTCATCCTCTGTCGCTCCCTACTCCTGCCCTCATCTTTCCCAGCATCAGGGTCTTTCCCAATGAGTTGGCTCTTCACATCTTGTGGCCAAAGTATTGGAGCTTCAGCTTCAGCGTCAGATATTCCAATGAATATTCAAAGTTGATTTCCTTTAGGATTAACTAGTTTTATCCCCTTGCTGTCCAAAGGATTCTCGAGTCTTTTCCAGTGTTTAGTTCTGAATTAATATTTAGGCTTTCCGCATATAGTAAGTGTTGCTGTTGCTGCTGCTGCTGCTAAGTCATTTCAGTCTTGTCCAACTCTGTGCGACCCCATAGACAGCAGCCCACCAAGCTCCCCTGTCCCTGGGATTCTCCAGGCAAGAACACTGGAGTGGGTTGCCATTTCCTTCTCCAATGCATGAAACTGAAAAGTGTAAGTGAGGTTGCTCAGTTGTGTCCTACTCTTAGCGATCCCATGGACTGCAGCCTACCAGGCTCCTCCGTCCATGGGATTCTCCAGGCAAGAGTACTGGAGCAAGTTGCCATTGCCTTCTCTGATAGTAAATGTAAGAGCAGGCATTTACTTGCATATCCTACTTCACATAATTGTGACCATATATGCAAGCCTAAGGGCTACCCTGATAGCTCGGTAAAGAATCCTCCTGCAATGCAGGAGACCCTGGTTCAATTCCTGGGTCAGGAAGGTCTTCAGGAGAAGGGATAGGCTACCCACTCCAGTATTCTTGGGTTTGCCTTGTGGCTCAGCTGGTAAAGAGTCTGCCTGCAATGCAGGAGGCCTGGCTTCGGTCCCTGGGTTGGGAAGATGCCCTGGAGAAGGGAATGGCTACCTACTCCAGTATTCTGGTCTGGAGAATTCCATGGACTGTATAGTTCATGGAGTTGCAAAGAGTTGGCATGACTGAGCAAATAGGAAAACGAGTATGTCAAGGCTGTATATTTGTCACCCTGCTTATTTAACTTATATGCAGAGAACATCATGAGAAACGCTGGGCTGGATGAAGCACAAGCTGGAATCAAGATTGCCGGGAGAAATATCAATAACCTCAGATATGCAGATGACACCACCCTTATGGCAGAAAGTGAAGAGGAACTAAAAAGCCTCTTGATGAAAGTGAAAGAGGAGAGTGAAAAAGCTGGCTTAAAGCTCAACATTCAGAAAACGAAGATCATGGCATCTGGTCCCATCACTTCATGGGGAATAGATGGGGAAACAGTGGAAATAGTGTCAGACTTCATTTTTTTGGACTCCACAATAACTGCAGATGGTGATTGCAGACACAAAATGAAAAGACTCTTACTCCTTGGAAGAAAAG
Organism: Budorcas taxicolor; assembly: GCF_023091745.1. Classification (NCBI taxonomy): domain Eukaryota; kingdom Metazoa; phylum Chordata; class Mammalia; order Artiodactyla; family Bovidae; genus Budorcas; species Budorcas taxicolor. Next base: position 76,545,040 of record NC_068911.1, read on the forward strand.
TTATGACCAACCTAGATATCATATTCAAAAGCAGAGGGATTACTTTGCCAACAAAGGTCCATCTAGTCAAGGCTATGGCTTTTCCAGTGGTCATGTATGGATGTGAGAGTTGGACTGTGAAGAAAGCTGAGCGCTGAAGAGTTGATGCTTTTGAACTGTGGTGTTGGAGAAGAGTCTTGAGTGTCCCTTGGACTGCAAGGAGGTCCAACCAGTCCATCCTAAAGGAGACCAGTCCTGGGTGTTCATTGGAAGGACTGATGCTGAAGCTGAAACTCCAATACTTTGGCCACCTCATGAGAAGAGTTGACTCATTGGAGAAGACCCTGATGCTGGGAGGGGTTGGGGGCAGGAGGAGAAGGGGACGACAGAGGATGAGATGGCTGGATGGCATCACCGACTCGATGGACATGAGTTTGAGTGAACTCCGGAGGTTGGTGATGGACAGGGAGACCTGGCATGCTGTGATTCATGGGGTCTCAAAGAGTTGGACACGACTGAGCGACTGAACTGACTGACTTAACTGACTGAACGACTTTCACTTTCTTGCAAGTCTAAATGTTAGGAGCAGAAAATCTTAATTCAGGATCAGAAAGCACTTTGAGGGAATTCCCTGACAGTCCAGCGGTCAGGACTCTGAGTTTCCACTGCAGGAGCACAAGTTCAGTCCCTGGTCAGTGAACTAAGATTGCACAAGGTGCATGGCACTGCCAAAAAAAAAAAAAAAAAAAATCACTCTTAAGTGCCAGATAACTTGGAGTTATCCAATTAACTTCTTGAGCATTTCATTCCACTTTGAAATTTTAACTTTGGACCAGTACTGAGTAAAGTGTCACCGAAACTGCAGGAGACCAGTGAAACTGCTAATAGCAAAAGACCTCCTTGATTATGGCTTCCCTGATGGCTCAGATGGTAAAGAATCTGCCTGCAATTCTGGAGGCCTGGGTTCTGTGCCTGGGTCAGAAAGATCCCCTGGAGAAGGAAATGGCAACCCATACCAGCATTCTTGCCTGGAGAGTTCTATGGACAGAGGAGACCATCAGGCTACAGTCCATGAGACTGCAGAGTCGGACACGACTGTGATCAACAGATTCTCTCCCTTCCTATGTGCCAATGTACATTCAGATACATAAAGTGGAAGGACTGTGAAGAGTTCTTTAGACTTTGGACTGGTTTTCTTGGCGTATAGGCTTTGTTTTTGGTCTTCTCACACACAGAAGCCAGTAAGGTACTTCTTACCTGGATAGAATGCAGTTCCCTTTCAACTGCTTCAATAAGACAGCTGTGCCTGAAACGGCCCCTCCGTGGAGCCCAGAAGCTGAGCCTGTAGGAGTCCCTCCTGCCTCTTCCCAGACTGTGGCTGTTGATCTCCTTAGCCTAATGTCCAGCTCTGAATTGTCTTCAGGATGTCATTTTCCCACTGACTGCAAGGAGCTTATGTGCTGTTACTTATTTGGCAATAAGGCCATAAGCACATTTTGCCTGTCAAGCATATGAATGATCAGAAAGGTGTGCCCCCTGCTCATTTATGTTCATGCTGTAAATCTGCTTTCTGGCCTTCCAGCTGATCTCATCAGGAGTAAACCTGGAGCAGCACTTCCAGACAGTTATATTGAGATTGTAACCCTATGTGCCGTGCTGACCTTTTCTTTTGGCGAATCAGGGCATAAGTACTGCCTTAGAAGATTTAAATAGTTACTGAGATCAATAAGATCTTTTGCAAGATGTCCAGAAGTGGCCCAATTGGAATATTTTAAATGGACTGTTTTGATTGGCCTTGTATGAATCAGTTGTTATTGTTTTTTCCTCCTTGGTATCAGTGAAAAAGAATTCTTTCTAAAAGGGAAAATATTATTAGTTTGGTGGCAAATCTCCTTCACAGTGGCACCTGAGCCCTGATGTCTGTTCTTGTATGACGTGCCTTTAGGAGTTCAGATCTTGCTGTCTGTGATAACTAGGATTAGAATCCTTTTTGCTTTTGTGGTGGCTTTGTACTGTGTCAACTTAGTTAAGTTGAAATTTTGTTTCCCACAACTGCCTTTCCTGATTATGGTGGGTTAGGATGAGCTGCAAGAGAAACTGACCTGCAAGATCTGGAAGCTAGAAGTAAAAGGGCAACTATTTCTCCATTCTGAAGGTATGCCCAGGCACTGAGGCAGTTCGCTGTCTTGACCTGCTGAAGTACTGTGTTGGTGTGGAGCAATAGCGGGGCTGTAAGCTCTTCTAGTTCCTACAGAATCTCCTTTCTCAGCATCTCTGAATCCTGGATAGGCTTCCCCGGTGGCTCAGACAGTAAAGAATCTGCCTGCAATGCAGGAGATGCAGGTTTGATCCCTGGGTCAGGAAGATCCTCTGGAGGAGGAAATGGCAACCCCCTACAGTATTCTTGCCTGGAGAATCCCATGGACAGAGGAGACAAGTGGGCTATAGTCCGTGGGGTTGCAAAGAGTCGGACACGCATGACTGAGTGGCTGAGCACACGTGAATCCTGGACCATGTGCACAGGCAGCTCCCTGGTAAAGAGTGCCGGCCTCTCTTGGAGGTGATCTGTATCACTAAAGCTGGAGACAGTGAGAGACAGATTGAGTTCCAGGGTATCCTTCCTCTCCTACTTCCGGCCCATCATTTATCCCCACCTGTCTGCCCTGCTGAGACCATGCCCAGTCGCAGATGCAAGAGCAACAGCCTTGCATAGATGATTTAACCTGTGCCCAAAGTGCACAAAATTAAATCTCTATAACAAATTCTTCATTCTATATCACTCATTGTGTTTGTGTTTCTGGACAATCTGTAACTGATACACTTTGGTTGAGTATATCAGCCATTCTGTGCATAATCAGAGGGGCAAACATTTTCCTCTTTCCTCACTCAGTGGATCAACATGTGGCTTGTTTCTCCCCTTGACTGGGAAGATGGTAAGATTTTAATCCCTAGGTGCTCTTGTCCCTCTGCACTTTTTGTGCTTCTGGTTAAGTGGAGACAGTAACCATCAGTCCCTTGGTGAATAAAATGCCAAACCACACACGACACCCACTTTGCACTCCCTATTAAAATTTTACAGGTCAAAAATCCAAAACCCACTTAATAAAAATTGTTCTTCATCATAAGTGACAAGAGAGAACAGGTCAATCTATGGAATAATAGTGCAGTAATTAGAAACTTTGTAGTTGATAAAGTGTGACTGCTAATCAATGTTTGGCTAATTAATCAATATTTTAATCATTAGACCTTTTAAATTTGTTTTAATGAGCATTTCCTCTAATTCCCCTGATCCCATTGCTTCCAGTGCTTCTGTTATCACTGTGAAAGAACAAAGCTGAGATTTATCTGTTTAGGGTCCAGTATTTCCTAAGACTGTAGAGTAATTCACCTCTTATATGTACAGAGATACCCAAGAATGTCCAGATTTTGGTGACTAAACAAGAAAAATATACAGTCATCACATTATGTTGGATCATTTGCTTAATGGCAGAAACATAATTTAGAACATCACATTAAAACCATCATAAACTTGGCTTTCACAGAAGTGTTTGGAAACTTGTGTTCCTTTCCTAACTGTTAGGATTGGACAGTGTGCATGAAATCTTACAGTCTCCTGTTTCAAGTTCAAATTTTCTTTGATGCTGTGTCGTGAACTTCCACTGACCTGCATGGCCGTTGTGTTGTCTTCCTCTTCCTTCTTTTCCCTCTTCTTTCTCTTTTGCACCTGTCCTTCCTCTCCCTCCTCTAGTCCATCAGCCCTCTCCATCCACAGCCTTTACTCTGCCCAGAAGACAAACACATCACATTGGAGAGTTATGAGAACAATATAAACAAGGGCAGAATGCATTCCCTCTCCTGCCTAAAGGCTAGATTACCAGTGAGGTTCAGAGAGACTGAGAATTGTGTCCACATGACACACAGTCTAAAACAGAACCCTAGTTGCCTAAGAGTTCTTTTTATATATTCAATGTTCATCTTCAAATTAACTTGGAAATTTGACTTGGAAAGAGGCCTTTTCAACAAGTTAGACAGGCAAAATCTTTCATTTCCCTGCAGTCTTGCTGCAGCAGCTACCAATTTCCATCATATTTCCCTTCAATCTGTAGCACTAAAAATGAAGACATAAGTAAAAGAAATATCAAGGAGTACTCTTGTATGTGCCTTTAAAACTTTCTTAGGAAAATGCCATAGGGACGCCACAGCAGCTCAGGCTGGGCACCTGTGAGCTTATGAGGTCACAGCACTGCAGGTCTTCCCAAATGGTGTGTCACACCATGTTAGAACATGTGGTGTGTGACACGAACAGAGACGGGAATCACTATGGCTGAACAGGCCTCAGAGACTCTGGGACACAAAAAAGTAAACACCACGCCATCCAAGACCAAGATGACAAAAGTCTTGGCTACATGAAAGTATTTTTTGATATCCTGATTATTCAGTAAATTCAGGCACTTTGTAAATTATGACAGTCAATAGTGAAAAATTAATTAAATATGTGATGAGAAGTATCATTAGTTTGTACTGGAATTTTGGTAACAATTTATGCGATCATTAGGAGAGCCAGTGGCAATATTTCAATCCTTTCCTTTCAAGCATGAGGTAGGATTACTGGCGCTCGGTCATTCAGTTGTGTCTGACTCTGAGACCCTAAGGACTGAGACCCTGCCAGGATCCTCTGTCCGTGGGACTTCCCAGGTAACAATACTGAAATGGGTTGCCATTCCCTTCTCCAGGGGATCTTCCTGAGCCACGGATGGAACCCACATCTCCTGTGTCTCCTGCATTGCAGGAGAATTTTTTTACCCCCCTAAGCCACTGGGACACTACCCACTGCCTCTGAAGTTAGATGTGATTGTTGATTTGCCTCAACCAGAAATATATGTCTCTTGTTGGAAGAGAGTTAAAAACCACTGGGTGACTCTTCATCTTCCCTTGGCTTTGTCAAAGAGATTGTGGAAGATGAGCCCTCTGACAGTCTGGGCCCCTGCTTGGCTACAAGGAGCACAGGGTCACAGCAGATGTGTAGCATCACAGAACCCACCTGAGTTGTTCTAAGCCATCCTGACTGATAGGGCCTGATTTTGAATGGGTTTAGGTTATTTGCTATTGTGTACAACATCCTTCTTTTTAAAATCACTTACAGCCCTCTGCAGCGTCATGTGAACAGTATATTCTTCTCACATACAGATATACCACCAACCAAGGAACTAGTATCTTGTGTCTGACTTTGGGCAACCAATCTCATTATTAATGACAATACCTCACAGAATCTGTTTCATATTAGAAGCATGGTGTTCTCTTGAATAACTTTACCCTCTCTTATTTTAGCTACAAACCCTAAGTGACCTCTTTTACTTTGCTTCTTATTTCCCAAAGTTCAATATAGCTGATCTGTCACCAGTGAAAAAAAATTCATGGAGGTGGTTATAAAATGCATACAGCTATGATAGGATTTATTTAGATTTTCTGAGTAAGGAATTAACTGCTATTTTCAGAGACAAAAGAAAAACCCCATAAGGTCATCTTTGTAATAAATTTTCCTTTATATTACCTATGAAAAAGCAAAAACACTACATTAGAAAAAAGAAGGCTTGAAACTGATATCTAGTATTCTTATTTTGATCATCTCAACCTTATCTTGTGTCTTAAATTAATTAGTTGGCATTACATTTTGGATCTTACTTACTGAGTGAGATTCTCTGATAGGGAAGTCCAGGAATCCTAGAGGTAAGCCATTAAGTTCCTGAACCACCAGACAGTAACAGATTTTGGGTTCTAGGGGGTCAAAAAATAACACCACTGTTCCCAACTCGAGATCAGAACCAATTTACAGAGAATGATACAGGAGTCAAGCAGTTAGAGATCAAAATGTCAGCTTTATTACTGATAAAAGCAATCGTGAAGGACATAGCTTAGATAAGTCCTAATAGTCCTGCTAAGGTTCCTCTGAATTGAAGTCACCCCATTCCCATTACCACCAAACAGACAACAAACCAAACCCCTGCCGTCTGCAGAGGTGGAACACAGCCGGCTCGATCAACTTTATCACACAGCTGTCAGCAGGTGTAAATCCACCCTCTCTGTAGGCTGTGCGATTCCAGAGAGAAAAGCGAAGGGACAGAGTGTGGCAGGCAAGTCCACTTCATACTTGCAAACCAAATAAGTTGCTCCTCTTTTCTGGGGAAAGAGAGCATAAGGCCTGGTGAGTGAGATGCTGGGCCGAGTTTCTCATCCTCGGCACTGTTGATATTTTGGACTGGATAATTCTCCATTATAGGGGGCTGTCCCATGCACTGTAGGATTGACACACTATATACCAGGAGCACAAGCATTAGATGTGACAATCCAAATTTACCCAAATATTATCTGAGATGGGGATGGGAGTGTGAAACTACTCCTATTAAGAACCATAGTTTAGAGACTTCTTTTACTTGGAAATGGGAAGGAAAAACAGTTTAAGTGTTCCTTATTACTGAAATCTAGCAATTCAGTGCATTTCACCATTAGATTTTAAACTGCCTGACTACTTCTTTGAAAATAAAGCCTAGAAAAGTATCTTTCAAGTAGGCGATAATAGTGCAAAACATTTAACTTATGATAATTCAGACATGACCAGAAGAAAAAAAGTTAATTGCTAAGAAGAGGAAAGTTATCTTTCTACTGATTAGAAAATTAAAAAAAAAATCATATATGTGGTATTAATGGAAATTAACAGATGAAGATAAAGAGGCAAAAAAGTGGAAGGGAGGAATATGACCAATTAACCCACCCAGTATTTACATGTTCCCTCTCTTGTACACAGCATTCATCTCAGTGTTTAAGGGGTTATAAACTGTACCCGTACTCTATCATCTAAACTCTGTCTTCCCCATTGTGAAAAATATGGGCATTCTGACATAAACCTATAAAAAGTTCAATATCAATATCAGGTAGGGTGTGAATCAGTGCAACTCATTGTTCTCCTTCTGCCTTTTAGAATCTATCTTTTGGCTCCCTAAAGTGGAGAAAGTCTTGGCTGCTTTTGTTTTCAGTCTGTAAGCTTGATATCCCCTCCCTCAGAGATTTTTCATCTGGATTAGGTAAATTTCATATATTCAAGTAAATCCATTTTCCATGTAGCTACAGACACTGTGAAGTAAGCTATCAGAAAAGAAAAAAATATATTGTCCTGACTTTGGCTAGCTAAGGTTGTGGAATAAGATAAGAAACCAGGAATAAGAGAATCAAGTGAGAATAATGATTAGGGTATGGGCTAGGCATGGACATGTGTCCAGAAGCACAAGTCACTGAAAAAAAAAAATGCAACCTTGGGTCAGAAAATGCTTGCATAAAATGAAGAAGAACCCTGTGGTTAATGGTGTCCAGCTTTTTGTTGTCATATATTCCTTCAAAGATCAGATAAATGTTATGTACTCTGTTCCCAAAGAAATGCATACACGTACACAAACATATGAAAATTTTTATACAGTTTCAGTGGATCTCCACAGATTATTCCACTGAGATAATGCAAGGCTATTGGGCTGAAGTCTGAGTAGCCGGTGTAACTAACTGAACAAAGGAATTCTCTGCAGTTGCCCTCTAGAATAATGCCTTAAATGAAACAATAGCATCAAAATAGTGTGGGCAGTTATCTAGATAATTTGGATTCAGAAGTCTTTTTGAACTAAAGCATATTTTGACCACAATTATCTTTTAATTGTTTTTATTGATCAAATTCATGTCTTCATATTGTCTGTGGATATAGCACTGATCTAAATAAATACATATCTTAATAATCTCCTTTTCCAGTTTATACCACATCACTGACCACTTAATTATAAAATGTTAAACTCTGATGTAGAAGAGAGAACAGATATGCTAGGCCATACAGAACTTTAAGATAGCCCTTAAATTTTTTTTGTTTTTAATGCTGATATATGCTGTGCCCTTAGAACATAAGTTAAGCTGTCTACATTTGTTTCATCAGTTTTTTGCGTGTGTTTCTTTGGATATTCTCCCTTGGTTTTCTATTTTGTAAAATTATATTCAATTTCCCTAGTTCCAGATATAAAAGCTCATGATTACATTGCTCTTTACCTTTGGTGCTGGCGACAGAAAACATAAATGAAAACTATAAGGTATCACCCTAAAATCTTACTTGACCTCCATCCACCACAGTCTCAACTTAGACAGCCCTTTGGTAAGCTTTAATAAGAGCTAATACATACTGAATGTCTGGGGGTCCCCTGGTGGCTCAGTATTAAAGAATCTGCCTGCAATGCAAGACACATGGGCTTGATACCTGAGTTGTGAAGATCCCCTGGAGAAGGAAATGGCAACCCACTCCAGTATTCTTGCCTAGGGGAAAAAAAAGAAATTTAGGGTTGATTTGTGTGAATTATACTTGAAGATATCCATAATATTAATATCTTGTTTAAGGGAAAAAGTATCTATTGTATGTCAGGCACTGTCCTAAGTACCTTATATAAACTATCTCACTTAATTTGCAAGAAATACTACAAAGTGCCTAGTTTAATCATTGCTCCTAGTCCCTCAATTAAGGAATCTGAGGCCTAAAAGATTAAATGACTTTGATCACCACTACTAAAAGTGATGAGACTCTAAACTCTTAGCCTCTTAGTCTCTCAGTCTCTGAGTCTTGAGTCTTGAGACTAAGAGAGTCTCTTGGACTGCAAAGAGATCCAACCAGTCAATCCTAAAGGAAATCAATCCTGAATATTCATTGGAAGGACTGATGCTGAAACTCCAATACTTTGACCATCTGATGCAAAGAACTGACTCATTGGAAAAGACCCTGATGCTGGGAAAGATTGAAGGTGGAAGGAGAAGGGGACAACAGAGGATGAGATGATTGGACGGCATCACTGAGTCTATGGTCATGAGTCTGAGTACGCTCCAGGAGTTGGTGATGGACAGGGAAGCCTGGCATGTTGCAGTCCATGGGATCGCAAAGAGTCAGACATCACTGAGCAACTGAACTGACTCAAAGTGACAGAGCAGAAATGTAAATTCAGGCCTTTGATTCTCCAAGCATTTTTCACCTCTCCATTATACTACCCATATGCACAATTATTTGTTTAGTTCTTTAACAGCCATTATGTTTACCATCTGTATCTATATGTATGCCTTTTCAGGATATACTCTCTGTATGTAATTCAGAAACCATGCTAATTTTAATATTTTGTTAGCTGATCAAAGGAGAGGTGACTGCTTTCACCCTTCAGGGCATAATGCATACCATGTACAATCCCTAAACAGAGGTGTATGCCCTGCTGCATTTTAAGCATTTAGAAAATTTTTGCTTAACTTGCTCTTGAAGGCTGTTTCATCTATTTCCAAATTTCTTTCCTTCTGTATGTCTGAAAAATTCTGCTATACATACATCTTTATTTGATGCCTTCACTTTTTTCCCTTTCCTTAATTTTTTTTCTCATATATTGTAAGAGAAAGAAACTTAGTCAAGTGAAGAGAGCACTTTCAAGGGGTTCAGAAGGCTGAGATTTTATTCTTGACTCTGCTACTGACCTGTTATATGCCCTTGGGTTTAACCTCACTGCACCAGACTTAGTGAAGAGGTGTTTCAGCTTCTCTCCTAACATGCACTCAATGGGCCAAATCCCCTAAATGAGCCAATTGCGCTCTGGGATTAAGTTAAGCCATTTGGAGGGGCATTAACCCTTTCTGGTCAATGAATTTTTTATGCACGAGTAGAATAACTAACTAAACAGAGCCTAGTGTCCTTCATTATGCACTCCTCCTCCCCCAGTTACCCAACTTACACATAAAATGTCACACTCAGTCAATAACCAAGCAATACTTGGGAGAAGTGCTGAGCAGTGGGAAAAAAAAGGAATAGCAAGTAAATGAAATGACCCTCAACAAACAGGTGAACAAACTGTAGAAATCAATGACATGAAAATGGACCGCTTTCCCCTCCTCATTGAATTTAGTAGTTGCCTGTTTGTCTCTCCTCCTTTTTACTGGCTGCAGCATTCCAGGAGTAAACGTGCCATAGAACAGCCCTGCATGGCCACTGCGCTGCCTGGAAAGGGGCCTATTCATTAAGTTCCGGGATGGCATCCATTGCCCTCTGGATCAAAGATAAACTCCTGACTGTTGTCCTCAAAGCTCTCCATTAGCAGGACTCACTCCACTTCTCTGTTCTAATCTCAAGCCTGTAATTGACATTCTCTCTATAGTAGATTCACAGTGAGTTCTTACACTATTGCCTCCAGCCCTTCTCCTGAAACTTTCCACATACACACCCCTGCCTCCTGCCTTTCAATTACACTGGAAGCACAAGATCTGCCTCCTCCCAAGTTGCCCACGATCAGTTCTTCCAGAAAAACCTTCAGTGAAGCTGGCGCTCTTGAGAGATAAATGTTTTTTCCTTATCATGAAGTTGGGGCAGTGATTCTCTCCTATTAAATTTGCATGCTGCTTGAGTACTGGGGTCTTTTTTTTAACTGATAAATTAGATGTCCAGTCCCTGGACAGGAAATTTGTTGATAACGAAAAAAATGGTGGTGGTTTAGTCACTGTCACGTCTGACTCTTGCGAACCCATGGACTGTAGCCCGCCAGGCTCCTCTGTCCATGGAATTTTCTAGGCAAGCATACTGGAGTGGGCTGCCATTTCCTTCTCCAGGGGATCTTCCCAGCCCAGGGATGAAACTCAAGTCTTCTGCATTGCAGGTGGATTCTTTACAGACTGAGGCACCGGGCAACTCTCCTTAATACTGGGGTCCTTTTTTTTAAAATGATAATTTAGATGTCCTGTCCCTGGACAGGAAATTTATTAATAGGGTAAAAAATGAGAGGAACACATTTTATAATCAGAGGATACAGAAAGGTATTGCATATATATCATGAACATCCTTTTTCAGTTTGTATGGTAGGTTGTACTTTCATATCTAGTTACTTATTATGTATGGGTCTCTGTCACAAAATAAAGAGGGAAATATCTTCAAATAAAAGCAAAGGGATTAGAAAGAGGGAATTCTTGTTTTGTTTTTCTGTTAAACAATTCATTTAAAATCTGGAAGTAAAAACTGTGGGTTATGAATGAACAGATGTTTAACAATTTGTTATTCCAATTTTTATAGTACATCCAGATAAAACTTGAACAAATATGTAGTTGTGCAGCCTTGCACAAATTACCTAATGTCTTTAAGCTTTCATTTTTTCAGTACAATAGGATAACTTCACCTAATTCTAATGGTTGAAGGAGAATTAAACTAAATCATACAGCACTATGCTTGGCACATGTTATGAACTCAAAAAGTACAAGTTTTCTGGCTCTCTGCCATCTTCTTCATGTGTTACCACACTTTTAATCCTTGAATGGAAGAATAGGATGGAAACAAATATAGAAAAAATTAAAATTAAACCTCCAAGAGTGATTAAAAATTGACAGATAGAAGTTATAATTTAATGGAATCTTCTAGCTGATGGCTTAGATGCAGCCCACTAAGATATTTAAGAAGATACAGGAAAATTAGAAAACTCATATCAATCCTAAAAACTGTAGCTGATCATCATCTTGTTGCCAGAATCTGGATAAAATGTCCAATAGTATTAAAGATGAAATTTTACTGAAACAAACAACTGATCATGCTTTCTTGGTATAATTTAGAAAAGAAGCAATCCTGTTTTCTTGAAAGGTGTCAGGAACACCTTTCATCTCTCTCAGACTCCATTTCCTGGTTCAGAAACACAAGGTCAGTGCCAACCAAAGCAACTAGAAAGGTGGTTTTGTTTTGTTTTGTTTTTAAGCAGCTAGAATTCTGGTAGACTATCCTGGCAGCTATACAATCTGCAATAAAATGCCAGTAAGGGAAAAAATAAACATAGGGCTAGAATGGGCCTTGAAAACATAATACATACTAAAGATTATAATATGTGCTCCATCTGTCCAGAGTGTTGGGCAACAAGAGTGTAAGGGTTCAGGTCAGGTCACTATAACCTCCACTAACTGAATATATTACAGATAGTAGAAGTTGTGATGGAAGTCATGCACTTCTGTGTACTGACTATGTCTAGGTCTGAGGATGGGAGGGTACTTGAATTGATAGACTTGGGGAAAAGGGTAATATATCAGCACAGTGTCTCATGATGAACACAGAATTTTGATAGGTCACTCAAGTGGTAAAGAATCTGTCTGCCAATGCTGGAAACACAGGAAACATGGGCTTGATTCCTGGATTGGGAAGATCCTCTGAAGAAGGAAATGGCATCCCACTTAAGTATTTTTGCCTGGGAAATCCCATGGACAGAGTAGCCTGGTGGGCTACAGTCTATGGGGTCTCAAAGAGTCAGACATAGCTGAGGACAGGGCACACATGCACTGCTCAGTTGAGGATGAATAAACAGAAAATAACAGTTTAGGGGAGTAAAGAGGAAAGGAGTTTGAAGGATAGCATGCCACGCAGATCCAGAGAGAACCTAAGAATAATTTATTCAGATCCACTGCAGACGGTGATTGCAGCCATGAAATTAAAAGATGCTTACTCCTTGGAAGGAAAGTTATGACCAACCTAGATACCATATTCAAAAGCAGAGACATTACTTTGCCAACAAAGGTCCATCTAGTCAAGGCTATGGTTTTTCCAGTGGTCATGTATGGATATGAGAGTTGGACTATGAAGAAAGCTGAGTGCCAAAGAATTGATGCTTTTGAACTGTGGTGTTGGAGAAGACTCTTGCGAGTCCTTTGGACTGCAAGGAGATCCAACCAGTCCATCCTAAAGGAGACCAGTCCTGGTGTTCATTGGAAGGACTGATGCTGAGGCTGAAACTCCAATACTTTGGCCACCTGATGCAAAGAGTTGACTCATTGAAAAAGACTGATGCTGGGAGGGATTGGGGGCAGGAGGAGAAGGGGACGACAGAGGATGAGATGGCTGGATGGCGTCACCGACTCAATACACAGAGTTTGGGTGAACTCTGGGAGTTGTTGATGGACAGGGAGGCCTGGCGTGCTGGGATTCATGGTGTTGCAAAGAGTTGGACACGACTGAGTGACTGAACTGAACTGAAGATAATTTTATGAAACAGTTTGATATCTTCAGTTAAGGTCAGAAATGGCATTTCATGTCCTTGGGATTAAAGACAAACTCCATATCATTGGTATTAACTCTCCATTGGCAGGACTTGCTGCTGCAGCTGCTTAGTTGCTTGTCATGTCTGACTCTGTGTGACCCCATGAACAGTAGCCCACTAGGGTCTTTTGTCCATGGGGATTCTTCAGGCAAGAATACCAGAGTGGTTTGCCATGCCCTCCTCCAGGGGATCTTCCCAACCCACGGATTGAACCCAGGTCTTCTGCACTGCAGGCAGACTCTTTACCATCTGAGCCACCAGGGAAACCTTGCTAACCAAACAATAATCATTAGACCCATTATGAAACAGGAACCAAACCCACAAGCAGAGTTGAGGATGAGAAAGAAAACATAGTGGAGAGCAATGCAAAGGAAGTTGGATACCATAAGAAATGATACCAATACTGGAAAATACCTTTAAAGAGCTCATTTAAGCCATAGGAATATTTTGTAATCTACATAGATGATTAAGTTTCAGATGGTGATTTTATTCATTCACTCATTAAGCAAATGTTTATTAAGTGCTTACTCTGCCAGACATTGTGTAAACAGTGAACTATAGAGTTTGTGTCTCTAATCTTAAGATTAATTTTAAGATTAATCTAATATTTAATCACATATGGCATAAGGAATTCAGACAAAAATCCAAAAGAGCTGATATTGATAAGTGCTAGGAGAATTACAGTAAGTTGTGTAATAGAAAGTAAATGGTAACCGCTTTAAGGATTGGGTGGTCAAGGGAGTTCTTTCCAAGAAAATCACAGGAAACTGAGACACAAATGGCAAGGAGCCAGCCTTTCAGAGAGAAGTGGGGAATTCTAAGAAAAAATATTAGTGCCAAAACCCTTATGGTAGAAACAAGCTCATTGTGTTCAGAGAATGGTAAGAAGGCTAGTATGGCTACAGTCCATGGAGTCACAAAGAGTCAGACATGACTGAGCAAATAAGCATGATGGCCGAATCTTAGTGGACAAAGAGATTGCGTTAAAATATGACTAGATATGAAGTCAGAACATGTACAGTTTTGTAAATCAAGGAAAGTAGCTTACATATCATTCTAAGTGTACTGAAAGCCATGGGAGGTTTTAAATGAGCAAATTTATCTATCAGTTGGCTTGAGTACCCAGAAAGCAGAATCTGAGACAAAGCTTAAATGTGTGTACTTCTGGGGAGAATTTGATCCCAAAGAGCAACTAGGAAGAAGATGGGGGCAATTAAAAGAATAAAGGAGAGCCAATACAGTAATGCATTAGTATAGCAGCCAAAACTAGGGATCACTGCTTACTAAATGCAAGAGATCATCTGACAAACCATATGGAATGTAACTTTGAACTTTCTTTCCCATTTCCCACTGGTTAAATATATGCCCCATCAGATACTAATATATATCTATATATCTATAGCTATATGTATGCAAATAAAACCTATATATTTAATTTAACCTCTCAGATAAGAAAAACTAATAAAGTATACTTTAACAAATTATTAAATTTTGAAATTGGAGAGGAAAAATTATAAACTTATAAATTTAAAAATTAGCGAAACTTATCCACTTGGACATTTTAAAACATTATCAATGCCAAACAAGAAATTACTAACAAGTTAAACAAGAAATTACTAACAAGTTAAACAAGAAATTACTAACACAATAACAGAACAATTTATAAAATAAAAAGTTGTCAAATGAAGCTAAAACTTGAACACAAAGAAATTCCAAGTGCTAAAAGATATTATTTACAAACAAAATAGATTAAATAATTTCACATAAGAAGCCAGTAGGAAAGTAGCACTAAAGAAAAATAATAAGGTTTGAAAAAAGAAATTGTATAATGAGTAAAGATGAAAAATTAGAATTTTCAAGTTCAAGATGTGGTTTTTCTTAAACAAAAGCAAACAAAAAACGTGGGAAGGGGGAAAAAAACCAAAAAACCAAAATTACATTAAGACTGCCAAAACTCAGTCTTCAACTTCTGCCCATGTAAGAGCAAAAGAAATTTTATTTACCCTCTAACCTTAACCAAATACAAAACTAGACAAAATAAGTAAAGCTACAATTTTCAGACATTGGACAGTGAATAGAATAGGAAGGGCATCCCTGAAGAGAAAAGGAAACAAATCAAGTGAGTCTTAGGAATACCCCAATTTACTGTCTAGAGAAAGTTTCCATAACATGGAGCAGTAAGGGGGAATTGAACAGACCGGCCGTCTTGCTTAGCTGAAGAGTTCAAAATGCTGGGAGGCAAAGTTGGCTAGAATCTGTGCTGCAAAATACCAGAGCTGAGGAAAACAGGACTAGTAGCAAAAGATAAAAGAGTCAATAGAAACTGGCCCAAAAATGATGAAGATGATAGAAATCGTAGACAAGGGCATTAAACAAGAATATATAAGAAAACGTAAGCATGATAAGGAGAGAAGTAGAAGATATATAAAAGACCCATCTCTAATTTCTAAAGATAAAAACTGCAATTTTTGGAAAAAAAAAAAACACTGAATGACATTAGTAACAGATTTGTGTAAAAAAAAAATTAACTGAAAGATTTGGCAATAGAAACTATTCAAAATAAATGTAAAAAGAAAAAGGCTGAAAAAAATCAACATGGTGTCAATGAGCTGCTGACATTAAGATATTAAACAAATATGTAAATTGAGTCTCAGATGGAGATGGGGGACTTGGAGAAATGATGTCCAGATTGAAAGCTGCACATCCACAAATTCAAGAAGCTAAACAAATTCTAAGAAAAAACATGAGGAAAATGACATCAAATCACACCACAAAAAAATTGCTGAAAAGCAGTGAATAGAAAGGAAAACCTTAAAAGCAGCCAGGGGTGGGGAGTGGGGAGCTAGGTATAGAAGAATAAATATAAAAATAGCATCTTTCATGACAGGAAACCAAAAATTCAATACACAATGGTGAAATATCTTCAAATCATTGGAAAAAGAATGAGAGGACAAAGAGGGAGAAGAGCTAGAACACTGTACCCAGAAAAGACTGTCATTATAAAAAAAGGCACAAGTTTAGCTATGCAAAATCTGAGATAATTCATTACTAGTAGGCCAACACCACAAGGAACTTTAAAGGAGTTCATAACTGAGAGTTATAATAGTTGGAAATATGGCTCTACACAAATGTAGGAGGAATGCAAGAAATGGTAAATATGTGTGGGAAAAATAAAATGTGGGAAAATATCAAAATAAGACATTCTTCCTATTAATGAGAAGTGTTCAAAAATAATAGCATGCATTGTGGCTTTGTAAATAGGAAAGAACATGAGGTATAAAAATACTAGTATGGCCTGGGAGTGGAGAAATGGAATTATTGAATTTTAAGCTTCTTATACTATTCTTGAAGTATAAATAAAGGAGTATAACTAATAAAATGGAGATAAAAGTGATACCATAAAATAAATTAATACAAATAAAGACAAAGAAGGGAAAAGAAACAAGCATCTTATTGGACACACTGAAAATAAATAGCAAGATTTAAACTGAACTTTATTGATAATTGCATTAGATGCAAACTGTTAAGCACTACAGAGTCAACTATATTGGATTTTAAAAAGCAAGGCTCAATTATATAATGTCTACAAATAAAAAATCTTTAACTATAAAGACATAACTTGAAAAGACTTCCCTGGTGACTCAGATGGTAAAGAATCTGCCTGCAGTGCAGAAGACCTGGGTTCAATCCCTGGGTCAGAAAGATCCCCTGGAGAAGGAAATACTACCCATTCTGGTATTCTTGCCTGGAGAACTCCATGGACAGAGCAGCCTGGCAGACTCAGTTGCAAAGAGTCAGACAACTGAGCAACTAACACTTTCACTTCAACTTAAAAGTAAAAGAATAACAAAAAAATATAATACCCTAAGACTAATTAAAAAAAAAAAAAAGTAGGAGTGGCTATGTTACTGTCAAGCACTGGATCTATGAAGCCACTATATCTATAAAAAAGACTGAATTTTGGTTAAAATTCTTCTCCTAAATGTTTCACATACTGGGTATGACAGAATAAGATACTACTGGATAAGATTGCCTGCATAAAATATCTACTATATAAAATTTGAACATAATGAAAAAGGAGCTAGAAAGTGTTTGAGAGGAAACAGAAGCAGACAGCTTTGGGTAGAGGGTTCATAATTGCCTGGAAAAGAGAGAGTAGGAAGCCATATAAGTAAATTCTCACCTCTGTAACTTCTAGTCCAGACTGAGTTCAGTAAAGGAATACCTTTGCATGTGAGAAACAGACCCTAAACAGTCCAGGGACATTCAGAAGATCTGAACTGAGACTGAATCTGCAACATTAGAAATATAGTTTGCAGTTCAAATTCAGCCTTGAAAATTATCTGCTAAAAGCATGGAAATAATATTCATTGGATTAAACCAACAGAATTCAGAACCTAGACAGCATTGATAATGTTTAAGATACAATCCAAAATTGATACATGAAGAACCAAGAAAATGGAACATATTCAAAATGAGAAAAGCAATTGTCTGAGTCCAAGATGGACCAAATGTTGCAACTAACAGGAAAGAATTTTAAAACAGCCATTATAAATATTCTCAGTGAAGTAAAACAAAACAAATTTCCAATGTCTGGAAATCTTAACAAAAAAATCAGACGTCTCACCAGAACACAATAAGAAAATCAAATGGCATCTGACCTCCAAACTGAGGGAGTAAAGAATATGGCAGATGCCCTCCCCAGGAAAACAATAAATGAATTGGTGAAATTAGAAAGCTATTTTCCAAAGTTTCTGGAAATTTCCTTAAGGTCATACAACAAATGAAGAAATATGCATAGAAGAAAATCTACTAAATGTCAGTAGGAACAGTGAATGTCTGTGGCATGTGAATCATGACTTGCTAATTACACACATCAGCCCCGTGTTATAGAAATTCTGCCCTGGCCATGTGCAGTCTAGAAGATGGGACTCCTTTCCCCAACCACTCCCAGTGTGACTCTCTTCTTTCACCCCAGTAGGGGCAAGTTGCTGGCATTTCTCATTGCATCCCACACCCTTACAGCCCTATGTTGCAGAAGTTCTGTCCTGGGCAGCTACAGCTGAAAACAAAGCTCTCTCTACCCAGCTGAAATACTAGGACCCTGATAGCTTTTGCCCAGCTCACCCATAGGATGGAAGTTCCATGTCAGAAGAAGCAGCAAGAGAAGACTAAAGATTGCCACTCACACCAGTGTCACACATGTCATCTTAGGGAAAAGAGGTCACAGACCCAAGATCTGGTATAGTGCTGCAGGATATAAAAGAGAGATCATAAGAACAAAGGTCTTCACAGCTTTACTTGAAGGTACTAACTTTAATTGAAATAGAGAGTAAAGAACTTCATGCTTAACTGAGAGTAGTCACTACCTCTGATAGAAGCAACACATCAGCGCAGCCAGAAGTGTTCTAGAGATAGCAAACAAGAGCCCTTCTGTGATCATAGACAACTCTGGTAGGAAAAAGGGTATGCTTATTTGGCTGATGGCACCCATTGAGGACCTGGCAACCCACTCCAGTATATCTTGCTGGGATAATCCCATGGATAGAGAAGTCCATGGAGTTGCAAAATGTAGGACATGACTGAGGAGACTGTGCATGCATACACTCAGGCAATCATTCAGGAGTGTTCATAGTGAGATCAGGCAGATGAGATGGCATGCTGCAAGGGACACATGGAACTATCAATACAGGGGTGAAGCCACATTGGCATTAAATACAACCTCTGACAAAACGCTGTTTAATAATAAAGTATTCTGGGCTAGAAGGCACTCTCAGAAAACCAGATTGAGAAATAAAATTACACTCATCCCTAGCAGTCTGGAAAACTGTATATGTACAAGACTGTGCCCTTCCAGGAGACCTCAGAGAGGGAGCCTCCACACACCTTTTTTCTGGATGAAAAAGCACCATGTGTCTGGGAGGCAAGAGGGTGGGGGCAGGGTGTGTGGAATAGGAAAATAGATTCTCTGAACTATGATGTCAATTTTCAGGTCCAATGGTGAAAAGTAAAAAGGTAACTGCCTGAGGGGATTTAAGCATAACCTTTGGCCAACATCTCCTCACCGCCACCCTTCCTGACCTTCAAACGGGGATGGTTCCTCTAGGCCCTCCTGCGCCGTGCAGCCACCGCTCCTTGGAGTGGGGTTGCTCCTCCTGGCCGCCGCCACTGGCCTCGGATGTGGGGTAACTCTACTTGGCTGCTGCCCTACGGCATGAGGTCCTCCCGGCTTCTGCCCCTGACCTCGGATGTGAGGTAGCTTCTCTTGGCTGTGCATGGGTGGCGGCCACCTGCACTTAGTGCGCCTGTGGTGACTGCCTGCGCTGTGAAGAGATACCCCATGCCCAAGGTAAGAGAAACCCAAGTAAGAGGGTAGATGTTGCCAGAGGGCATCAGAGGGCAGACACACTGAATCCATACTCACAGAAAACTAATCAATCTAATCACACTAGGACCACAGCCTTGTCTAACTCAATGAAACTAAGCCATGCCCCCTGATCATGGTGGGGAGATCTGACAGAATGTGGTCCACTGGAGAAGGGAATGGCAAACCACTTCAGTATTCTTGCCTTGAGAACCCCATGAACAGTATGAAAAGGCGAAATGATAGGATACTGAAAGAGGAACTCCCCAGGTCAGTAGGTGTCCAATATGCTACTGGAGATCAGTGGAGAAATAACTCCAGAACGAATGAAGGGATGGAGCCAAAGCAAAAACAGTACCCAGTTGTGGATGTGACTGGTGGTAGAAGCAAGGTCCGATGCTGTAAAGAGCAATATTGCATAGGAATCTGGAATGTTAGGTCCATGAATCAAGGCAAATTGGAAGTGGTCAAACAGGAAATGGCAAGAGTGAACGTCGACATTCTAGGAATCAGAGAACTAAAATGGACTGGAATGGGTGAATTTAACTCAGATGACCATTATATCTACTACTGCGGGCAGGAATCCCTCAGAAGAAATGGAGTAGCCTTCATGGTCAACAAAAGAGTCCGAAATGCACTACTTGGATGCAATCTCAAAAACCACAGAATGAACTCTGTACATTTCCAAGGCAAACCATTCAATATCACGGTAATCCAAGTCTATGTCCCAACCAGTAACGCTGAAGAAGCTGAAGTTGAATGGTTTTATGAAGACCTACAAGACCTTTTAGAACTAACACCCAAAAAAGATGTCCTTTTCTTTATAGGGGACTGGAATGCAAAAGTAGGAAGACAAGAAACACCTGGAGTAACAGGCAAATTTGGCCTTGGAATGCGGAATGAAGCAGGGCAAAGGCCAATAGAATTTTGCCAAGAGAATGCACTGATCATAGCAAACACCCTCTTCCAACAACACAAGAGAAGACTCTACACATGCACATCACCAGATGGTCAACACCAAAATCAGATTGATTATATTCTTTGCAGCCAAAGATGGAGAAGCTCTATACAGTCAACAAAAACAAGACTGGGAGCTGACTGTGGCTCAGATCATGAACTCCTTATTGCCAAATCCAGACTTAAATTGAAGAAAGTAGGGAAAACCACTAGACCATTCAGGTATGACCTAAATCAAATCCCTTATGATTATACAGTGGAAGTGAGAAATAGATTTAAGGCCCTAGATCTTATAGATGGAGTGCCTGATAAACTATGGAATGAGGTTCATGGCATTGTACAGGAGACAGGGATCAAGACCATCCCTAAGGAAAAGAAATGCAGAAAAGCAAAATAGCTGCCTGGGGAAACCTTACCAATAGCTGTAAAAAGAAGAGAAGTGAAAAGCAAAGGAGAAAAGGAAAGATATAAGCATCTGAATGCAGAGTTCCAAAGAATAGCAAGGAGAGATAAGAAAGACTTCTTTAGCAATCAATGCAAAGAAATAGAGGAAAAGAACACAGTGGAAAAGACCAGAGATCTCTTCAAGAAAATTAGAGATACCAAGAGAACATTTCATGCAAAGATGGGCTCGATAAAGAACAGAAGTCGTATGGACCTAACAGAAGCAGAAGATATTAAGAATACACAGAAGAACTGCCCAAAAAAAGATTTTCACGAACCAGATAATCATGATGGTGTGATCACTCATCTAGAGCCAGACATCCTGGAATGTGAATTCAAGTGGGCCTTAGGAAGCATCACTACGAACAAAGCTAGTGGAGGTGCTGGAATTCCAGTAGAGCTATTTCAAATCCTGAAAGATGATGGTGTGAAAGTGCTGCACTCAATATGCCAGCAAATTTGGAAAACTCAGCAGTGGCCACAGGACTGGCAAAGGTCAGTTTTCATTCCAATCCCAAAGAAAGGCAATGCCAAAGAATGCTCAAACTACTGCACGATTGCACTCATCTCACATGCTAGTAAATTAATGCTCAAAATTCTCCAAGCCAGGCTTCAGTAATACGTGAACTGTGAACTTCCTCATGTTCCAGCTGGTTTTAGAAAAGGCAGAGGAACCAGAGATCAAATTGCCAATATCCGCTGGGTCACAGAAAAAGCAAGAGAGTTCCAGAAAAACATCTATTTCTGCTTTATTGACTATGCCAAAGCCTTTGACTATGGATCACAAGAAACTGTGGAAACTTCTGAGAGAGATGGGAATACCAGACCACCTGACTTGCCTCTTGAGAAATCTGTATGCAGGTCAGGAAACAACAGTTAGAACTGGACATGGAACAACAGACTGGTTCCAAACTGGAAAAGGAGTACGTCAAGGCTGAATATTGTCATCCTGCTTATTTAACTTCTATGCGGAGTACATCATGAGAAACGCTGGACTGGAAGAAGCACAAGCTGGAATCAAGATTGCCAGCAGAAATATCAATAACCTCAGCTATGCAGATGACAGCACCCTTATGGCAGAAAGTGAAGAGGAACTAAAAAGCCTCTTGATGAAAGTGATAGAGGAGAGTGAAAAAGTTGGCTTAAAGCTCAACATTCAGAAAATGAAGATCATGGTATCTGGTCCCATCACTTCATGGGAAATAGATGGGGAAACAGTGGACAGTCAGACTTTATTTTTGGGGGCTCCAAAATCACTGCAGGTGGTGACTGCAGCCATGAAATTAAAAGACGCTTACTCCTTGGAAGAAAAGTTATGACCAACCTAGATAGCATATTCAAAATCAGAGACATTACTTGCCGACTAAGGTCCATCTAGTCAAGGCTATGGTTTTCCAGTAATCATGTGTGGATGTGAGAGTTGGACTGTGAAGAAAGCTGAATGACAAAGAATTGATGCTTTTGAACTGTGGTGTTGGAGAAGAGTCTTGAGGGTCCCTTGGACTGCAAGGAGATCCAACCAGTCCATTCTAAAGGAGATCAGCCCCGGGATTTCTTTGGAGGGAATGATGCTAAAGCTGAAACTCCAGTACTTTGGCCACCTCATGCGAAGAGTTGACTCATTGGAAAAGACTCTGATGGTGGGAGGAATTGTGGGCAGGAGGAGAAGGGGACGACAGAGGATGAGCTGGCTGGATGGCATCACTGACTCGATGGACATGAACCTGAGTGAACTCCGGGAGTTGGTGATGGACAGGGAAGCCTGGTGTGCTGAGGTTCATGGGGTCGCAAAGAGTCGGACACTACTAAGCGACTGAACTGAACTGACTGAACTTTGGCCAATAGGTAGCTTGTGTTGGCCGATGGACAATCCCTATGAAACAAGCCTAAAGAAAAAAAAAATAAGTAAAGGGGTCTGATTAGGAGCATTGTGAGCAGCGCACTGCAGCGGAAATAAACTTTGTAACATCAGTTCAGCCAAGTCACAAACAAAGAAGCAAACAAACAAGAAAACAATTCCTGAGGGCAATAGTACCTGGTCACTCGAATATATTATCAAAAGTGTCCAGTATTCAGAAAACAAATATGAGATATGAAAAGAAACAGGACTTCTTGACCCATACATAGGAAAAGAAAGCAGGCAATGTGTATTGTTTTTGAGAAGCCCAGATATTGGACTTAACAGAAATATACACCAAAGTACAGTTATAGATATATTCAAAAGCTAAAGGAAATCATGATTACAGAACTAAAGAAAAGTACAGTGACAATGTTTCCTTAAATGAAAAATATTGGGAAAGATATAGAAATTATTCAAAAGACCAAAAGTTCAATCCCTGGGTCGGGAAGATCCCCTGGAGGAGGGCATGGCAACCCATTCCAGTGTTCTTGACTGAAGAATCCCATGGACAGATGAGACTGATGGAGTACGGTCCATAGGGTCACAAAGAGTCAGACATAACTGAACTGACTTGGCATATATATAAACGTAAAATCAGAAGTGGAAAAAATACAATAGCAAAAAAGAAAAACACAATGTAAGTTCCCAGAAACAGATTTGAACTGTCGAAAAAAAAAAAAAAAAAATCATCAAACTTGAGGATACAGCAATAGAAGTTATGCATCAGAAGAATACAGAGTAATAATGAATAAGTAAAATAAGACAGAGCTTCAGAGGAATGTCAGACTTCATTAAATGTATCAACATGGGCATAATGTGAGTATCAGAAAGAGAGGAGAAAGACAAAGGCTCAGAAAAATAATTGAAGGCATAATGGCTAAAATCTTCTCAGATTTGATGGAAAACAATCTATGTGCCAAAACACTCAAAAAATTCCAAGTATGATTAACATAAAAACTTCTGCACATGGACACACCATAGCCAAAATGCTAAAGTGAGGTGAAGTTGCTCAGTCGTGTCTGACTCTTTGTGACCCAGTGGACTGTAGCCCACCAGGCTCCTCTGTCCATGGGATTCTCCAGGCAAGAATACTGGAGTGGGAGTGCCATTGCCTTCTCCAGCCAAAATGCTGAAGCCACACTCAAAAAAATCTTGAAAGCAACAAGAGAAAATGACTCATCATGTACAAGGGAACACCAATAATTTTAAAAGTGAAATTCTTAACAGAAACAGTGGCAACCATAGGAAAGGATGACATATTCTAAGTGCTGAAAGTTAAAAACCAAGAGTTTTATAGCCAGCAAAGCTAATTTTCAAAAATGAAGGAGAAATAACAATTCCCAGATAAACACAAAAAGGGAAGTTGTTATTAGCAGAACTAATTTATAAGAAGTACTAAAGAAAGTTACTCAAGCATGAAGCAAGTGACATCTGACAGTAATTTGAAGCCACATGAAAGGAAAAAAGATAGAGAGCAACATAAAGGTAATTATGTAGGTAATACACAATGATGGTGTAATTGCATAATGTTTTAATCTTTTCTCCACTTGACTGATTTAGAAAGCAACTGCATAAAACATTATGAATGTAATTGTATTGCTTAGCATTACAGAAATGGAATATATTTGACAATAACAGCACAAACAAGTAGGTGGGAACAAAACTGTATCCAGTAAAGAAATAGCTACACATAGTAACTTAAGTTCACAGAGAGGATCAAAGAGAACCAGAGAGGGTAAATAAAAAGCTTAGTACAGCAAACTATAAATATACATTTGCTCTCATTTCCTCTCAGCTTCCTTAAAAGAGCATGTACTGCTGAGTTTGTTACATATAGACATAATAAGAAGAGCATTAATAGCACCAAAAATTGGGAGGGAATGGAGCTATATAGTAATAAAATTTCTATATTTTATTGTACATGTCAATATAAACTAGAGGGGATAATTTAGTATGCACATTGTAAACTGAAGAGAATTCACTAAGAAAATGACTCAAAAATATAACTTAAAAAATCATTACAAAACCTAAAATGTCACACTACAAACCTTTACACTTAGGAAAGAGGAGAGAGAAAATCTCGTGGGACACATAAAAAACCAAAGGCAAGAATGCAGCTTTAAATCCAATCACATAAATAATAACATTAAATTTGATGATTTAAGTCATCTATTCAAAAGACAGATTTTGAGAGATTAGATTTTTTTTTAAAAAATGGGCCCAACTATATCCTGTCCATAAGAGACTCATTTTAGAGTCAAATATACAAGTAGTTTGAAAGTAAAAGAATAGAAAAAGTTATACCATGAAAACAGCTGTAAATGAGCTAGATGGGCTATACTATCAGATAGAGACTTAAAAACGTCTAGAAGAAACACTTCTCAACCTATTTTATGAGGCTAGTATTATCCCAAAGCCAAAACTACAAAAAAAAAAAAAGAAGAAGAAAAGCAAAGAAAACCATAGACCAAAATTTTTTACATGCAAAAAATCATTTTTAATATATTAGCAAGTTGAATTCAGCAATGTATAAGATTAGTTAGCATAACAATATCAAATGGGTTTTATGCTAGGATTTCAGATTTAACATCTGAAAATCAATTGATGTAATACACCCTATAAATAGAATAATGTACAAAATTCATATTATCATTACAACAGATGAAGAAAAAGCATTTGACAATATCCAACAAGGTGATAAAAGGCAGTCAAATTAGAAGGAACTTTACTCAACCTGATAACCAACATCTGTGAAGATCCTACAGGTCTCATCATATTGTAAGTGAAATGTTTCTTCCAAAGATCAGAAAAAACATAAGAGTGTGTACGTTTACTGCTTTTATATGATATTCTACTGGAGGTTCTAGAATGGACATTTAAGCAAAAAAAAAAAAAAAAAAATCATCCAGACTATAAAGGAAGAAGTACAACTAGATATATTTGAAAACAAAATGAACTAATATACATGAAATTCTAATAAAACCACTGTAAAGCTACCAGAGTTAATAAATGAGTTGAGCAGGGCTTAGGATACAAGAATAAAGTACAAAAAAATCAATTGTCTTTCTATATACAGGCAATTATTTTCTGAAAATTAAATTAAAATAATATTTACAATAGTGTCAAAAAGTAAAATAATTAGATGTGTTTAACAGAAGTAGGACAAAACTTGTACTCAGAAATCCATAAAACAGGGTTGAAAAGTTAAAGACCTAAAAAAATTAAAATTATAATAGAGATTGTTTTGTCTTAATTATCCAGCTTTGCCCCAGAAATGTTTATCTGTATATAAGGCATTAACAGAAATAAGATACATTGGCATGAAAAGAGATTAATTTGTCATTGATTGTAAAAAGAAAAAAAATAGGCAGATTATTAAGTACTCAGTATAGAAGGCATTGAAAGATTGAAGGCAAAAGGAGAAGAGGATGCCAGGGGGTGAGATGGTTAGATCGAATCACCAACTCATTAGACATGAACTTGAACAAACTCTGGGAGATAGTGGAGGAAAGGGAAGCCTTGTATGCTGCAGTCCATGCTGTTGCAAAGAGTTGGACATGACTTAGTGACTGAATAACAACAATAGAAGGCATATATTAGCCTGATTTTTATATATGTGTGTAATTAACAAACAATATGTAATATATTTAACTTGCTATTTTAGTAAGTTAGCTTAATATTATAATCATTTAATAATTAAGGTAGAAGAAAACATGGGTATCTATTTGATTTCAAAAGGCTGAACATCCATTTAGATTTTTAAAAAATATACCACAAAAAAGATTGATGAATTAATATATATATAATAATATATTTCTGAACATTAATAACAAATGAAATTTTAAAAACATAAAAATTTCTGAAAAAATATTTCTTAAAATGTAATAAAGAGTTCAGTCTTCTATATATGAATAGCGTATATACAAATCAATATGAAAATTAATAAACTTCAGTAGAAAAATGTGAAACAATAAGTATTGAACAGAATGCATCAGTGTTCAAATGCAAATAATTAAAATTAGAGTTAAAGGGAAATAGAAGACTTTGCTTATCAAATTATTAAAAATAGACAAAATAATGTCTGGGAAAATGTTCCAGAAAAAGGCCCTTTGCCTCTAATAGTAGGTGTGTAAAAGAAATATCAATGACCTCAGATATGCAGATGACACCACCCTTATGGCAGAAAGTGAAGAGGAACTAAAAAGCCTCTTGATGAAAGAGGAGAGTGAAAAAGTTGGCTTAAAGCTCAACATTCAGAAAATGAAGATCATGGCATCTGGTCCCATCACTTCATGGCAAATAGACGGGGAAACAGTGGAAACAGTGTCAGACTTGATTTTGGGGGGCTCCAAAATCACTGCAGATGGTGACTGCAGCCATGAAATTAAAAGACGCTCACTCCCTGGAAGGAAAGTTATGACCAACCTAGATAGTATATTCAAAAGCAGAGACATTTCTTTGCCAACAAAGGTCCGTCTAGTCAAGGCTATGGTTTTTCCAGTGGTCATGTATGGATATGAGAGTTGGACTGTGAAGAAAGCTGAGCGCCGAAGAATTGATGCTTTTGAACTGTGGTGTTGGAGAAGACTATTGAGAGTCCCTTGGACTGCAAGGAGATCCAACCAGTCCATCCTAAAGGAGATCAGTCCTGGGTGTTCTTTGGAAGGAATGATGCTGAGGCTGAAACTCCAATACTTTGGCCACCTCATGCGAAGAGTTGACTCATTGGAAAAGACTCTGATGGTGGGAGGGATTGGGGACAGGAGGAGAAGGGGATGACAGAGGATGAGATGGCTGGATGGCATCACCGACTCAATGGACGTGAGTTTGAGTGAACTCCAGGAGTTGTTGGACAGGGTGGCCTGGCGTGCTGCGATTCATGGGGTCGCAAAGAGTAGGACGCAACTGAGCGACTGAACTGAACTGACTGAGAAAGTGTTTTCTCAAGAGTAATTTGGAAATATATATTAAGAGTATTTTAAAATATGTATTTCACCTGCTTCAATAATTACACTTCTAAAATCTTTCTAACAATAAATGTAAAATCATTATTTGAAATGTTCTAATTTCAACCAGTTGTGGAATGATTAAATTGTGTTAGAGGCAGCAGTTCAAAGAAATCTCATGAAAGTATTAGAAATTATATTTCTGAGGACTTTTTCAACCTGTGGCCTATGTATATAATGTGTTATTAGATGGAAAAAAATTAAAATAATTCTATTAAAACCATGGCTCAATTAATGGAAAGTAGACAGAATTTTATTAGCTTTTGTTTAACCAACTCACTGGATTAACTCAATACTATTATTCCCTCTGTAAAATTAGTCACAGAATTGCACCACACCGAGAATGCTTGAGATTGTCAGGCTTCCTACTTCTGCTCTCACCCATTAAACTGTCTGCTTACCAATCATGAGTTATGTAAGTGTTCAAAGATCTCTTTATGCCACTTGAATTTACACTTGTAATTAATTTAATTAAATTGTATATAATCTTATGGAATTGAAGTGTGAAAAGGAGGTATTATTCTGAAAAAAATAAAACTGATGACTAGGAAAGATTAAATAATGGTCTCTAAAAATAGATTGAATTTAATTACACACTTGTGACACAATAAATTTAAAATGTGGGATAATGTAAATTTAAAAAATAATCCTCACTCAGATTACAGAAATCTCTAAGTTTTCATATTACTTTTAAGAAACCAATACTTGAAACTGTAGACCATACAGAACAGAGTATATGAAAACGCATTCAAGCATAAGATAGTCATCAGTAAAGTCTTGGCCCCATGTCAGGATATTACCAGATGTTTATGTCTTTGTCTTTCATTCAAATAAACGGTTTTAGGTGTGAATGTGTCTCACTCTTCCTGACTTTTTCAGTGATGACACTAACAGTCAGCCATGATCACTCTTGAGTAGTATCCTGTATAATCAATAGCCAATGGGATCCTTGCTGTCTTGACGCTGTGTGTGACCCAGGTACCATGATACAACCCTAATGCTGGAGGTTTGAAGTCAAATTTGTCTGTCTGCCAGTCTGGTGAAATGGGAACTCAAAATCATGAATGAAGAATAGTTACAGATAAACAAAACAGAAAGAGTAGGATTATTTGTACATCAGAATGTGTGGCTTAAAGAGTAAAAATTGACCAAATATTAAAAGTGATTATTACAAAGCAGGGGAATTTTGAGTCGCGTCTGTTTTCTCTTTTCACAATTAACATTCATCACTTTTTAAACAGGAAAAAAAAGGAGAAATGTATTATCAAGGAATGTAGAAATTCAGTTAGGATCTTAAATGGTACAGAAAAAATTCATGTAATTATATTTTGGAGTAAAAGACATATAGAAATATAAAATTTAAATAATGTCTTCATCTTTGGCATGAGAAGGAACAGACCAAGTGTTCCTGCAATGATAGTTTGTGGGAACATGTGTGAATTGGACAGGGGCTGAGGTTAGGGAGGAGGAAGGTGGGGAGAGAGCAGGAGACTTTAGTCTCAAAATCAGCCAACCACTAAGAGAAAGTTGGAGTGACTCTTCTCAGTTCAGTTCAGTTAAGATGAGTCACTCAGTAGTGTCCAAGTCTTTGCGACCCCAAGAAGCACAGCATACCAGGCCTCCCTGTATATCACCAACTCCTGGAGTTCACTCAAACTCACGTCCATCGAGTCGGTGATGCCATCCAGCCAACCCATCCATCATCTGTCATCCCCTTCTCCTGCCCCCAATCCCTCCCACCATCAGAGTCCTTTCCAATGAGTCAATTCTTCTCATGAGGTGGCCAAAGTACTAGAGTTTCAGCTTTAGCATCATGCTTTCCAAAGAAATCCCAGGGCTGATCTCCTTCAGAATGGACTGGTTGGATCTCCTTGCAGTCCAAGGGACTCTCAAGACTCTTCTCCAACACCACAGTTCAAAAGCATCAATTCTTCGGTGCCCAGCCTTCTTCACATTCCAACTCTCACATCCATACATAACCACAGGAAAAACCATAGCCTCAACTAGATGGACCTTGGTTGGCAAGGTAATGTCTCTGCTTTTCAATATGCTATCTAGGTTGGTCATAACTTTTCTTCCAAGGATTAAGCATCTTTTAATTTCATGGCTGCAGTCACCATCTGCAGTGATTTTGGACCCCCAAAAAATCAAGTCTGACACTGTTTCCACTGTTTCCCCATCTATTTGCCATGAAGTGATGGGACCAGATGCCATGATCTTCGTTTTTTTAATGTTGAGCTTTAAGCCAACTTTTTGACCCTCCTCTTTCACTTTCATCAAGAGGCTTTTTAGTTCCTCTTCACTTTCTGCCATAAGGGTGGTGTCATCTGCATAGCTGAGGTTATTGATATTTCTCCCGGCAACCTTGATTCCAGCTTGTTCTTCTTCCAGTCCAGCGTTTCTCATGATGTTCTCTGCATATAAGTTAAATAAGCAGGGTGACAATATACAGCCTTGATGTACTCCTTTTCCTATTTGGAACCAGTCTGTTGTTCCATGTCCAGTTCTAACTGTTGCTTCCTGACCTGCATACAAATTTCTCAAGAGGCCGGTCAGGTGGTCTGGTATTCCCATCTCTTTCAGAATTTTCCACAGTTTCTTGTGATCTACATAGTCAAAGGCTTTGGCATAGTCAATAAAGGAGAAATAGATGTTTCTCTGGAACTCTCTTGCTTTTTCCATGACCCAGCGGATATTGGCAATTTGATCTCTGGTTCCTCTGCCTTTTCTAAAACCAGCTGGAACATGAGGAAGTTCACAGTTCACGTATTGCTGAAGCCTGGCTTGCAGAATTTTGAGCATTACTTTATTGGCGTGTGAGATGAGTGCAATTGTGCAGTAGTTTGAGCATTCTTTGGCATTGCCTTTCTTTGGGATTGGAATGAAAACTGACCTTTGCCAGTCCTGTGGCCACTGCTGAGTTTTCCAAATTTGCTGGCATATTGAGTTCAGCACTTTCACAGCATCATCCTTCAGGATTTGAAATAGCTCTACTGGAATTCCATCACCTCCACTAGCTTTGTTCCTAGTGATGCTTTCTAAGGCCCACTTGACTTCACATTCCAGGATGTCTGGCTCTAGGTGAGTGATCACACCATCTTGATTATCTGGGTCATGAAGATCTTTTTTTGTACAGTTCTTCTGTGTATTCTTGCCACCCCTTCTTAATATCTTCTGCTTCTGTTAGGTCCATACCATTTCTGTTCTTTATCAAGCCCATCTTTGCATGAAATGTTCCCTTGGTGTCTCTAATTTTCTTGAAGAGATCTCTAGTCTTTCCCATTTTGTTGTTTTCTTCTATCTTTGCATTGATCACTGAGGAAGGCTTTCTTATCTCTCCTTGCTATTCTTTGGAACTCTGCATTCAGATGCTTGTATCTTTCCTTTTCTCCTTTGCTTTTCACTTCTCCTCACAGTTATTTGTAAGACCACCCCAGGCAGCCATTTTGCCTTTTTGCATCTTTTCCATAGGGATGGTCTTGATCCCTGTCTCCTGTACAATGTCACGAACCTCATTCCATAGTTCATCAGGCACTCCATCTATATAAGATCTAGGCCCTTAAATCTATTTCTCACTTCCACTGTATAATCATAAGGATTTGATTTAGGTCATACCTGAATGGTCTAGTGGTTTTCCCTACTTTCTTCAGTTTAAGTCTGAATTTGGCAATAAGGAGGTCATTATCTGAGCCACAGTCAGCTCCCGGTCTTTTTCTTGCTGACTGTATAGAGCTTCTCCATCTTTGGCTGCAAAGAATATAATCAATCTGATTTCGGTGTTGACCATCTGGTAATATCCATGTGTAGAGTCTTCTCTTGTGTTGTTGGAAGAGGGTGTTTGCTATGATCAGTGCATTCTCTTGGCAAATCTCTATTAGTCTTTGCCCTGCTTCATTCCGCATTCCAAGGCCAAATTTGCCCATTACTCCAGGTGTTTCTTGACTTCCTACTTTTGCATTCCAGTCCCCTATAATGAAAAGGACACCTTTTTTGAGAGTTAGGTCTAAAAGGTCTTGTAGGTCTTCATAGAACCGTTCAGCTTCGGCTTGTTTAGCATTACTGGTTGGGGCATAGACTTGGATTACCGTGATATTGAATGGTTTGCCTTGGAGACTAACTGAGATTATTCTGTCATTTTTGAGATTGCATCCAAGTACTGCATTTTGGACTCTTTTGTTGACCATGAAGGCTACTCCATTTCTTCTGAGGGATTCCTGCCTGCAGTAGTAGATATAATGGTCATCTGAGTTAAATTCACCCATTCCAGTCCATTTTAGTTCTCTGATTCCTAGAATGTCAACGTTCATTTGCCATCTCCTGTTTGACCACTTCCAATTTGCCTTGATTCATAGACCTAACATTCCAGGTTCCTATGCAATATTGCTGGGACCTTGCTCCTGTCACCAGTCACATCCCCAACTGGGTATTGTTTTTGCTTTGGCTCCATCCCTTCATTCGTTCTGGAGTTATTTCTCCACTGATCTCCAGTAGCATATTGGGCACCTATTGACCTGGGGAGTTCCTCTTTCAGTATCCTATCATTTTGCCTTTTCATACTGTTCATGGGGTTCTCAAGGCAAGAATACTGAAGTGGTTTGCCATTCCCTTCTCCAGTGGACCACATTCTGTCAGACCTCTCCACCATGACCCACCCATCTTGGGTGGCCCCACAGGGCTTGGCTTAGCTTCATTGAGTTAGACAAGGCTGTGGTCCTAGTGTGATTAGATTGACTAGTTTTCTGTGAGTATGGTTTCAGTTTGTCTGCCCTCTGATGCCCTCTTGCAACATCTACCCTCTTACTTGGGTTTCTCTTACCTTGGACATAGGGTATCTCTTCATGGCTGCTCCAGCAAAGCACAGCCGCTAATCCTTACCTTGGACGAGAGGTATCTCCTCACCGCCGCCCCTCCTGACCTTGGACTTGGGGTTGGTCCTCTGGGCCACCGCCCCTAGCCTCGGTCAGAAGGTAGCTCCTCTCGGCTGCTCCTGTGCTCTCACAGCCTGGCACTCTCGCCTGCTGCCCCTGACCGCGGATGTGGGGTAGCTCCTCTCAGTCTCCGCCCTTGACATCGGACGTGGGATAGCTCCTCTTGGCTGCTCCTGTGCTGTCACAGCCTGGCACTTTCGGCTGCCGCCCCTGACCTCAGATGCGGGGTAGCTCCTCTTAGTTTCCGCCCCTGACCTTGGAGGTGGGGTAGCTCCTCTCAGCCGCAATTGTGCCCGGTCACAGCCGCCTATGCTTGTGACCCTTCTAGAACACAACAAAAGGGAGACAGGGCAGATTTTCCTTTTCTGAATGTTGCTTCATCAATAAGAGTTAGTTCTTGGCACATAAGCATCCCTGCTAAGTCGCTTCAGTCGTGTCCGACTCTGTGCGACCCCAGAGACGGCAGCCCACCAGGCTCCCCAGTCCCTGGGATTCTCCAGGCAAGAACACTGGAGTGGGTTGCCATTTCCTTCTCCAATGCATGGAAGTGAAAAGTGAAAGTGAAGTCGCTCAGTCGTGTCCGACTCTTCGCCACCCCATGGACTGCATGCAGCCTACCAGGCTCCTCCGTCCATGGGATTTTCCAGGCAAGAGTACTGGAGTGGGGTGCCATAAGCATCCCTAGAATATGGAATATGTCTTTCTGCTTAAATTCATATAAACTATCCAGAAACTTTTAAGTTCCTGGAATTTTTATTAAAATTTTCATATAAACAAGCTATCATTTTGAGATTATATTTCCTGATAATGATCTCCATGGATGCCATCAAAACATACATTCACACTAAAAGATAGGGGATGAAAGAAATGGGGAAGACATGTTCTTAAAGATATATTTTTGTTATAATGCTTATTTTTCTTTATTCATTCACTTTGAGCATTACAGCACTATTAGTAAATTGTTATTTTTATGAGTTTGTTTCACTCAGGAAATTTCTTAATTCACTACATTTTATTAGATCAGCAGTAATGAACCAAAAATAATATCATTTATTTTTATTAATACTGTAGGTTAAATCACAATAATTTATATAGCCAAATTGAAGCAACGACTGTGTCATTACTCTGCTATTGTCAATGACATATTTTTCTTAAAAAAGACACTTTAACCACATGTAAAGACAATAAATATTAAAACTTGTAAGTGAAAATGTTAGACTAGCCAAATGGCTACCATTTTGTACTGATGGTGATATGGGTACATTCTGGATGCTGGGAATGACTTAAATAAGGAAACAGGAAAAATGTAGATATTAATGATGTGACAATGATGTGTCTCTCCACATTAGGATACATGGTTTAAAATGTTATCATTGTCTCAAAAATACAGCAAGCCCATTCCCTTAAGTATAAACTGAATATAAGCATTCCACAAAGACAATGGTCTATATTTTTCTTCTCTTTCTGTATATGGGAAGGACTGTTTTCTAAACATCTATGCTTTCCTTTTACGTCTTACAATTCCTGAAAGTCATAGTGTGCTAGTAAATGTTCTTCCAGTCCAATGTTCTGAAGCCTTATGTCACTTTAATTGATCCTATCTTCAGGAGAAATAGAGAATAGCTACTCTGGCACCTCTACTGTAATCCTTAAGCTACTTGAAGACATCAAAAAATGTTTTCCTTTTCTGAGTAACTGATCCCTGGTAGCTCAGCGGTAAAGAATCTGCTTGCAATGCAGAAGACCCAGCTTCGATCCCTGGGTTGGGAAGATCCCCTGAAGAAGGGAATGGCAACCCACTCCAGTATTCTTGCCTGGGAAATCCCATGGAGCCTGGTGGGCTATCATACACGGGGTCACAAAGAGTTGGACATAACTGAGCTACTTACACTTTCACACTTTCTGAGTAAAAAATAAAACTCTATTCAAAAAGAAGACTTCAATAAATAAATGTTAAGGACTCAAGCCAACAAGTTTTGGGGATTTTAGTACATTGCATTAATATTTGCAGCTATTATTCAAGAATTACCTTCAAAATACCTAGAAGAAAACCAGTTATGGGTCTGCCACTCATTATTCATAATCTGGTATACAACCCATCCAAAGCCAAAAAAATCAACTCATTTGGCAGCAAAAACCGGCCAAGAGCAATTGTGTGGCTATTTACATTCTTTATTCTACTTAGTGTGATTATTCAACGATTTTGTTGCAGTTTTATTAATGTGCTTGATTATAGAATGTTGCCTAGAACCTGCTGCAAGCTTTCCCTAATAGGTAGTAAAGACATCAACTAACTTTCCAAAATTGAAAAAAAAGAAAATCTTTATCCTGAAACATGATGGAGCCAAAGGTTTTGGATAAGGATTTGTGAATTTGGTTTGGAAAGGTGAAATGAAGTATTCTAAGTAACGTTATTCTAAGCTATTCTCCTGTTTTCACTAATCTTTAAATATTTCATTGTTTGCTTTCTAAACTTTCCTCTACCCTGTCTGGTTAATTCAAAACAATAATGTTCAATACGAAGTCAGGTATTTAGGTACCTTGTCACTGGTGCTGAGATAACATGAGGACAGTACTAACACTGGTGTATAGAGGTTACAGCAGATGGCTTCATTGTAAGCAACCCAGGGGAGAAAAGATCAGAAATATTTTGCCCAAAAATTTTGAAGGAACTGGAGTCAGCTTACAGAACCAAAAGGGATATGACTGTTTTACATTTAGGAATCCATCTGACAACATAGCTTCCTAAAGTAGAAGGAAAACATAATCAGGTTCTTGATGGTTTATAAACTATAATTGTGCTCCCAGAATACCCTCATTCTGATATCTCATCTGCTTTTAACATTGGGGAGCCTTTTGTTATAGGGTTATTTCATGTTCCAGACCATGAAGTGTTAAGTAATCCCCTAAGTGTGAGACTTCACAGATATTTCTCTTTATATATAGAAATAATAATATTTTGGAAATAGCTGTTGTTTTAATTTGTGACAGTTTTATTGAGATATAATTGACCTACAGCACTGTATAAGTTTAAGGTGCACAGCATAATTCCATACATTATGAAATAATTGCCATGAGTTTACTGATTATTCATCATCTCATGTACATACAAACTGAAATTAAAAAAATATGCTTCCTTGTGATGAGAATTCTTAGGATTTACTCTCTTCACATATAACAGTGTTAATTATATTGATCATGTTGTGCATTACATCTCTAGTACTTATTTATCTTATAGCTGGAAGTTTGTACCTTTTGACCACCTTCATTGAATTCCTTCTTAAATATTGAAGTAACGTGTATGTGGTGGTGGTTTAGTTGCTAAGTTGTGTCCGACTCTTGCGACCCCATGGACTGTAGCATGTCAGGCTTCTCTGTCCATAGCATATTTCATTATTACTCATTTACAGCACTCTAAGTAAAATAAAAACAAAAAATATTCTAGCTCTTTTTCTTCCTTTTCCTCTCTTCCTTCTCTTTTTCGCTTCTGTTTTGCTTGAGTTTCTTCAGGGGCGATTTCAATTTATCTCTGACAGTGTGAATATGACAGCAGAAGCTAAGAAATATATGCGTAGTCGCACAAAATGAACACACAAGAACCCAAACACCAAACGTATGCTCACACAGCTATGAACTGTTCACTTTTTCTTAACCAGGAGACTCCACTTAACAAAAAGGGAGAAACTGCAGCCTCGTTGTTAAAATTTCTGTGATTTATATAATTAATTTCAAGGTGTAATACATTATGAACTTTATCTCCATGGACATCACTGAATGGCAGCTGCTGGTAGCAACCACATGTCCTCACATCTGTGTCTGTTTCATGATCTGTTCTCAGAGCTCTTTCT
Source organism: Budorcas taxicolor (assembly GCF_023091745.1). Classification (NCBI taxonomy): domain Eukaryota; kingdom Metazoa; phylum Chordata; class Mammalia; order Artiodactyla; family Bovidae; genus Budorcas; species Budorcas taxicolor. The sequence continues at coordinate 76,581,566 of NC_068911.1, forward strand.
CCCTGCCATAGGTGTGAGCAAAGGAACACCCGGTCCTTTAATTTTTTTTCTTCCTTCCTTTATTTTTCTGAGTATGCCTAAGTCAGTACATGTCTTGAAGACTTAATATCATCATGGCTAGTTATTCAAGTGAAAATTGCCTACAAATGATCAATTTAAACGGAGAAAGCCACTCCTGTTTTCAATTATTTCATAAGAAACAGCACAGGGTAAGGAGAGGTAAAAATGTTCTTAAAGAAGAGTTGAAAACTTTTAAAGATGCTATTTTGGTTTTGTAACATTACTCCTGCTGCTGCTAAGTCACTTCAGTCGTGGCCGACTCTGTGCGACCCCAGAGATGGCAGCCCACCAGGCTCCCCAGTCCCTGGGATTCTCTAGGCAAGAACACTGGAGTGGGTTGCCATTTCCTTCTCCAATGAATGAAAGTGAAAAGTGAAAGTGAATTCGCTCAGTCGTGTCCGACCCTCAACGACCCCATGGACTGCAGCCTTCCAGGCTCCTCCGTCCATGGGATTTTCCAGGCAAGAGTACTGGAGTGGGGTGCCATTGCCTTCTCTTGTAACATTACTGGAAATGCTTAATTTATGAGAAATTCTGAATTCAATCAAGTACCACAAGCTAATGATCCAAGCATTATAGTTTTGTAAGCATATAGTTGAAATTGTTAAGCTTCTCTGTTCAAATTGTGGTTTCTTGTTTAACCTTTTTTCTTGATTTTCTTAGTTGGCCTATAAGTTAAAGTCTGTCAACATGTGAATTTTTTGAGGGATGATGCAATCATTTTTGTTGTATTTATTGAATGCAATTTAAAAAAGTATTTTAAAGAGGTTTTAAGTAGAGCCAAAGAGAAAAACTCACAGGGGAATTGGAAACATTGGGTTTATAGTTGACCAGAGAAGAAAAGTTACTAAGGATCATGAACTTTGAGGAGTTTGAGGACAACTAATATGAATGTTAAGTCAATCCCACTACAGAGCAGGAATTACTGAGAGAGAAAGCATCTTCCATGTGCTGACTCCATGCTGTTACTCAGCGTATTTCCCACTTTCCTAAGAACCATCCTTACACTAGGGAACAGATCTTTGGTTGGGAAGATTCATCTGTGGAGAGTTTGGCCAGTGCAGGTATTGATGCTACATTTAATGTAACATTTTATAGTACTTTGGGGATCTCTCATTATTTGCTACTGAAATATCCTTTATTGAATTAGCAAAGTCTTTCACCACTTAATTTGAATCTATGATTGTGGGAACAGAAACTAAAGCCTACAGGGAAGTATTAACAATTTATGGGAAATCTTTAAGAGATTGAAATGGCTAATAGAGATAAAAGAAAGTTTGAGTTAGGATAATCAGATAAGCTGATTAGTGTGAATATCAAGCCAAGTAGCAAAGTTTGTAAGATTTGAATTGTATTCCTTGTAACCTTTTATGTTCACAAATTCTCTAAGATGGGTAAATAGATAAAATCTCAGAAAACAAAATTTCAAGTCCTTTACTTTCTTCAGTTATTCAAGATGCTAATAATGTGTCTGATAGTTTTTTTTTCCCCCTGTAAAAATCAGTGAACGTTTCAAAATAAGAAATGTAAGTGGTCAGTATATAGAATAGAATGACAGCAAAAAGTTTAGAGCTGAAAAGAGTGAAAGGCAAAGGGCAAAACACTTTATTCAACTGAATCAGCAGAAAGTAAGACTTTTTAAAGTTAAAATCCAAAATGAGTTTGATCCTGTTTCTCTATTTCTTCTTAAAGCCACAGTTTTCTTTTATCCTGGATTTAAAATGAGCTAATGGACAGGACCTCCCATTTTCTTCAATTCCTTGCCTGCAGAATTTGCTGCAGAATTACTTTTTTCTCACTGAAATCTATCATGTGTTATTGAAGGAAATAAAAACATGGCCTTATTGGCTGTGGAGAAAAGAAGTCGTGTTTTAGGAGCAAGACAGAGGTCAGCATTTGTGTCCAAGTTTGGTGTCACCATTTGAGTGGCTTCCAATTGAACAGTTCTAACCCTGTTCAGTTGATAGCCTAACTCACAAAAGAAAACATCTTGTTTCTGATACATTCCATCTGAGTAGACAAAAGTTACCATTAACCCATGAGAAAAGCAAATGGCATACCTTGGTATTAAAATTTTTTTCAAGGTAAACGGCAATGGCACCCCACTCCAGTACTCTTGCCTGGAAAATCCCATGGACAGAGGAGCCTGGTAGGAGGCCGTCTATGGGGTCGCACAGAGCCTGACGTGACTGAAGTGACTTAGCAGCAGCAAACATGATATTATGCAGAGCTGAAAAGCTTAGAAGTGTCACGTTCTGGTGGCCAGTATGTTATCGTTCTTTCCATGGGAGATTTCAAATCTTGGGCTCTATATTAGAATTTCTAGATTTGTGAAATGTACTTTTGAAAAAGTTTTATAGGAAATATAATTTATGTTAAACTGTGTCCATTCCTTTTAAAAAAAAACTATTTTGATAAACAATTAGCAAGAGATCTACCTTGTTAACAAAATTTTAAATACAATATTTTCTATAGGTACAATATTGTACAACAGACGTCTCAAGCTTATTTATCTTGCTTAACTGAAACTATACCCATTGATTATCGACTCTTCATTTACCCTTTCTCTGAATCCCTGGTGAACACCATCCTGATCTTTGAGTCTATGAATTTGACTATTTTAGATACCTCTTGTTAGTAGAATTATGCAGCATTTGTCTGTGACTTACTTATTTCACTTATTATGTCCTCAGCGTTCATCCATGTTGTTGCATATTGCAGAATTTTCTAATTTAAAACAGAATAATATCCCACTGTATGTATATGATATTTTCTGTATCTGTTCATCTGTTGATAGGTGTTTTAGTTGTTTATGCACATGCGTTAAGTCGCTTCTGTTGTGTCCAACTTTTTTCGACCCTGTGGGCCACAGCCCGTCAGTCTCCCCTGTCCATGGGATTCTCCAAGCAAGAATACTGGAGTGGGTTGCTGTGCACTGCTCCAGGGGATCTTCAGACCCGGGGATTGAACCGATGTCTCTTATAACTCCTACATTGGCAGGAGGGTTCTTTACCACTAGTGCCACCTAGGAAGCCCTTTAGTTATTTCTGTCAGTCTTTCAGTCATGTCTAATCCTTTGCAACCCCATGGACTGCAGCCTGCCAGTCTCCTCTGTCCATGGGGATTCTCCAGGCAAGAATACTGGAGTGAGGTGTCATGCCCTCCTCCAGGGGCTCTTCCCAACCCAGGGATCGAACCCAGGTCTCGTGCATCGCAGGTGGGTTCTTTACCAACTGAGCCACCAGAGAAGCCCCAAAAGGCCATGAAAGTGTTAGTTGCTCAGTTGTGTTCAACTTTTTGTGACCCCATGGACTGTACCAGTCTCCTCTGTCCATGGGGATTCTCCAGACAAGAATACTGGCGTGGGTTGCCATTTTGTTTTTCAGTGGATCTTTCCAATCCAGGGGTCAAACCTGGGTCTCCTGCATTTCAGGCTGATTCTTTACCCTCTGAGCCACCAGAGAAACTATTAGTTATTTATACATTTTGGCTATTCTGCATAGTGCTTCAATGAACATGGAAGTTCTGATATCTCTCTGAGACCCTGATTTTAATTCTTTTTCATAAATAAACAGGTGTAGGGTTGCTGGATAATATGGCCAGTCTATTTCTAATTTATTCTTTGTATATTACTCTGAAAAAAGTCACATTCCTAAAGATTTATAAAACCCTGGAATATTAACTGAAAATTCTCTCTCCAATTTCATTTATTACCTCTTTTCCACATTCTTCAAATCCGAACATGTTTGTCTTTTTTTCTGTCACTTGAATATATAACATTGCTTGGTTTCTCAGCTGTCACAGTATTGTTCCTAGAAAAATTGAATCTTTCTCTTTCCTTATTTAACCCTTACCTAGGATATCTAACCAACATAGACAGCATATTAAAAAGCAGACATTACTTTGCCTACAAAGGTCCATCTAGTCAAAGCTATGGTTTTTCCAGTAGTCATGTATGGATGTTGGGAGTTGGACTATGAAGAAAGCTGAGTGCTAAAAAATTTATACTTTTGAACTGTGGTGTTGGAGAAGACTTTTGAGAGTCACTGGGACTGCAAGGAGATCCAACCAGTCCATTCTGAAGGAGATCAGTCCTGGGTGTTCATTGGAAGGACTGATGGTAAAGCTGAAATTCCAATACTTTGGCCACTTGATATGAAGAACTGGCTCCTTGAAAAAGACCCTAATGCTGGGAAAGATTGAAGGCAGGATGAGAGGGGATGAGAGAGGATGGTTGGATGGCATCACCGGCTCAATGGACATGAGTTTAAGCGAGCTCCGGGAGTTGGTGATGGACAGGGAAGCCTGGCTTGCTGCAGTCCATGGAGCCGCAAAGACTCAGACATGACTGAACGACTGAACTGAACTAAATGAGGATATCTAAACTCAGCTTTCCTTACATGTCTGGGTTAGGTGCTCATTCACATCAACACCTCCAGGGGTAGCACTAATCACCATTTACTGTAGTTGTCTTTTAGCATACTTTTAATCTCCTCAAGAGATCCAAATCACCAGTAGATCACAGACCAAGTCATTTTGTTTATCATCCCATGCTGGGAACATAGCATGTGTTCAGTAAAATTTGTTTAATGGATGCACAAATGTCTGTTGCCACTGAGATAAGCTTAATTTGTGAAAATATTTTTAATTCTTAGAATTTTATATTAGATGATAGAAGAGATGATTTTTGTGTCACTTCTTATTGTAAACTTTTTATTAATGTGTCACTTTATTAATGTGTCACTTTATTAATGGTTGAGTTTCTACCATTACTAGGCACTGTATTAAGTGCTTTAATATAGTATTTCATTCATCTTTATAATAGCTCAACAAAGTATATATTTCCCATTTTACAGACAGAAAACTAAGGCTCAGAAGTAATTTATACAACGTATAATAACAGGAAAAGTGTGAATTTGAATCCAGTTCTCTTTTCAAAGATTGTCCTAATGACATTAAATGACTTAATGCAGGGAAATTCAGGGAGTAACTTATAGAAATTGATTAGTCTTCATTATTAACACTTTACTCTTAAATGATGAGGTAGATAATTATGTGAGAGAAAATTATCTAAATAAATTAGTGAATATTTTTAAAAAAATATTCTTTCTCTCTGGCACCATGTGCTTTGTGCAGTACCTAACAAATCGCCTTAAATATAAAACATACACCTACCTGTTACAAGCCCTAATTAATACTTTCTTCTCTTTGTTCAGGTTGCTCTAGTGATAAAGAATCTGCCTGCAATGCAAGAGACATGGCTTTGATCCCTGGGTTGGGAAGATCCCTTGGAGAAAGGAATAGCTACCCACTCTAGTATTCTTGCCTGGAGAATTCCATGGACAGAGGAGCCTGGCAGGCTGTGGTCCATAGTTTTGCAAAGAGCTGGACACAACTGAGTGACTGACCATATCTTCATCCCTCTTTGCTCACTCACACACTACTATATCCAATTTCCAGCTTCTCATGACTTATCACCATTTCTACTCGAAGACTATCATTACTTTGTTGTAGAGTTTTGGAACATCATCCTTTTATCATCCTCTTTACCATGTATGTTGTTGGGACTTAAAAATAACAACCAGTGGTGCAGTTCCATTGTCACATTTGTGAGATAGTAACTATCCCATCACCACTTTTGTGAGATAGTGACTGTGTGGATCACAATAGACTGTGGAAAATTCTGAAAGAGATGGGAATACCAGACCACCTGACCTGCCTCTTGAAAAACCTATATGCAGGTCAGAAAGCGACAGTTAGAACTGGACATGGAACAACAGACTGGTTCCAAATCAGAAAAGGAGTACATCAAGGCTGTATATTGTCACCCTGCTTATTTAACTTATATGCAGAGTACATCATGAGAAACGCTGGGCTGGATGAAGCACAAGCTGGAATCAAGATTGCAGGGAGAAATATCAGTAACCTCAGATATGCAGATGACACCACCCTTATGGCAGAAAGTGAAGAGGAGCTAAAAAGCCTCGTGATGAAATTGAAAGTAGAGAGTGAGAAAGTTGGCTTAAAGCTCAACATTCAAAAAACGAAGATCATGGCATCTGGTCCCATCACTTCATGGGAAATAGATGGGGAAACAGTGGAAACAGTGTCAGACTTTATTTTGGAGGGCTCCAAAATCACTGCAGATGGTGACTGCAGCTATGAAATTAAAAGATGCTTACTCCTTGGAAGAAATGCTGTGACAAACCTAGACAGCATGTTAAAAAGCAGAGACATTACTTTGCCAACAAAGGTCCATCTAGTCAAGGCTATGGTTTTTCCTGTGGTCATGTATGGATGTGAGAGTTGGACTGTGAAGAAAGCTGAGTGCCAAAGAATTGATGCATTTGAACTGTGGTGTTGAAGAAGATTCTTGCAAGTCCCTTGGACTGCAGGGAGATCCAATCAGTCCATTCTGAAGGAGATCAGCCCTGGGATTTCTTTGGAGGGAATGATGTGAAAGCTGAAACTCCAGTACTTTGGCCACCTCATGCGAAGAGTTGACTCATTGGAAAAGACCCTGATGCTGGGAGGGATTGGGGGCAGGAGGAGAAGGGGATGACAGAGGATAAGATGGCTGGATGGCATCACTGACTCGATGGACGTGAATCTGAGTGAACTCTGGGAGTTGGTGATGGAAAGGGAGGCCTGGCATGCTGTGATTCATGGGGTCACAAAGAGTCGGACACGACTGAGCGACTGAACTGAACTGAACTGAACTGAACTGAACTATTCTATACTATCCCACTTATACTAACTTACAAAATTGTCATTAATAAACAGCAGATCATGGATATGAATCCAAGCTGTCTGACTCCAGAAGTAGTGATATTCAGGTGTCAGTAGTCCTCACTAAGCAAACAATGAGAACATAATTCCTTCTTTGTCTGCCTTTTGTTCCCTTACACAGTTCAGTGAAAGTGAAAGTGGGCTCAGTCGTTTCCAACTCTTTCCGACCCCATGGACTATGCAGTCCTTGGAATTCTCCAGGCCAGAATACTGGAGTGGGTAGCCTTTCCCTTCTCTGGGGATTGAACTCAGGTCTCCTGCATTGCAGCCAGATTCTTTACCAGCTGAGCCTCAAGGGAAGCCTAAGAATACTGGAATGGGTGGCCTATCCCATCTCCACCGGATCTTCCCAACCCAGGAATCACACTGGGGTTTCTTGCATTGTAGGTGGACTCCTTACCTACTGAGCTATGAGGGAAGCACTCACAAACAGTACACAGTTTAGATAAAGAGGAAATCTCTGTCTCTTAAATTTAGACATATGCTCTGTTATTTCAGAACATCTTTCTATTGGAAAAAATTTGTGCAAAATTTCTAAGTACTCTCAAATATTTCTATGCACAACCCGAGAGTTTTATTACGTGAAGCTGAATTCTAAATAACATTTAATTTAACTTTAATCGATTCAGGAAAGATATGTCAGGTGTTTCCCTGTTCCTTTTTGCATATCTTTCCACAAATATTACTCAAATAATTATATAATATTATATAAACCTTATATTTTGAATTGAAGGTATATTTCTAATATTTAATGATAAATTCTCCCAGTGAACTAATCACAAAGTTCCTCACATCTAGATTCATTGCCATGATTTGGTGGTAGCATTTGATCTGACTTGAGAGAGTGAAGGTAATATGTGATAAATTGCTTAGCAAATTAGAAATTAGGACCTTTGACATGTTAAATTAGGCTAGGGCACCTGTAAATTGAAGAGAGGTAGTTTTCAACATGCTATACAAGACACTGAGTACTCAGCGACAGGCATAAGTTCTTCCTTACTATTATGTCTGAAAATGCAGGTTGTTTCCTTGATGGCCTATGTTGCTTAGGGATTAGACAGCTGAGCCAAAATATTGAGCTCAAACTTGTTTGGAAGACTTCCTGATATTTACAAAAATATTTTGGGATGATTCCTGTCAGCCAGAATCATCCCTGTTCCAGCAATTTGCAAACTTTCTGATTTTCTTTTCTTTTTTATTTTTAGATTTAGAACTTGCCCCCAGAAGAGACATGGGAAAAATATAAAAGCATGTTTAGTGTACAAATATCATTTTGGCCTTATCAAGTATGAAAAAATTCATTAAATATATCTAGAGGCTCTATCATGTGACTGCTTGGCCATAACCATATATACCAAGGTTTTGGACTGTTTTATAGAGATCTGATTTGAAATTGCTTTTGTTACAAAAAATGAAAAACAGTATCATATGAGAACCTAATAGAGAAGTTATGGTTTAAAATATGTATTATCAATAACAAAGTGTCAAGGTCAGCTCACAAGGTAACATTTCATAAACCCCCCCAAAGAAATAAAGTTTCCTGATTTCTGTAGATACATACTGCTGTTAGATGGGGGGTGGGGGGGGGAATGGAATATGTTTTCCTGTGAATCAGTGGCTAATCTGGTGCTATCATTTGTTTCCATGAAACATTCTTCTCTCAGAGAATGACAATGGTCACGCACAAACATTCTGACAGAGATCTGGAAATGGCATAACAACATCTAGTTTACTGGTTTCTCAAGGTAAGATGATCAGTGGTCCTTGGAGAAAGATAGCTTGATGCACCACCTTTGATTTTGCAGTCGTGAATTGCTCATCTGTAAAGCACTTTTGTTGACTGAAGGATCTGTGAATCAGGATGAACAAAGACATATTCACATTCTGGCAGTTATATGGACACAAACTTCAGTCTCAGTGTCAAAGCTCAGCAGATATTTTTATAAAAGGGATATCTCACTTGCCAAGAGTGACACTTGAAAACTAGCTTCACTTAACATCTCTGAATCTCATGAAGATAACACAGCTGCTGCTGCTGCTAAGTCCCTTCAGTCGTGTCCGACTTTGCGTGACCCCATAGACGGCAGCCCACCAGGCTCCCCCGTCCCTGGGATTCTCCAGGCAAGAACACTGGAGTGGGTTGCCATTTCCTTCTCCAATGCATGAAAGTGAAAAGTGAAATAGTAGCCAAACACTATTCTAAGGCACAAGACCAAATAAATAAGAACCTTATCACTCAGTGATTTTGCCTCCATTTTCTTCTGACTGATCAAATAAATGTTCAATAGCATAAGGTGTCAGTTGGATGTATGTACCGGGCATTAATTAGCCTGCATTTTGTTTAGAAAGTGATTTACTAGAATATGCTCCTATTAATGGCAACCCACTCCAATGTTCTTTCCTGGAGAAACCCAGGGACGGCGTGCCTGGTGGGCTGCCATCTGTGGGATGCACAGAGTTGGACACGACTGAAGCAACTTAGCCACAGCAGCAGCTCCTATTAATCTAATAGTAAGTGTTCTGTGATATTTTCTGTATATTTAACAGAGGTGGAAGTCACTTGGATATGCTTGTATTTTCCAGTTTTCTGAGTTCAGTCTTTCTTTGGCTTAACATTCAAATACTAAAGTGTACATCCTAAACTGCTCATCCTTTGCATGTCATAACCAGCAATTACTCTTCATTAATAATTTCAGAAAGGAAGAATGTCCTGTATCTTAGTTTCCCAGATGTCTCTTGCTCTAATTACTTCAGTCAGTTCAGTTCAGCTCAGTTCAGTCGCTCAGTCGTATCCAACTCTTTGCAACCCCATGAATCACAGCATACCATGCCTTCCTGTCCATCACTAACTCCCAGAGTTTAGCCAAACTTATGTCCATTGAGTCGGTGATACCATCCAGCCATCTCATCCTCTGTTGTCCCCTTTTCCTCCTGCCCCCAATCCCTCCCACCATCAGAGTCTTTTTCAGTGAGTCAACGTGGCCAAAAGTATTGGAGTTTCAGCTTCAGCATCAGTCCTTCCAATGAACACCCAGGACTGATCTCCTTTAGGATGGACTGGTTGGATCTCCTTCAGTCCAAGGGACTCTCAAGAGTCTTCTGCAACACCACAGTTCAAAAGCATCAATTCTTTGGCACTCAGCCTTCTTCACAGTCAAACTCTCACATCCATACATGACTACTGGAAAAAACATAGCCTTGACTAGATGGACCTTTGTTGGCAAAGTAATGTCTCTGCTTTTGTTAATATGCTATCTAGGTTGATCATAACTCTCCTTCCAAGGAGTAAGCATCTTTTAATTTTACAGCTGCAATCACAATCTGCAGTGGTTTTGGAGCCCCCAAAAACAAAGTCTGACACTGTTTCCACTGTTAACCCATTCGTTGAGCATGAAGTGATGGGACCAGATGCCATGATCTGACTTTTCTGAATGTTGAGTTTTAAACCAAGTTTTTCACTCTCCTCTTTCAGTTTCATCAAGAGGCTTTTTAGTTCTTTTTCACGTTCTGCCATAAGGGTGGTGTCATCTGCACATCTGAGGTTATTGATATTTCTCCCGGCAATCTTGATTCCAGCTTCTGCTTCATCCAGCCCAGTGTTTCTCACGATGTACTCTGCATATAAGTTAAATAAGCATGGTGACAATATACAGCCTTGATGTAGTTCTTTTCCTATTTGGAACCAGTCTGTTGTTCCATGTCCAGTTCTAACTGTTGCTTCCTGACCTGCATATAGGTTTCTCAAGAGTCAGGTCAGGTGGTCTGGTATTCCCATCTCTTAAAGAATTTTCCATAGTTTATTGTGATCCACACAGTCAAAGGCTTTGACATAGTCAATAAAGCAGAAATAGATGTTTTCCTTGGAGAAGGCAATGACACCCCACTCCAGTACTCTTGCCTGGAAAATCCCAGGGACGGAGGAGCCTGGTGGGCTGCAGTCCATGGGGTCGCACAGTGTCGGACACGACTGAGCGACTTCACTTTCACTTTTCACTTTCATTCATTGGAGAAGGAAATAGCAACCCACTCCAGTGTTCTTGCCTGGAGAATCCCAGGGACGAGGGAGCCTGGTGGGCTGCCATCTATGGGGTTGCATTGAGTTGGACACAACTGAAGCGACTTAGCAGCAGCAGCAGCAGCAGATGTTTTCCTGGAACTCTCTTGCTTTTTCCATGATCCGGTGAATGTTGCCAATTTGATCTCTGGTTTCTCTACCTTTTCTAAAACCAGCTTGAACATCTGGAAGTTCACAGTTCACATGTTGCTGAAGCCTGGCTTGAAAAATTTTGAGCATTACTTTACTAGTGTGTGAGATGAGTGAAATTGTGCGGTAATTTGAGTATTCTTTGGCATTGCCTTTCTTTGGGATCGGAATGAAAACTGACCTTTTCCAGTCCTGTGGCCACTGCTGAGTTTTCCAAATTTGCTGGCATATTGAGTGCAGCACTTTCACACCATCATCTTTCAGGACTTGAAATAGCTCAACTGGAATTCCATCACCTCCACTAGCTTTGTTCCTAGTGATGCTTTCTAAGGCCCACTTGACTTCACATTCCAGGACGTCTGGTTCTAGGTGAGTGATCACACCATCGTGATTATCTGGGTCATGAAGATCTTTTTTGTACAGTTCTTCTGTGTATTCTTGCCACCTCTTCTTAATATCTTCTGCTTCTGTTAGGTCCATACCATTTCTGTCCTTTATCGAGCCCATTTTTGCATGAAGTGTTCCCTTGGTATCTCTAATTTTCTTAAAGAGATCTCTAGTTTTTCCCATTCAGTTGTTTTCCTCTATTTCTTTGCATTGATCACTGAGGAAGTCTTTCTTATCTCTCCTTGCTATTCTTTGGAACTCTGCATTCAGATGCTTATATCTTTCCTTTTCTCCTTTGCTTTTCACTTCTCTTCTTTTCACAGCTACTTGTAAGGCCTCCCCAGACAGCCATTTTGCTTTTCTGCATTTCTTTTCCATGGGGATGGTCTTGATCCCTGTCTCCTGTACAATGCCACGAACCTCAGTCCATAGTTCATCAGGCACTCTATCTATCAGATCTAGTCCCTTAAATCTGGGTTTTGATTTAGGTCATACCTGAATGGTCTAGTGGTTTTCCCTACTTTCTTCAATTTAAGTCTAAATTTGGCAATAAGGAGTTCATGATCTGAGCCACAGTCAACTCCTGGTCTTGTTTTTGTTGACTGTATAGAGCTTCTCCATCTTTGGCTGCAAAGAATATAATCAATCTAATTTCAGTGTTAACCATCTGGTGATGTCCATGTGTAGAGTCTTCTCTTGTGTTGTTGGAAGAGGGTGTGTGCTATGATCAGTGCGTTCTCTTGGCAAAACTCTATTAGCCTTTGCCCTGCTTCATTCCATACTCCAAGGCCAAATGTGCCTGTTAGTCCAAGTGATTAACTTCTTGACTTCCTACTTTTGCATTCTAGCCCCCTATAATGAAAGGAACATCTTTTTTGGGTGTTAGTTCTAAAAGGTCTCGTAGGTCTTCATAGAACTGTTCAATTTAAGCTTCTCAGCATTACTGGTTGGAGCATAGCCTTGGATTACTGTGATATTGAATGGTTTGCCTTGGAAGTGAACAGAGACCATTCTGTCATTTTTGAGATTGCATCCAAGTAGTGCATTTCGGACTCTTTTGTTGACCATGATGGCTACTCCATTTATTCTAAGGGATTTCTGCCCACTGTAGTAGATATAATGGTCATCCGAGTTAAATTCACTTCTACTTGACTCTATATCTCACTGCCCTTCTCTTCCTCCTCCACAGAAAAGAGCTCTGCTCCCTTCAGTGTTGAGAGTAGAGGACGAGATGTAAAGAGCAGGAAGGTTTGGCCTTGATTGGAAGCCAAATAATTCAGTGTTAGTCCTCTAGGATGACAGATGTCTTAAATTTGAGTCATTTCTATTCTTTTGTGTTTTATTCATGAGTGTTTGGAAGATTCTTTTGTTCTCAAGGCTATTGTTGTTGCTGCTCAGTAGCTAAGTTGTGTCCAACTTTTTGTGACCGCAAGGACTGTAGCCCACCAAGCTCCTCTGTTAATCGTATTCTCCAGGCAAGAGTATGGGAGTAGGTTGTCGTTATCATTTCCTTCTCCAAAGAATCTTCCTGAATCAGGGATCGAACCCACATCTTCTGTGTCAGGGATATCCCACATCTTCTTTACCACTGGCAAGCCCTCTGAAGGCTATGTCAGTTCAGTTGAGTTGCTCAGTCATGTCTGACTCTTTGTGACCTCTGCAGCATGCCAGGCCTCCCTCTCCATCACTAACTCCCAGATTTTACTCAAACTCATGTCCATTGAGTCGGTGATGGCATTCAACCATCTCATCTGTCATCCCCTTCTCCTCCTGTCCTCCATCTTTCCCAACATCAGGGTCTTTTCCAAGGAGTCAGTTCTTCACATTAGGTGGCCAAAGTATTGGAGTTTCAGCTTAACCATCAGTCCTTCCAATGAATATTCAGGACTGATTTCCTTTAGGATGGACTGGTTGGATCTCCTTGCTGTCCAAGGGACTCTCAAGAGTCTTCTCCAACACCACAGTCCAAAAGCATCAATTCTTCTGTGCTCAGCTTTCTTCATAGCCCAACACTCACATCCATACATGACTACTGGAAAAACAATAGCTTTGACTAGATGTACCTTTGTTGGCAAAGTAATGTCTCAGCTTTTTAATAAGCTGTCTATGTTGGTCATAAATTTTCCTCTAAGGAGCAAGCATCTTTTAGTTTCATGGCTGCAGTCACCGTCTGCTGTGATTTTGGAGCCCCCAAAATTTAAGTCAGCTTTTCAACTGTTTCCACTTCTATTTGCCATGAAGTGATGGGACATGGATCATGCCATGATCTTAGCTTTCTGAATGTTGAGTTTTAAGCCAGCTTTTTAACTCTCCTCTTTTACTTTCATCAAGAAGCTCTTTAGTTCCTCTTGACTTTCTACCATAAGGGTGGTGTCATCTGCATATCTCAGGTTATTGATACTTCTCCTTGCAGTCTTGATTCCAGCTTGTGCTTCATCCAACCCGGAATTTCTCTTGATGTATTCTGCATAAAAGTTAAATAGCAGGGTGACAATATACAGCTTTGACATACTCCTTTCCTGATTGGGAACCAGTCTGTTGTTCCATGTCCAGTTCTAACTTTTGCTTCTTGACCTGCATGCAGATTTCTCAGGAGGCAGGTAAGGTGGTCTGGTATTCCCATCTCTTTCAGAATTTTCCACGGTTTATTGTGATCCACACAGTCAAAGGCTTTGGCATAGTCAATAAAGCAGAAGTAGATGTTTTTCTGGTACTCTTTTGCTTTTTCAATGATCCAACAGATGTTGGCAATTTGATCTCTGATTCCTCTGCCTTTTCTAAATCTGCTCAAACATCTGGAAGTTCTTGGTTCATGTACTGTTGAAGCCTGGCTTGGAGAATTTTGAGCATTACTTTGCTAGTGTGTGAGATGAGCACAACTGTGTGGCAGTTTGAGCATTCTTTGGCATTGTCTTTCTTTGGGATTGAAATGAAGATTGATCTTTCCAGTCCTGTGGCCAGTGCTGAGTTTTCCAAATTTGCTGGCATGTTGAGTGCAACACTTTCACAGCACCATCTTTTAGGATTTGAGATAACTCAACTAGAATTCCATCAGCTCCACTAGCTTTGTTCATAGTGATGCTTCCTAAGGTCCACATATTCGCATTCCAGGATGTCTGGCTCTGGGTGAGTGATCACACCATTGTGATTATCTGGGTTTGAAGATCTTTTTTGTACAGTTCTTTTGTGTATTGTTGCCACCTCTTCTTAATATTTTCTGCTTCTGTTAGGTCCATACCATTTCTGTCCTTTATCGAGCCCATCTTTGCATGAAATGTTCCCTTGGTATCTCTAATTTTGTTGAAGAGATCTCTAGTCTTTCCCATTCTATTGTTTTCCTCTATTTCTTTGCATTTATTATGAAGGAAGGCTTTCTTATCTCTCTTTGCTCTTCTTTTGAACTCTGCATTCAAATAGGTATGTGTTTCCTTTTCTCCTTTGCCTTTCACTTCTCTTCTTTTCACAGCTATTTGTAAGGCCTCCTCAGACAACCATTTTGCCTTTTTGCATTTCTTTTTCTTGGGGATGGTCTTGTTCACTGCATCCTGTACAATGTCTTGAACCTCCCTCCATAGTTCTTCAGACACTCTGTGTATCAGATCTAATCCCTTGAATCTATTTCTCACTTCTACTGTGTGGTCATAAGGGCTATATTTTTCCTTTAATTCAGGCCCAGATTCATCTGGCATAGCATTCCCCTACCAGCTGCTGGTTTCCTGTGGTCCATTCTACATGGACTGTCTCCTTCACCAAGTGCCAAACTGTGGGAAAGTCCATTTAAGTTTAGTCCAAGTTTCCCGTTATGCTCATGCACACCAATGGGAAACCCTTACCACCCATGTATTTCAGATATTCCTGAAAGGACTACTTCCCCTGCTCTACCGTCTGAAACTAGCCATCCACAATCATCACTTTTAGGGAAGTTTTTCAGACACAAGTCCTAAAACATAAGTTATGCTCCCTGGTGGCTCAGACGGTAAAGCGTCTGTCTACAATGTGAGAGACCCAGGTTCGATCCCTGAGTTGGGAAGATCCTCTGGAGAATGAGATGGCAATCCATTCCAGTACTATTGCCTGGAAAATCCCATGGACAGAGGAGCTTGGTAGGCTACAGTCCATGGGGTCGCAAAGAGTCAGACATGACTGAGCGACTTCACTTCACTTCACTTCAAGCTCCTTGTAGAGTGAGATGAATCCACACTCACATAATTAAAAGTAAAAAGGAGGTCCCCTCTCTTCTGCCATGTTGGGAAAATTAGAAGAAATGCACTGCAACTCTTTTCAAAGAAATTTGCCTCCAGTTGCAAGTTTCATTCTTTCAACTGGTCCAACATTATTTAAAGTCTGGAGGTAAGGTTCAGTTAAAATTGGCAATACTGGTGGCTCAGAAGGTAAAGAATCTGCCAGCAGTGTATGAGACTGGGTTCAATCCCTGGTCAGGAAGATCCCCTGGAGAAGGGAATGGAAACCCACTCCAGTCTTCTTGCCTGGAGAATTCCATGTACAGAGGAGGCTGGCAGGCTACAGATCATGGGGCCTCAAAGAGTCAGACATGACTGAGTGACTAACAGAATCACCTCCTTTGGAAGTGCTGTTTATGAATCTAGTATTTCATTTTATTTTTATTTATTTAAAAAATTATTTATTTTAATTGGAGACTAATTACTTTAAAATATTGTAGTGGTTTTGCCATACATTGGCATGAATCAGCCATGGGTGTACATGTGTTCCCCATCCTGAACCCCCTCCCCACCTCCCTCCCCATCCCATCCCTCTGGGTCATCCCAGTGCACTAGCCCCGAGCACCCTGTCTCATGCATTGAACCTGACTGGCAATCTGTTTTACATATGATAATATACATGTTTCAGTGCTATTCTTTCAAATCATCCCACCCTCGCCTTCTCCCACAGAGTCCAAAAGACTGTTCTATACATCTGTGTCTCTTTTGCTGCCTCACATACAGGGTTATTGTTGCCATCTTTCTAAATTCCATATATATGCATTAGTATACTGTATTGGTATTTTTCTTTCTGACTTACTTCACTCTGTATAATAGGCTCCATTTTCATCCACCTCATTAGAACTGATTCAAATGTATTCTTTTCAATGGCTGAGTAATATTCCACTGTGTATATGTACCACAGCTTTCCTATCCATTCATCTGCCAATGGACATCTAGGTTGCTTCCATGTCCTGGCTATTATAAATAGTGCTGCAATGAACATTGGGGTACACATGTCTCTTTCAATTCTGGTTTCCTCGGTGTGTATGCCCAGCAGTGGGATTGCTGTGTCTGTATGGCAGTTCTATTTCCTGTTTTTTAAGGAATCTCCACACTGTTCTCCATAGTGGCTATAGTAGTTTGCATTCCCACCAACAGTGTAAAAAGGTTCTCTTTTCTCCACACTCTCTCCAGCATTTATTGTTTGCAGACTTTTGGATAGCAGCCATTCTGACCGGTGTGAGATGGTAGCTCATTGTGGCTTTGATTTGCATTTCTCTAATAATAAGTGATGTTGAGCATCTTTTCATGTGTTTGTTACCCATTTGTATGTCTTCTTTGGAGAAATGTCTGTTTAGTTCTTGGCCCATTTTTTGATTGGGTCATTTATTTTTCTGGAATTGAGCTGCAGGAGTTGCTTGTATATTTTAATATACATATGGGTACCACCTATTTGTGGGCATCCATCAAAAGTAAGGAAAATATTGCTGCTTTTATCATTTTGTTACAAGAAAAAAATAAAATATCATTTTCTCCCTAAAAGGATTCTATAGCCAAATAAGGAAACTGTAGCTTCCAGAAAAAAAAAAAAAAATTCTGCACTGTCCTCTAAAGATACTGTGTTGCACTACGTACCACCCTTGGCATCACTGTATAATGGAAATCAACCATTGTATCATGGTGTCTCCATAGGCCTCTGGTGTACCTATAGGAAAAAAACTATGCTTAAGTATAAATATTTTCTGAGCTCCTTTGGTCTTGCTGCTCAGTAAAAGAAGAAAAATCTGCTAAAATAGAAAAAGGGAGAGAAAGAAAGACAGTATATGTAGAGGTTGAAGATTTTTTCCTCCTCTACACTTTAGTAGGAATTTTGCTGAGAATACAAAGCTGGCTACTAGAAATAAACATTAGTTGAGACATCTAAAGAACGGGAATAATAATAACAATTTCCTTTTAGGGTTGTTGTCAGAATTTAAACTGTGATGCTAAGTAGTGAGTATTCATTAAATGTATTACCACCATTATCTTTATATGATGTTCAACATTTTTGTTCAACATTTTTGCCTGTGACAGATGTGCTTTTTATTGTAGTTATTGAATTTTATTATGTTATTATCTCTGTGGATGTATGTTCATTTCCCTGTTAACTAAAGAGACTGAGCGTGTTAGTGGACAAACCAATCATCTGATTTTTTTAATAGAATGACTTAATGTTTTACCATCTCTTAGGCATATCTTGTTTTTTCCTTATTATTCTCTTGTTTTGATTCTCTTTTTCTTCTTTCACATCGTTTGTCAAATTAATAGATTTTCGTAATCTCTTTATTTTATCCATCTGTCTGTTTGGAAGCACTACATGTTATTTCTTTTATTTTTTTTTAATTTTTCTTTAACTTTCCTTAAGAAGTTAAAAGTATTTTGTATGTCTGTTGTCCTTCCATGTACAACAAAGTGTTTAATCTTTTTTATCAACCGAACACCCAACAATCCAATTTTATCCTAATACTTAAAATTTTAATTTTAACCGTTAAAGGATTCAAGTGTTAAAATTACTAACACTTTATTTTATTCTATATTTACTGAGGCAAACTGTGAAGTTACATGACATAGGGCATGGGTACAGGGAAAAATGCAGAATGGGGGGAATAATGCCATCCTTTCCAGCTAGTATCAGCTTTTCAACTTCAGTACATGGAGGGTATTACTCCCGTTGTCTTCAATCATCTATTTTTCCTGGTGATATTTTTCCTGTATTTAACTGTTGTTACTGTTTGGGCTATCTCTCTTTCCTTCTTGGTGGTTTTTAAGATTTTCTCTTTGTCATTGATGTTCTGCAAATCTGTGATCTATTGTTTGATATGTTTAATTGTCTTTATTAGCCTTAGATACCTTTGCATGTTTGAGATGGGATATTTAAATCAGACTCATTTTGAGTAGAAACTATTTTAAGTTTGATCTGTTGTTTTTTTCTGCAAGCATCTTGTACCATCTTTCCCCACACACCTCCCATTGTAGTGCTTTTACAACAGATCCCACACAACTACTTGAGTTCTTCATCCAGAACCGAGTCTTTTCATGATGCCTACATACTTCTGGCATGTGGAGATACTGAGGATGTGTCAGACATGTTCAAACAGGCAGAGCACAGTTTTCCTCATTCCTGGCCTTGAGTCTGAATCTCTGTCCTCTTACCTCCCCAGGACATGAGTAGCAACTGTTTTCTTTTCCCAGGCCATACTTCATGAGTGGAACAGTGGAATTCTGGCCCAAGTCTCTGGCTTCAAGCAGTAAAATCAGCCCATTTCCTATCTTATTGCCTTACATGAACACCTTTCATTTCAGTTCAGTTCAGTTCAGTCTCTCAGTCATGTCCAACTCTCTGCAGCCCCATGAATCGCAGCACGCCAGGCCTCGCTGTCCATTATCAACTCGCAGAGTTCACTCAGACTCATGTCCATCGAGTCAGTGATGCCATTCAGCCATCTCATCCTCTGTCATCCCCTTCTCCTTCTGCCCCCAAACCCTCCCAGCATCAGAGTCTTCTCCAATGAGTCAACTCTTCTCATGAGGTGGCCAAAGTACTGGAGTTTCAGCTTTAGCATCATTCCTTCCAAAAGAAATCCCAGGGCTGATCTCCTTCAGAATGGACTGGTTGGATCTCCTTGCAGTCCAAGGGACTCTCAAGAGTCTTCTCCAACACCACAGTTCAAAAGCATCAATTCTTCGGTGCTCAGCTGTCTTCACAGTCCAACTCTCACATTCATACATGACCACTGGAAAAACTATAACTTTGATAATACAGACACTTTTCAGCAAAATAATGCCTCTGCTTTTTAACACGCTGTCTAGATTTGTCACAGCATTTCTTCCAAGGAGCAAGCGTCTTTTAATTTCATGGCTGCAGTCACCATCTGCAGTGATTTTGGAGCCCAAAAAAATAAAGTCTGACACTGTTGCCACTGTTTCCTCATCTATTTGCCATGAAGTGGTGAAACCAGATACCATGATCTTAGTTTTCTGAAGTGTGAGCTTTAAACCAACTTTTCCACTCTCCTCTCTCACTTTCATCAAGAGGCTTTTTAGTTCCTCTTCACTTTCTGCCATAAGGGTGGTGTCATCTGCATATATGAGGTTATTGATATTTCTCCCAGCAATCTTGATTCCAGCTTGTGCTTCTTGCAGCCCAGCGTTTCTCATGATGTATTCTGCATAGAAGTTAAATAAGCAAGGTGACAATATACAGCCTTGATGTAGTTATTTTCCTATTTGGAACCAGTCTGTTGTTCCATGTCCAGTTCTAACTATTGCTTCCTGACCTGCATATAGATTTCTCAAGAGGCAAGTCAGGTGGTCTGGGTATTCCCCTCCTTCAGAATTTTCCACAGCATATTATCCACACACTCAAAGGCTTTGGCATAGTCAATAAAGCAGAAATAGATGTTTTTCTGGAACTCTCTTGCTTTTTCGATGATCCAGCAGATGTTAGCAATTTGATCTCTGGTTCCTCTGCCTTTTCTAAAACCGGCCTGAACATCTGGAAGTTCATGGTTCATGTATTGCTGAAGCCTGGCTTGCAGAATTTTGAGCATTAGTGTACTAGCATATGAGATGAGTGTAATCGTGCAGTAGTTTGAGCATTCTTTGGCATTGCCTTTCTTTGAGATTGGAATGAACACTGACCTTTTCCAGTCCTGTGGCCACTGCTGAGTTTTCCAAATTTGCTGGCATATTGAGTGCAGCACTTTCACACCATCATCTTTCAGGATTTGAAATAGCTCTACTGGAATTCCAGCACCTCCACTAGCTTTGTTCGTAGTGATGCTTTCTAAGGCCCACTTCACTTCATATTCCAGGATGTCTGGCTCTAGGTGAGTGATCACACCATTGTGATTATCTTGGTCGTGAAGATCTTTTTGGGGCAGTTCTTCTGTGTATTCTTGCCACCTCTTAATATCTTCTGCTTCTGTTAGGTCCATACCATTTCTGTCCTTTATCGAGCCCATCTTTGCATGAAATGTTCCCTTGGTATCTCTCATTTTCTCGAAGAGATCTCTAGTGTTTCCCATTCTGTTGTTTTCCTCTATTTCTTTGCATTGATCACTGAGGAAGCCTTTCTTATCTCTCCTTGCTATTCTTTGGAACTCTGCATTCAGATGCTTATATCTTTCCTTTTCTCCTTTGCTTTTCACTTCTCTTCTTTTCACAGCTATTTGTAAGCCCTCCCCAGACAGCCATTTTGCTTTTCTGCATTTCTTTTCCATGGGGATGGTCTTGATCCCTGTCTTCTGTGCAATGCCACGAATCTCATTCCATCAGGCACTCTATCTATCAGATCTAGTCCCTTAAATCCATTTCTCACTTCTACTGTATAATCATAAGGGATTTGATTTAGGTCATACCTGAATGGTCTAGTGGTTTTCCCTACTTTCTTCAATTTAAGTCTGAATTTGGCAATAAGGAGTTCATGATCTGAGCCACAGTCAGCTCCTGGTCTTGTTTTTGTTGATTGTATAGAGCTTCTCCAACTTTGGCTGCAAAGAATATAATCAATCTGATTTTGGTGTTGACCATCTGGTGATGTCCATGTGTGGAGTCTTCTCTTGTGTTGTTGGAAGAGGGTGTTTGCTATAACCAGTGCGTTTTCTTGGCAAAACAATTAGTCTTTGACTTGCTTCATTCTGTATTCCAAGGCCAAATTTGCCTGTTACTCCAGATGTTTCTTGACTTCCTACTTTTGCATGCCAGTCCCCTATAATGAAAAGGACATCTTTTTTGGGTGTTAGTTCTAAAAGATCTTGTAGGTCTTAATAAAACCGTTCAACTTCAGTTTCTTCAGTGCTACTGTTTGGGATATAGACTTGGATTACTGTGATATTGAATGGTTTGCCTTGGAAATGTACAGAGTTCATTCTGTGGTTTTTGAGATTGCATCCAAGTAGTGCATTTCGGACTCTTGTTGACCATGAAGGCTACTCCATTTCTTCCGAAGGATTCCTGCCCACAGTAGTAGATAATTGGCATCTGAGTTAAATTCACCCATTCCCTCCATTTTAGTTCCCTGATTCCTGGAAGGTTGACGTTCAGTCTTGCCATCTCCTGTTTGACCATTTCCAATTTGCCTTGATTCATGGACCTGACATTCCAGGTTCCTATGCAATATTGCTCTTTACAGCATCGGACCTTGCTTCTGTCACCAGTCACATCCACAACTGGGTATTGTTTTTGTTTTGGCTCCAGCCCTTCATTCTTTCTGGAGTTATTTCTCCACTGATCTCCAGTAGCATAATGGGCCCTCACTGACCTGGGGAGTTCCTCTTTCAGTATCCTATCATTTTGCCCTTTCATACTGTTCATGGGGTTTTCAAGGCAAGAATACTGAAGTGGTTTGCCATTCCCTTTTCCAGTGGACCACATTCTGTCAGACCTCTCCACCATGACCCGCTGGTCTTGGGTTGCCCCACGGGCATGGCTTAGTTTCATTGAGTTAGACAAGGCTGTGGTCCTAGTGTTTAGATTGACTAGTTTTCTGTGAGTATGATTTCAGTGTGTCTGCCCTCTGATGCCCTCTTGAAAAACCTACCATCTTACTTGGATTTCTCTTACCTTGGACATAGGGTATCCCTTCACGGCTGCTCCAGCAAAGCGCAACCACTGTTCCTTACCTTGGATGAGGGATATCTCCTCACAGCCGCCCCTCCTGACCTTGAACGTGGATTAGCTCCTCTAGGCCCTCCTTAGCCCATGCAGCCACTGCTCCTTGGACGTGGGGTTGCTCCTCTCAGCTGCTGCCCTGACCTCAGACATGGGGTAGCTCCTCTCGGCTGCTCCTGCGCTGTCGCAGCCTGGCATTCTCGGCTGCCACCCCTGACCTCAGATGCGGGGTAGCTCCTCCGGGCAGCTGCCCCTTACCTCGGACGTGGGGTAGCTCCTCCCGGCCTCCGCCCCTGACTCGGATGTGGGGTAGCTCCTCTTGGCCGCCACCCCTTGGGCATGGGGTCCTCCCGGCTTCTGCCCCTGACCTCGGACGTAGCACATCGAGGTCAGGGGCAGAGGCCGGGAGGACCCCATGAACACTTTAATCTTACTCTATTCTCCAGTAGTCTAACTCCTGGGTTCAGTAGGTCTCTGGCTCAATTCTACTCACCAATTTGCATTTCTGTTTCATTGTCTTCAAAGAAATATTTATCTTTTTTTAAAGATAGATATACGTTTTGCTTTTATCTTTGCAAATTTTACCTGAACCATCATGTATTTGGAGCAGAGTGTCCCAGCATGTGAACATACATAGACACCTCAACCAGATATCTTTTTGTACATGTTTTTATCTGGATCAGCATTTCCATTTTAGGGATGAAATTTAAGCACAGATCTTTAAAAATATATAAAGTTAATAATTATCATTAATAATAAGTTGATTCCAGCTTTTTATATATCATTTTAATTAATTAGGTTTAAAAGCTTTGCTTTAGAAGAGACTGTGTCGCAAAATGAAGTTCAAGTACCATACCTTGTGTGTGAGAAATACTCCAGAAGTTGTAAAAAAAAAAAAAAAAAAGTGTAATAAAGAAATATCCCATATAAAGATGTATCTTCTCCAGTAATTTAAACCAAAAAAGATATTTAGGTATAGTTAAATGATAACATTTTAGTATATATCTGCTCAGCTCACAACTGAACAATAATTCATATACTTACTGACTGCCTATGTGCATCTACTATGAGTCTGGTTAATTCAGTTTGCAAATCCCTCCATAGTTTTAAGTTCTAGTATTGAAAGGAACCCTAATCTGGTACAATTGCTTTTTTACAGGATTGTCTAATAAACTGTCTCAGAGAAACTAATTTAGTTAAAGCTTTCTTTCAAAAACATCAAAATATACTTCCCCAAGTTACTTTTGTAATTTGTTCCAGGGACTTTTATGGCTAGTGGCTGTGGAGCAAGTGGAAGATTCTCATGGTGGGGTAAGAGAGTCTAGTTGAGTCCTAATTCTGTCCCTAATATAAGATCAGAGTTTAAGGCAACTTTTCTGGCTTTTTGTGCCTCGGTTTCACATATAGAAAAACAGAATTTTAATTGCTGTAACAAATCATCATGAGGCTGAAATGTGGTAACAGTCATGAACAACTCTTTAGAAAAGTTAAATAAGAAATTCAGTAAAAAGAAGGACGGTGAATTCAAATTAGCTATCTATATAGCCTCATTTTCAAGACTATGGCTAACCTCCTGTTAGAAGTTCAGAAGACCGTAAAGGACTGCATTATGTTGGTAGTCAAATCTAATTGTATCAGCATATGTCAGATAAAATACATTTCCTTTCATATAATGCATATAATGTGGTTTTCCAGGAGGCCTTGGGCCTTACCCTGCTCCCTCTTAACAGCCATGCTTCTCTTTCTTTTACAACCTCTTTCCTACCTTTTGGTTAGCAGGTCATAAACCCAGAATAAATTCAGAATCTAAAACATATTTCAGCAATTAGCACCCTAGAAACTCAAGCTGTTTTTTGGCAATATTCTAAAAAGATGATTTCAGCACCTTTCATCCCCAGCTTGCTTGATAATTCACATTCCCATGTCCTTAGACTTGGCAGGCTGTCCAGTGCTAGAGGCACATTCTTAGGTTGGTGAAGAAAGTGTGAGCAACTTGAAGATGCTAAATAGGGATGTCAGCTACATCTGAACTAGATAGACTGAGTTAGTGGGGTTTTGTTCCTGGCCCGTTCTCTCTATTTTTAAATGTGATTGTACTCAGAGCTATTCTGAACATTTTAGTTAACTCTCCGCCATCCACCTACCTCTCTTATTATTAGGTACTCTCTCTAGAAATATTTTTAAAGAAGTTTAAAAAGAGATGAAACAAAATGTCTTCCAGACTGCTTCTGCCTCTGGCTTCAGAGAACTGAGCATCCCTTAGCTGCTTTTGTATCATATTTCTCAGAGGCAGGAAAAACTGAATGCCAGAATGAGACTAGGGAATTTGGTCCGACATGGAAAGTCCTTTATATTTTGGGTTGCTTTACATTCTCAGACACATATGATAATTACTCATTCAGGAAGAATTAATGTTGGTTTTATCTAGTTAAAATAAGAATGGCATTGTGAATGTTAACCAATAAGGATAATTACAACTGGGTTTTTTTGAAAGGGTACATAATCATTTTTCCTCTACTTCCTCAATTTACAAACAAATGTATCCTAACCAGTCAAGTGTATTTCTTGTTTGTCTCCAAACTGGGTCAAATAAAAAGTCAGTAAAATGATCAAAAGCCTAGAGGGCACCTAAGAGAAACCTACATGAGTTTAATGCATCAGCTATTTGGGCTACTCAAGTTCTCTTTCTGCTTTTCTTCTCTTTGGCTACTTGCTCTGATAGCTGGTGTTGCAAAGAGTTCTGATTCTACAATTTTGGGACCAAAAGTTTCTAAAGAAGATTAAAAAAAAAAAAAATAGGAGTCTATGGACCATGAATTCATTGTACATATTTAACACAGGACTGGAAAAGGTCAGTTTTCATCCCAATCCCAAAGAAAGGCAATGCCAAAGACTGCTCAAACTACAACAAAATTGCACTCATCTCACACGCTAGCAAAGTAATGATCAAAATTCTCCAAGCCAGGCTTGGATATGTGAACTGTCAACTGTGAACTTCCATATGTTCAAGCTGGTTTTAGAAAAGGCAGAGGAACCAGAGATCAAATTGCCAACATCTGCTGTATCATCAAAAAAGCAAGAGAGTACCAGAAAAACATCTATTTCTGCTTTATTGACTATGCCAAAGCCTTTGACTGCGTGGATAACAACAAACTGTGGGAAATTCTGAAAGACATGGAAATACCAGACCACCTTACCTGCCTCCTGAGAAATCTATATGCAGATCAGGAAGCAACAGTTAGAACCAGACATGGAACAACAGACTGGTTCCAAATAGGAAAAGAAGTATATCAGGTCTGTATATTGTCACTCTGCTTATTTAAATTAAATGCAGAGTACATCACGAGAAATGCTGGGCTGGATGAAGCATAAACTGGATTTAAGATTGCTGGGAGAAATCTCAATAACCTCAGATATGCAGATGATACCACCCTTATGACAGAAAGTGAAGAAGAACTAAAGAGCCTCTTGATGAAAGTGAAAGAGGAGAGTGAAAAAGTTGACTTAAAACTCAACGTTCAGATAACTAACATCATGGCATCTGGTCCCATCACTTCATGGCAAATAGATGGGGAAACAATGGAAACAGTGACAGACTTTCTTTTCTTGGGCTCCAAAATCACTGCAGATGGTGATCACAGCCATGAAACTAAAAGACGCTTGCTCCTTGGAAAGAAAGTTATGACCAACCTAGATAGCTTATTAAAAAGCAGACATATTACTTGGCCAACAAAAGTCCATCTAGTCAAAGCTATGGTTTTTCCAGTAGTCATGTGTGGATGTGAGAGTTGGACTATAATGAAAGCTGAGCACCGAAGAATTGATGCTTTTGAACTGTGGTGTTGGAGAAGACTCTTGAGAGTCTCTTGGACTGCAACAAGATCCAACCAGTCCATCCTAAAGATCAGTCTTGAATATTCACTGGAAAGACTGATGCTGAAGCTGAAACTCCAAGACTTTGGTCACCTGATGCAAACAGCTGACTCATTTGAAAAGACCCTGATGCTGGGAAAGACTGAAGGCAGGAGGAGAAGGGGAAGACAGAAGATAAGATGGCTGGATGGTATCACCAACTCAATGGACATGAGTTTGAGTAAACTCCAGGAGTTGGTGATGGACAGGGAGACCGGGCATGCTGCAGTCCATGGGGTTGCAAAGAGTCAGACACGACTGGGTCACTGAATTGAACTGAACATAAGGTATTGAGAAAGAACACGGTGTTCAGTTGGTTGGAGTATGGCAAAAACTTGAAAATCAGGAGGTTAATATCCTGGTCCTAACTCTGGTTCTCTGTATTACCGAAAAATGAGTATCTCAGTTGGGGACACATGTCAAAAAACACTACTAGCTTTCCTCCTATATATTCCAAGATACACCACAAACCACCACTAAGTTCTCTGAATCAGAGTCTTGGACAGTAGAGCTCAGTTGCATGCTTTTAAATGATTCCACAGGGGATTCTGTTGTGCCCCACTGCAGACAAATACTAAGCCATCTAATTTTCAAGTCCTTCTTATTCTGGCATTCTTTGAGTCTACGACTCTATCTATGTATCAGAATTCCAGAAAATTGTTGTGAAAAAGAAACTAGAGAAAAGGAAGCAAAAATACAAGCAGAAAGAAGTGTGTATAAAGATAAGAAAAGAAATCAATGAAATCTAAAACAGAAGAATAGGGAAAATACATGAAACAAACAAACAAAAACAAAACCTGGCCTTTTGAAATGCTTGTTACAATTGATAAAACTTTAGCTAGCTTAATAAGGAAGAAAAGAGGAAAGAGACATAAATATCAGAAAGGAAATATGGAATACCAATACAGATTCTGCAGGTTTTTAAAATAATAAGGAAACACTATGAATGATTCTTCATCCATAAATTCAACAACATACGTGACATGGATCCATTCCTCAAAATCCACAAACAACCAACACTCACTCTAGATGTAATAGGCAACTTGAATAGTTCTATAACATGGACCAAATTATATTCATATTGTAAAGCCAGATAATTTCACTGGAAAATACTTAGGGAAAAAATAGCATAAATTCTATGCAATCTTTTCCAGAAAAATACAAGAGGGTAATAAACTTCACAACTCAGCTAGCATTATCTTGCTACTAAGATACTAGGCAAAAACAATATAAAATCAACAGTGCTTAGAACATAGATGCAAAAATCCTTAATAAAATGTCAGTAAATAAAGTCCAGAAATATATGAGAGGAATAATACATCATGACTAAGTGGGATTTCCCCCAAGATTATAAATCTAATTCAGTATTCAAAAATCAATCCCTGTAATAGTCCATATCAACAACCTGAAAAAGAAAAGCCACCTGATCCTATTATTTGATGCAGGAGAAAAAAATATGAAAAACTTTAACATCAATTCAAAATAAAAACTCTCAGCAAACTAGGAATAGAAGGAAACTTGTCAACTGGATAAAGAGCATCTACATCTTCTCACCCCCCAAAATAGCTAGCATTATAGTTAATGGTGACAAAGATTTCCCCTAAAATTAGGAGCAAGGAAAGATGTCCATTATCACCACTTCAATCTAGCATCATACTGGATGTCCTAGGCAAACCCATAGAAATGTTCAGCAGAGGGAGTGAACCCCAATAGGTAATAATCATGTATATTAGCTTATCAGCTGTAACAAATGTAGCATACCAATGTACAATGTTAATCAGTTCAGTTCAGTCACTCAGTCACGTCCAAGTCTTTGTGACCGCATGGACTGCAGCATGCCAGGCTTCCCTGTCCATCACCGTCTCTTGGAACTTGCTCAAACTCATGTCCATTGAGTCGGTGACACCATCCAACCATCTCATCCTCTGCCGTCCCCTTCTCCTCAAGGGAGAGGATGTTAATAGTAGAGGAATTATAGAGGAAACTCTGTGTGTGTGTGTGTGTGTGTGTGTGTGTGTGTGTGTTGGGGAGAGTATTAGGACAGTCGGAGTATATAGGAATTCTCTATATTTTCTGCTCAGCTTTTCTGTAAACCTAAAACTTTTAAAATATAAAGTCTATGAGTTAAAAGATAAAAGTTAACTGTAGTATTCATTAATTTAAAAAATAAAAGTTTAAATAAGGGACATAGAAAGGATACCAGCTGAACTACCAGGGAAGCCCTAGAAAGGATAACAATTACCCCAAAATGTAAGTGACTAGAAGGCCTGGTAAAAAAGACACAAGGAAAATGAAGACTTTTGCAATGGATATCTTACCATCTTTATATTCCAGTTTCAGTTAGTTAATTAATTCCTTTATTAACCTGTTTTCATGACTGACTGGAAGTAATAATTTGATTTTTGTGTTACTTTCAAAGAAGGAAATTATTACCATGCAATCCTTGTTAACATTTTAGGTAGGCTGAAAGAGTAGTTTCTTACACTGATGGTTGTTGCTGATGGAACCATTAAACTGTAATTCCTTTTAAGCAACCTTCTTTCTATACATTGCAAACTCCTTTCAGATGTTTCTCACGAGT
Organism: Budorcas taxicolor; assembly: GCF_023091745.1. Taxonomy (NCBI): domain Eukaryota; kingdom Metazoa; phylum Chordata; class Mammalia; order Artiodactyla; family Bovidae; genus Budorcas; species Budorcas taxicolor. Next base: position 76,610,373 of record NC_068911.1, read on the forward strand.
TATTGAGGCAGCTTGAGATATTGTTCTACTACACTTATCATCCTCCACATTTTTACTGAAGATATTTCACTGGTATGACATGTCTGGATTAACATATAATAAACATCACTTTAAGCAGTGACCAGTCCTTTTATGATTTGGCATAGCTACCCTATTATGATAAATTGCCTTAAACAAGTTCAACTTGATAACTATAAACGAGGTTACATTGTTCTTCAATTATCCTTTTAATCAATCTCTCAGATAATCATTCTGCCTAAAAATATGTTTCTCAATACTAATTTCATTATCTAGGTGATTCTCATCACTAATCATTAGAGTGTGATTCTCCATATTTTTAACAACTCTTACTTTAACTTAAATGGGTGATTAGACTCAATATGCAGGATATTACCTGCACGGTGGTCTTGATAATATATTCTCCGTTGTAACTATCTTCACTTCATCTTATTAATAGATGTTAAAAAAGAAAAAGCTCTTATTAAACCCTTCCACAATAAATCATATATCTAAAGGGAGATTACTTTTCAAGAAAAAAAGAAAAATAGAGAGAGAGATAAAAAAGGGCCTTCTTCCCTTTATGCCAAGAAAATCTTTTAAAATTTTGCTACCCTGAATATCATTGAGCCTTTTATAGTAATATTGGCAAAGCATGTAGAGATCCTATGTTGTTGAAAATGTGGATTGGGCAGGGGTGGGGGACACGGGGAAGACGTAAGTTTAATTATGGAGAGTAGAATACTTCTGTGACTCTTCTGGCTTTATTTAGTATTCCTCACTAAACTTGCCACGTTGCAACAGACACCACCTAGTGTTGACTGGTGGAACTTCAGTGTAAACATTTGTACTGCTGCTCAGTTGCTGAGTCATGTCTGAATCTTTATGACCCATGGACTGTAGCCCACGAGGCTCTTCCATCCATGGGATTTTCCAGGCAAGCATACTGGAGTGAGTTGCCGTTTCCTACTCCAGAAGTATCTGTGGTGGTTGTTTAGTCGCTCAGTCGTGTCCAACATTTTGCGACCCCAGGGACTGTATGAACCCTGCCAGGCAAGAATACTGGAGTGGGTTGCCATTTCCTTCTCTAGAAGTATCTGTGAACAGAAGTATCTGTGAGGTTCCACTAAATACATCTGGGTTAACTCTCATCTTTTACATGACAGTATATGAAATAATTATATATATTCCTGTCACTTATATAATGTCTTTCTCTCTTAAATATGTTTTCCTCACCTAGGTGCTGATCTTTAAGTTATGTTTATAATTATCTGTCATAAACTATGACTTTACTTGGGTTTTAGGCAAATGTTCTCTAGACAACACTACTTGCATCCTAGTTTGGGTTACAGAGCAATTCCAGAACCAGTTTCTAGGATAAAGCAAAATAGAATCTGTTAATAATTTAATATCTAGTTAATAATATCATTTGTTGAACATGATGATTTAGCTTACTGACTATAATTATTTACACTTTAAGCCATAAATTTTATAATTTGTTATTTATCAACATGGGACTATTTTAAAATTACTTTTGTTTTTTACTTTTTAAATTTTAACCTAAAGGTATAAATACAGTAAAATTCATGTAATAAAATTAGATGCAGTATATTTTTTATTCAGAAAAAATAAGATAATTTTGAAGATATTATAAAATCAACATATTTTGTAGCTATTTTAAAAATGAAGAGAATGTTGACACACTCTGACTCATTTGAATATTAAATCTGATTTTCAGGAAACATTCTCATAGCCTCCATTTCCCCAGGAGAGTAAACATATGCTATGCCGTTTAAAACAAGATCCTGTCCATTTGCTTGCCCATGATTATGATGGTTTACAGAAAAAGACAAAACACATCCCACCATTCTTTGTCACAATGACTTACACCAACTTAAGCAGCGGACTTCCTAAACCAAGACTTATCACTTCAGGGTTATTTCCGTGTGACCTGTGGAGAACACTCATGAATAGGAGGGGAAGGCATGCGGCTTTCTCTGCTGTGGGGCTGAACCCCTCGATGTGAGAATAGAAGGCAGTCCTGAGTGTTGTGAAGTAATCATTAAGTTACACGCTTGTCATTTCTTGTACATTCACTCAGAACTAATGCACATCACTTTTTCCAATTATAATCATTCCACCATTTAACAAGCACAAAAGGCTTTAGATTCCAATTTGCCACTGATGCCTCGCTCTCACTTGCTTGTTTCTTGGCATTTCCATCTTGCTGGTTTGTGCATGGCTCCAATCATACATACGGAGCATTCTCTTTTCCTCAAACAAACTTGCAAATGGAGGTGACTAGAACAGCTGCTGTCACGTTGGAGGGCAGGCCATTTTCACTGCTTTGATAATTTTTCTGTTCCTGCAATTCTTTTCTATTGTAAATATGTATTATTTCTCAGGTTTTTTTATTGCCAAAGGTAAATATAAACCACCTAGTGAGGTGCTGTGTATGTGTGTATGTTTCTATCCAGGCTTCTCTGCTGGTTTTCTCAAACCTTTTCTGGTATATGTCTCATTTCATTTGGTTTCTCACATCGATTTCTGTCTTTACAAACACACAGACATAAACAAACAATCAACAGGCTAGAAAAACACAATTGTCTTCATACTTTGTTAGCTCTGCTTCCTTCGGTGAGTATTAATATGCTGGAATGATCTGTGAAACGTGCAGGCTTTGGATAAGCAGCCTTAAACACGAGCTACATATAAGAGGAAATTGGTATTTTCATTTGCTGCACATGCTTTAATGATATTAAGCAATCTAATATGGTGCATACGCTGGATTTCAGTAACATGTCTCTTGAGAATTTCAAATGGTAATGGCAATTTAAAATGACAGCCTTACATTTATATAGCTCCTTTCATCTCAGAGGTCTTTACACTTTATAAAGTTATATGGAGCAATCATTTCACTTACCCTCCACAGAAGTTCTGCCACCTCTAGGGCAAATCTGGGCTTACTTTCAAAATTGACTCGACATTACAGATAATTATGACAAGGGGCGAAAAGCAACAATCAATGAAAACTGAATAGGGAATACAGAAAGATAAAATAATTTCCAAAGGAAATTTTAGCCAAAAGGTAAGAATCAAGCAAACAAACAAAAATTCCCTGAGGTTATTTAATAACCACCAGTGCACAGGACTGTGAACTCCCATGCCAACCACTAGAGAGCATTTCAGGGATAACAAATTTAAGGCTAATTCTCTGAAGGTTGAATTTAGGTTAGTGAAAACAAAAACTCAAAAAATAAAAAGAGTTCTTACACAGCAAGAAAAAAAAAAGGGCTTAAAGTATTATGATTCTAAATAAACATGTGTCATCTTTCTCCCTGGTTAAAATACTACCAATTTCCCTCTATTTCTACATATTCCTAGCACTGGACACATACACACAGTTCGGCACCCTAAAGTTTTGAGAATTATTACAGGATATATTATTAAAAGCATTTATAAAGGCATTTCAGGACACCTATGATTACTTTTTCTTGGTAGAGTGTCTTCATATCTAGGAATTATATAAGGAAAACTAACAAATTTAGTTTAGGTCTGGGCATTTAAGCATACACTTAACATGCTCTGAGTCATTTGTGGCTGTGCCTAGACCCCATCACTATGCTGATGTTAGGAGTTCAGTTCAGTTCAGTCGCTCAGTCACGTCCGACTCTTTGCAAACCCATGAACCGCAGCATGCCAGGCCACCCTGTCCATCACCAACCTCCAGAGTTTACTCAAACTCATGTCCATCTAGTCGGTGATGCCATCCAGCATCCTCTGTCGTCCTCTTCTCCTCCTGCCCCCAATCCCTCCCAGCATCAGAGTCTTTTCCAATGAATCAACTCTTCACGTGAGGTGGCCAAAGTATTGGAGTTTCAGCTTTAGTATCAGTCCTTCCAACGAACACCCAGGACTGATCTCCCTTAGAATAGACTGGTTGGATCTCCTTGCAGTCCAAGGGACTCTCAACTCTGCAGTCCAAGGGACTCTCAAGGGTTTTCTCCAACACGACAGTTCAAAAGCATCAATTCTTCGGCGCTCAGCTTTCTTCACAGTCCAACTCTCACATCCATACATGACCACTGGAAAAACCATAGCCTTGACTAGACGGACCTTTGTTGGCAAAGTAATGTCTCTGTTTTTGAATATGCTATCTAGGTTGGTCATAACTTTCCTTCCAAGGTGTAAGTGTCTTTTAATTTCAGGGCTACAATCACCATCAGCAGTGATTTTGGAGCCCCCCAAAAATAAAGTCTGACACTGTTTCCCCTGTTTCCCCATCTATTTCCCATGAAGTGATCAGACCAGATGCCATAATCTTAGTTTTCCTAATATTGAGCTTTAGGCCAACTTTTTCACTCTCCTCTTTCACATTCATCAAGAGGCTCTTTAGTTCCTCTTCACTTTCTGCCATAAGGGTGGTGTCATCTGCATATCTGAGGCTATTGATATTTCTCCTGGCAATCTTGATTCCAGCTTGTGTTTTCCCAGCCCAGCGTTTCTCATGATGTACTCTGCATAGAAGTTAAATAAGCAGGGTGACAATATACAGCCTTGATGTACTCCTTTTCCTATTTGGAACCAGTCTGTTGTTCCATGTCCAGTTCTAACTGTTGCTTCCTGACCTGCATATAGGTTTCTCAAGAAGCAGGTTAGGTGGTCTGGTATTCCCATCTCTTTCAGAATTTTCCACAGTTTCTTGTGATCCACACAGTCAAAGGCTTTGGCATAGTCAATGAAGCAGAAATAGATGTTTTTCTGGAACTCTCTTGCTAGTCTTTCCTTATATCTAGTTCCTATATGAAATAGGTCCTATTTCTACCTTATCTGCTTACTTTCAAAAATTTATGCAATTTGTATTGATAGTAAGACCAAAGTGGTATTTCTAGCAGGACAGTTTTAACATCTCAGTACAGTAGACAACTTAGCAAGTATTGAAACAGCTGTTCTCTAGCACTTATGTGTGTTTTTTTTTTTTCTTGTTAGGTGATACTAGAGTGTTTGAGGGCTTCCTTGATAGTTCAGTTGGTAAAGAATCTGCTGGCAATGCTGGAGAACTTGGTTTGATTCCTGGGTCAGGAATATCTGCTGGAGAAGGGATAGGCTACCCACTCCAGTATTCTTGGGCTTCCCTTGTATGGCTCAGCTGGTAAAGAATCTTCCTGCAATGCAGAGGATTCTACTGCAGAATTGCACTCATCTCACACACTAGCAAAGTAAAGTTCAAAATTTTCCAAGCCAGGCTTCAGCAGTACGTGAACCAAGAACTTCCAGATGTTCAAGCTGGTTTTAGAAAAGGCAGAGGAACCAGAGATCAAATTGCCAACATCCATTGGGTCATAGAAAAAGCCATAGAAAATATATATTTCTGCTTTATTGACTGCATCAGAGACTTTGACTGTCGCAATAAACTGTGGAAAATTCTGAAAGAGATGGGAATAACAGACCACCTTCTCTGCCTCCTGAGATATCTGCATGCAGGTCAAGAAACAACAGTTAGAACTGGACATGGAACAACAGACTAGTTCCAAATTGGAAAGGAATATGACAAGGCTGTATATTGTTATCCTGCTTATTTAACTTCTATGCAGAGTACATCATGAGAAACGCTGGGCTGGATATAACATATATTGGAATCAGGATTGCCAAGAGAAATATCAATAACATCAGATAAACAGATGACACCACCCTTATGGCAGAAAAGAAGAAAAAATAAAGAGCCTCTTGATGAAAGTGAAAGAGGAGAATGAAAAAGCTGGCTTAAAACTCAACGTTTGAAAAATGAAGATCATGGCATCTTGTCCCATCACTTCATGGCAAATAGATAGGGAAACTATAGAAACAGTGACAGACTTTCTTTTTTTGGGCTCCAGAATCACTGCAGATGGTGACTGCATCCAAGAAATTAAATGACACTTGCTCCTTGGAAGGAAAGCTATGACCAACCTAGACAGCGTGTTAAAAAGCAGAGACATTACTTTGCCAACAAAGGTCTGTCTAGTCAAAGCTATGGTTTTTCCAGTCCTCATGTATGGATGTGAGAGTTGAACTCTAAAGAAAACTGAGCACCAGAGAACTGATGCTTTTGAACTGTGGTGTTAAAGAAGACTCTTGTTAGTCCCTTGGACCACAGGGAGATCAAACCAGTCAATCCTGAAGGAAATCAGTCCTGAATATTCATTGGAAGGACTGATGCTGAAGCTGAAGCTCCAATACTTTGGCCAGCTGACTCACTGGAAAAGACCCTGATGCTGGGAAAGACTGAAGGCAGGAGGAGAAGGGGATGACAGGACAAGATAGTTGGATGGCATCACCAACTCAATGGACTTATGTTTGAGCAAGCTCTGGGAGTTGATGATGGACAGGAAAGCTTGGCATGCTATAGTCCATGGAGTTGCAAAGAATCGGACGTGACTGAGCGACTGAACTGAACTGAACTGAGAGTGTTTGAGTAGAGCCACCAGGTACCTATCCTCCTACATGACTTATTGCCCATCTTTGAGTTTTTAAATATGTAACGTTCAGCTGTAAGTAGGCCAAGAAATGCCAATCTGTCTGGTTAGCAGGGGAAAGCCTAGAGAAATATGGTTTCCAATGAGATTTTTTTATCTGGTTCCCTCAGACAGGGAAATAAGTATTCTTGTGCTAAAAGGAGACCAACAAGCTCACTTGATACTACAAGCTTTACTTGTAGTTCAACATACAGCTTTTGGGTGTAATATCATCCTTTTGAACAATTGCATAGTTGATTTAAATTCACAGCATGTTTCATACACTCTTAGATAACAGTGTAGCAAGTTCCACTTGTAGGAAAATATTTTTTTTCTTCCTTGTATAAACAGAACGGTAGTAGTATAACAAGAGAAACATTTTCAAACCTTAGAAAGAACCAGCTCTTTCCACACTTTATGGACTAATGCCAACATTTTTAATGCACTTTTCTTGTGTAGCAATTGTTTTATTTGAAACCTCTGTTATCCACTGTCCTTAATAGTTAATGACAACTGACAATGTATGTTCCTCAAGGTGGACCACTTCAGATCTGGGGCAAAAAGATAACTATTGGTATTAGAATTCTAGTTTTCTCCCAGTGTTTCCACATATTTGAAAAATAAAACTTTGTAATAAGTCCAGATTTGTGGATACCTGAGTGACACCCCATAGTTCAGCAACCAAGTGTTAACCAAGACAGGTGACTTGATTTCTAATTTAAATCTATTCCCAACTAGTAACAACAGCTCTATAATCCTGCTTCTTGCTCTCTGAAGTGCTTTAATTTGTTTTAGGGAGGTTTGTGAGGATGAAATGAGTTACTTCACATAAAAGAACTTTGTGACTTCAATTTCGTTACAAATGTAAGACAATTTTCTTATGAAGAACCAAGGAGAAAGGTAGTAGAAAGGACATGAAGAAGGGAACTTAGAAAGGAAACTGTTGGTTCTCCACAGCACTGTTCTAAATGTATACTACGTTCAGGTGTGATGAGTGACCAAGCATGGAAGTCAATCAGGAAATGAGGGTACAGGTGAAGCAGGCTAGGACAAATACAAGTCACAGACACTGAAAAATTCCCACGAGCCCATATTTACTCAGTTTACAATCAGGAGATTTATGTATTTCCTGATGAACATCAGTTCAGTTCAGTTCAGTTCAGTCACTCAGTCGTGTCCGACTCTTTGCGACCCCATGAATTGCAGCACGCCAGGCCTCCCTGTCCATCACCAGCTCTCGGAGTTCACTCAGACTCACGCCCATCGAGTCAGTGATGCCATTCAGCCATCTCATCCTCTGTTGTCCCCTTCTCCTCCTGCCCCCAATCCCTCCCAGCATCAAAGTCTTTTCCAATGAGTCAACTCTTTGCATGAGGTGGCCAAAGTACTGGAGTTTCAGCTTTAGCATCATTCCTTCCAAAGAACACCCAGGGCTGATCTCCTTTAGAATGGACTGGTTGGATCTCCTTGCAGTCCAAGGGACTCTCAAGAGTCTTCTCCAACACCACAGTTCAAAAGCATCAATTCTTCGGCGCTCAGCTTTCTTCACAGTCCAACTCTCACATCCATACATGACTACTGGAAAAACCATAGCCTTGACTAGATGGACCTAGTCGGCAAAGTAATGTCTCTGCTTTTCAATATGCTATGTAGGTTGGTCATAACTTTCCTTCCAAGGACTAAGTGTCTTTTAATTTCATGGCTGCAGTCACCATCTGCAGTGGTTTTGGAGCCCAAAAAAATAAAGTCTGACACTGTTGCCACTGTTTCCCCATCTATTTCCCATGAAGTGATGGGACCGGATGCCATGATCTTTGTTTTCTGAATGTTGAGCTTTAAGCCCACTTTTTCACTCTCCTCTTTCACTTTCATCAAGAGCGTTTTTAGTTCCTTTTCACTTTGTGCCATAAGGGTGCTGTCATCTGCATATCTGAGGTTATTGATATTTCTCCCCGCAATCTTGATTCCAGCTTGTGTTTCTTCCAGTCCAGCGTTTCTCATGATGTACTCTGCATATAAGTTAAATAAGCAGAGTGACAATATACAGCCTTGATGTACTCCTTTTCCTATTTGGAACCAGTCTGTTGTTCCATGTCCAGTTGTAACTGTTGCTTCCTGACCTGCATACAGATTTTTCAACCGGCAGGTCACAGACCTCTAAAAACCTATGAATCTCAAGCCAGTTGAAATCCCATGCTTGAGTTATCTTTTAAAAGTTTTTCTGAACAGACTGGAGTGGTGTTACTCAAACGACACTGTGCATAAAAACGTTCTATATACCTGGTCAAATGCGATTTACTGACTGAGAATATGAAATGAAAGTTCTGAGTGAGAACCTTGATATTCTGAGATCTACCTATGCAGAATATGAAATGAAAGGCCTGAATGAGGCTCATGGAGCTGTATTAAAAACAAAACAAACAAACAAAAAAAGAATTAAGAAAGGGGTAGGAAAGTTCACAGTGTGCTTAGGAGATGGCGAAATAGAGAAAGTTCACATTTGGATGATTAGGAAGATGGCAAGTATATTAAGCATATGAAGAAACACTGTGGAGAAGTGTAGACTACAGGCATTAATAGTCCCCAGTTCCCATATGCCTTCCTGTATTCATGCTATTGAATAGTTCCCTCTGACATCAACTCTAAGTTTGGCCATGAGACTTGCTCTGTATTGTTGGAAAATAGCAAATGTGACACCGACAGAGAAAGTCTTTGTGTATTAAAGTATAAGCCCTCTTACAACTTCCAGGAGTCCTGTGGCCATCACTATGTGAACAAGCCCGGGCAACAATTCTGGTGACACATGGCCAATCGCTTCAGTGTGCTCACCTGAAAGTTGGCACCGATGATCAGTCATGATGTTGAGATCATCTTAACACAGCCAGCTTTATGACAGATAATGACACAGGTTAACTTGCAAAGCTGGATTAAGCTCTGGATGTGCTGAATCTGAGCTTCTGGTACATTTATAAGGAACTTCAAAGCAGATAAGACAATCTACAGCCTAAGTGAGTGATTAGCAAAGGCATAAAGAAGGCAGCTATGCTCATCACTATACCACCAATGCTACACCAGCAAAAGCATAAAGAAAATAACTTGGAGTTTAAGAGTATACAATTGATATTGAGGCCCCGATGCAGAGACTTAACGAAGACCTTCATTTAATTTTCTTCGGGAAAAGTAAATAGTAAGTCACAGAGGCCCAAAAGAACAGAAAAGGAGCCAAGAGATCTAGGACCAGAATGTCTCAGAAAATAAAAGAGACTTCTAAAGAGTAAGAGCAGAGAGGCGTCAAATGTTCAAAAGATGCATAAAATAATGGCTCCTCTAGGCCTGTAGTTTAATAAGTTTTAAATTGGTGGGTGTAGAAAAATGACATGAAATTGACTTATGGATGTAACAGCTGAGAAAAGGAGTTAGGCATTGAGTATTAACTATTTTTAAAAGAAATGGGATAAAATTAAGATAAGAGGAAGAACACACATTTTTAAATAGTTAGAAAAGGTCAATAATCACATATTTTATTAACAATTTGATGTATCATTCATTAAATGAGACAGTAAAAGACAAAGCGATGAATTCAAGTTAAATGCATGTCTGTAATGGACATCAGCACAACTGTGGAAAATGGAATGGTGGTGAATGAATCATAATTGACTTGACAGTTTGGAAAAACTGAAAATTAACTGCTTCAAGAGTAAGAAGCCAAAAAGCAGGCAAATCTACAAAGCAGAATCCTGAATATGACTGGAAATTAAAGATATTAGGGGCCTAAGAAGACAGGAATTTAAAGAAAATAGGAAGATTTTGTGATATTCGTTAAGAAATATTCAATTTCTCAAGTCTCTTCTACCCATTTATCCAGGTAGGCACTCCTCCCAGATCATCTTAAAATTGGATTTTCAAGACTAAGAACAAGTGAAATCAAGAAAATTTACCAAAAAGAGATATTTGACAGTCTACATATTGAATGCTGAGACTGCTAACCCCACTTACTCTACCTGGCTCTAAGAACATTGGCAATTTTGAGCATACTCCAACCTCCCACCCACTTTACCCAATGTTAGAGACTGAGAAATTTCCCATCTAGAATAGGCAACTATCTAGGGGACAGTTTCAACACCCAGTACAATGCATGATAAAAGAACCCACACCAGAGCACATTACAGTGGTATTTCACTATTCTGGCAAATAAGAGATAATCCTAAAAGCTAACAGAATATAAAGCAGACCTATACAAATGATGAGAAATCAGAACAGCATCAAACAGGCTTGCCAGAGTAAAAACCAATGGGCCAAATCCTTTTAAGTTCCAAGGGAATATAATGTTCATCCCAGGATTCTATACCTACTCAAATCATCAGTCAACTCTAAAGTCATTTTATCATTAATCAGTTATGCAAGTTTTCAAAATATTTTCCTCTAACGTACCTTTTTCCCAAAAAGTTTTTAAATTGCATGTTCCACAAAAATAAAAGGTAATAAAGGAAGAGAGAGTTAGGAATTAAACATCAGAAAAAGTTGAGACATATTCCCAGAATAATAATCCTGGGAGGTGCTAGTCAGCAGTCATATTAAAGTCCTGGAGAATCAGCCCAGAGTGAAGCCATAATTAAACTGATACACTATTTGGTATATTTGAATATAAAGAAAATATATTTAAAGTTTTACTGGAGAATGTAGGGATGAAAGGATGATTAGGATATACAAAGCTAAACAAATGGAAAAATAAGGTAATTCACAATTGTAGACACAGTGGGGGATATACTGGAGTTTAAATCTTCAATAGCAAAAAAAAGTCAATATATTTTTAAATTTTTAAAAATAAAAACTGGCAAAATATTTTTAAAATCTTCAGCAAAATATGGGGAAAATGAGGCTTAACTGAAAACAATTATAATAGTCAAATAGGTAGTTACTGTCTGCTTTTTCATTTGAAAATATATCTAATAAAAATAAAATTGATAAGTGTCTTAAACATTACTAATGAAATATCAAGGTAAACAGTAGAAGAAATAGCAGAAATTGCTGAAGATGTTTGCCTCTGAAAAGTAGAAATGATTGGTAAGAAGATGTGGAGTAGGGCATCAGGGTAAAAGTACCCTTTCTATGAATGCTCATTATTATATTTTGATTCTTATAAAGAGAAAAATATCAATTCCACTAAGATAGTGGAGAAGGAAATGGCAACCCACACCAGTACCCTTGCCTGGAAAATCCCACGGACAGAGGAGCCTGGTATGCTACACTCCATGAGGTCACAAAGAGTCAGACACGACTGAGCAACTTCACTCACTCAAGATATGTCTACATAATTGAAAACAAGTACTTGAGGATTGTTTAGAACAAATTAACTGATGTCAGTATAATTACTTGGATTTTATAGAGAGAAACCTAGTTTTATCCAACAGAATAATTTTAAAATTAGCCAAAATAATGGTGACTATTAAATTCGAGGGAAATTCTGTTTCTTCATAGGTTCCTGGTTTCATGTTTAAGCTTATTTTTCTGGATTATAGTTAGAGCAGCAATTCAGAAAGTTAACTGCACTTGATCTAACAACATACATAGAGCAAGATACAAATCATTTGTCCATATCAAAAATCACAGGTTTCTATAGTTAGAAACTGTCTTAGATTTATCATACAAAACTTTCAAGTTGTTGTTGAGGAAACTGAGGTCTCAAGTCATAAACTGACATGTCACTAATTATATCAGTACAAAATTATATGAAACTCAGCCAGCTCAGGAGCTGGCAAACCATGTAACTTAATTTTGTTCCTTTATTGTGTATGAAGTTATGAAAACAGAGATTATTTTCCCCTGAGAGAATGCTGATCAAAATTTGCTGATTGCTGGAGCCACCTAAAGATAATAAATCTTTATATCTGGACACATTCTTTGCTTTAGGAGATGCATCAAGATAGTTTATTTACACATATATAAGTCAAATACTCATTTGAAATAAGATCACTTTAAATCATCTTGTAGATGTTACAAATAAGTATCATAATTAAAATGGGTTTCTTTCTAGCCAAACTGTGCTATTGAAAGAAGGTAGAAATGGATTTTGTTTGAGCTGAATTGTTTCCCCTGTAAAATGTACATGTTGGAGTCCTCAGTCACTCAGAACATGGTTCTATCTGGAGATGGAGCCTTTAAGGAGATGGTTATGTTAAAATGAGGCCTTTAGAATGAACCCTAATCCAATCTGACTGGTGTCCTTATAAAAAGAGGAAATTTAGACACACAGAATAAAGGTGATGTGAGGGCATTGTGAGAAGGTAGCCACTTTCAAGCCAAGGAGAGAGGACCCCACAACAAAGCCAAACTAGACTTTGATCTTGGCCATCTAGCCCCTAAAACAGTGAGGAAATAAATTTCTGATGTTTGAGCCACCTATCTTCCACTGTTTTGTCATGGCAGCCTGAGCAAACTAATACAGACTTCTAGGGGAAGCTCTTAAAAGGGAGTGTGGATTGCCCTGTGTAATTAAGTACTATGGACTGCACGTTGCCGGGATAGTGGAGTCTGCCCTTACATGTGTTTTAGGGGGAACGTGAGGACTTGGCGTGAACTGGAAGACTGGAGTGGATTCCAGGCCTCATCTGTGACAGTGGCTTCAGCTTCTCCTTGAGCTGAACCATGAGAAACTTACATGAATGAAAACTTCAAAACAGACACTCTTGCTGAAAAAGGAAGGGTGGACTGCTCAAAACCAGATTCCTCTGAATGAGATAACGTCGTATTTTGTACTCCATGTTGATAAAACTTAACTTACATGTTTTCTCCACCTTTCAAATTTTTCATCATTTATTAAAAAAAAAAATTTTTGTCTCCTGATGGACATCTAGGTTGCTTCCATGTCCTGGCTATTATAAACAGTGCTGCAATGAACATTGGGTCACACGTGTCTCTTTCAATTTTGGTTTCCTCGATGTGTATGCCCAGCAGTGGGATTGCTGGGTCATAAGGCAGTTCTATTTGTAGTTTTTTAAGGAATCTCCACACTGTTCTCCATAGTGGCTGTACTAGTTTGCATTCCCACCAACAGTGTAAAAGGGTTCCCTTTTCTCCACACCGTCTCCAGCATTTATTGGTTGTAGACTTTTGGATCACAGCCATTCTGACCGGTGTGAAATAGTACCTCATTGTGGTTTTGATTTGCATTTCTCTGATAATGAGTGATGTTGAGCATCTTTTCATGTGTTTGTTAGCCATCTATATGTCTTCTTTGGAGAAATGTCTATTTAGTTCTTTGGCCCATTTTTTGATTGGGTCGTTTATTTTTCTGGAATTGAGCTGCATAAGTTGCTTGTATATTTTTGAGATTAGTTGTTTGTCAGTTGCTTCACTTGCTATTATTTTCTCCCATTCTGAAGGCTGTCTTTTCACCTTGCTTATAGTTTCCTTTGTTGTGCAGAAGCTTTTAAGTTTAATTAGGTCCCATTTGTTTATTTTTGCTTTTATTCCCAGCAGATGAATGGATAAGAACGCAGTGGTACATATACACAATGGAGTATTACTCAGCCATTAAAAAGAATACACTTGAATCAGTTCTAAGGAGGTGGATGAAACTGGAGCCGATTATACCAGAGCCAGAAAGAAAAACACCAATACAGTATATTAACACATATATACGGAATTTAGAAATATGGTAACTATAACCCTGTATCAATTCAGTTCAGTTCAGTTCAGTCTCTCAGTCGTGTCCCACTCTTTGTGACCCCATGAATCACAGCACGCCAGGCCTCCCCGTCCATCACCAACTCCCAGAGTTCACTCAGACTCATGTCCATCGAGTCAGTGATGCCATCCAGCCATCTCATCCTCTGTCATCCCTTTCTCCTCCTGCCCCCAATCCCTCCCAGCATCAGAGCCCTTTCCAATGAGTCAACTCTTTGCATGAGGTGGCCAAAGTACTGGAGTTTCAGCTTTAGCATCATTCCTTCCAAAGAGCACCCAGGGCTGATCTCCTTCAGAATGGACTGGTTGGATCTCCTTGCAGTCCAAGGGACTCTCAAGAGTCTTCTCCAACACCACAGTTCAAAAGCATCAATTCTTCGGTGCTCAGCCTTCTTCACAGTCCAACTCTCACATCCATACATGACCACTGGAAAAAGCATAGCCTTGACTAGATGGACATTTGTTGGCAAAGTAATGTCTCTGCTTTTCAATATGCTATCTAGATTGGTCATAACTTTTCTTCCAAGGAGTAAGCATCTTTTAATTTCATGGCTGCAGTCACCATCTGCAGTGATTTTGGAGCCCCCCAAAATAAAGTCTGACATTGTTTCTAACCCTGTATGCGAGACAGCAAAAGAGACACAAATGTATAGAACAGTCCTTTGGACCCTGTGGGAGAGGGAGAGGGTGGGATGATTTGGGAGAACGGCATTGAAACATGTATAATATCATATATGAAACGAATCACCAGTCCAGGTTCGATGCAGGATACTGGATGCTTGGGGCTGGTGCACTGGGATGACCCAGAGGGATGGTACAGGGAGGGAGGAGGGAACACATGGATACCTGTGGTGGATTAATGTTGATGTATGCCAAAACAAATATAATATTGTAAAGTAATTAACCTCCAATTAAAATAAATAAATTTATATTAAAAAAAAGAAAAAGAAAATTAGGGCAGTTATCCATGAATCTGAAAGCCAAAGCTGTCTTTTATTTTACTTTTTAATGGTATTTCCTTGTATCTGGTTGCTCTGGGTCTTCACTGTTGCCTGTGGGCTGTCTCTAGTTGCACTGAGCAGGGGCTACTCTTCCTTGCAGTGCATGGGCCTCTCATGGGGTGGCTTCTCTTGTTGTGGCTCACAGGCTGTAGGCATGCAGGCTCAGTAGTGGCAGTGCCTGAGTTTAGTTGCTTCACAGCATGTGAAATCTTCCCGGATTAGGGATCAGACCCAGGTCCCCTTCATTGGCAGGTGGTTTCTTTCCTGTGCCACACTTTGTACAGTTATGTAATGATTTTCTGTTTTAAAAACTTCTTGGAATGAGAGTGGAAAAAACTGTGATCTTTTCCAGTAGTCTTTGCTTATTGTATTTTTGCTTATATACACGGATAACAAGCTTAAAATGTATTTTTTATTAATTCTAATGTGAACATTTGAATGTACAATATTATATAACACAAGATTCCAAGTTAGGCATCTGAATTTAGGGTCTAGCCTCAAAACAGTGAGACCTTAGGTAAGTCCCCTAGACTCTTTCAACTTAGTTATATTGCTTATAAAATTTAAATACTACTACTCTCTAATTCTCAGGTTGTGTTAGGAATTAAATAAGATGCATACGAATCCCTTAGAATAGTATCTTGAAGATAAATTATTCCTTCATCAAACTGAGACGTTCTAAATACCATGAAAATGCTTCACTTCTAGATCTTTATAGAGCTTTTTGGAGCAGGGATAGTCTTAGAATCTTTTTAAACAGTCAAAATTAATTTTTTTCTTTTGCCACCTGACATTTAAATTTTTCATTATATCTACATAAGTGGACATTTCCTTACCTCTAGAGAAGCTGTACTGCTTTGTAAGCATAAAACAAAATTAGTCTTACGTGGCATTGAGTAATCCCAAGTCCAATCGCTTGACAAAAACTAGCTTGTGTCTACCTGTGCAGGATAATCTGTTTATGCTGCATTGAAATATCAATTTAGAAATGCCACTTTCCTTGAGCAGCAAGTAATTATCTGGAAGAAACATATTTTATCACTCCCCATGGCTGGTATCAGGCAGCAAATCTTCCATCCCCAGCACATGATCCCATGTTTCCTTACAAATTATGCTGCCGAGCAGTACTGTACCTTAACACTTTTAAATAAGATCCTGACACTTGTGTCATTGTGCGGGCTCGGATCTGGGTGACAGGATTTTTTTCCCCCTTAATTTAAATGCACTATTTTTCATTAAATGACAAGCATACATTATGGTCTCCATTCTAACCAAGGTTCTAAAGTCTATTTCAATTTGACTAGAGCAGTTTTCTGCCAAATGGCTACTCTAGGTTGCACTCTGAACATTACCCACCAGAAAGCACAGAGCTGATGAGAGTGAACTGTCAACTATCCTGCACATCGATATGGGGGTTATTTGATTTGAAATTGGATTCTAGCCTTCCTTGATCTGTTGTATAAATGGAGGAGCACGTGTTGAAGAAATTCCTACAAAGTTTATGAAGAATGTGATATACTTTCATCCCCTAGAGTTTGTCTTTTACTTTGTTGGTCTCCAGCACAAGTTTTCATCTCAGTGATACATATTCAAAGCTAAAAGGAGAAGAGGTTTTCTTTCTTTCTTTAAATGGAAAGAAAACTTAGGAAAAATTATTCTACGCATGAATTTCTTCTGTGATACGAGTTGGGCGCAAGTTGCAGACGTTTGTTGCAGAGTGGCTTTGTGACCCTTCTTTAAACATTTAAGACTTAGTTCAGAAGTTCACTGAATATGATGAGACATGATTCTTAAGTATGGGGCCCTTCAAAAAAAAAAAAAAAAACTCTTCTAAATATATAATATTCTCAGCGAGACATGTCAGTCATTGTCAAGATGAAAGTCGTTTAAATGCTAAGTTCCTGGTAAACTGTATCTGTGTTGTAGGGGTCTATTCACAAAGCAATACCTTAGCAGTATGTGTTGAGCATACAAAAATATATCATTTTATTATGGGACATATTGAACTCTGGATATTGTGATGTGAGTAAGGGAGGGAGGGAGTTTGCTATGCAAGTTACATGCTTATCACCAGTATGTGGAGAGCCCTAAGGGCAGCACAGAGAACTTCAGAGAGAACATATTAAAAGGGCATGGGGGAAGCATCATTTTTGACCCACATAAAAGGGCCTTTGTGTAGATCTCAGGAGCACAGGATTTTATTTTTGAGTGGATAAAGATGTGTGGTTTCTTTAAAATCAAAGGTATACTGGCAACACTTTCAGTAAATAGCAAAATAATTATGAGTGTATTTGGTATTCAGTATAAAATGTTTATCACTGTGAATGGTTTTGGCATCAGGGCAGCTGTAATAGGCAATCCCACAAGAATCCCTTTGTAATTTAGCATTAACTGATGTTCCTTCATTGTAATGGCATTGATAAGTTAAAAGACACTGAATTGAAGAAGGAAAATAAAATGCTTTGACTGGTCCTTTATAGCTTCTGCCAGTGACAGGAGAAAAATTCAACTGGAAAGTAAAGCAGAGAGTGCCCAGTTTTTAAGAATGAAAATGAGAGTGTGTACTGGTTGTGTTTGTGTTTAAATGTTTATGAGTGTACAGAGATTAAAATCTAGTGTCTAACTTAGAAAAACGGACTGTTCCTAAATGTTTTAGAATAACTTTTCTTTCTTACTGCACGTGTGGTAGATTGATTACAAAATAGCCCCAATTCTTCATTCTTTCTGGCATCCACGACTTTTGTGATATGATTTTGCTATTCCTCCCATCAAATGGTTAATTCTGTTTTTTCCTCTGGGCAGGCCTTGGAACTTACTTTGGCCAAGAGAAGGTAATAGAAGTAACCATCTCCAGTTCAGGAGCTTCCCTGATAGCTCAGTTTGTAAAGAATCCACCTGCAATGCAAGAGATCCCAGTTCAATTCCTGAGTCAGGAAGATCCCCTGGAGAAAGGAAAGGCTACCCATTCTAGTATTTTGGGGCTTCCCTTATAGCTCAGCTGATAAAAATTCCCTCCACAATGCAGGAGACCTGGGTTAAATCCCTGGGCTGGGAAGATCCCCTGGAGAAAGAAAAGGCTACCCACTCCAGTATTCTGGCCTAGAGAATCCCAGGAACTGTATAGTCCATGGGGTCACAAAGAGTTGAATACGACTGAGTGACTTTCCCTTTACTTTAACTATCTCCAGTTTTTTGTCCAGGCTTCTACTGGCTGTATTGAAACCCACTTGGCTGCCCTGTGAACAACCTGGGTCAGCCTATGGGAAGATGAGTTGCAGGAAGCAAGGACCAAGTATCCCAACTGGGGTCTTCCTAGAAGAGTCAGCCTCTAGTTAATCTGGTGACTAATCACAAATTACTGAACAAACTCAGACAGAATCTTGGAGTTTAACTCAAATAGCATCAAGCTTCTGATGTAAAGCCAATATTCCTGCATACTAAAGTCTAGACTCTTTATATATTGTCCTTGTTCCGTTAGCTTTGTGCCCTAAATGTCCTTCCCAAAGGTCCAAAGTGGACTCATCCTTCAAAGCTTACATCATATACTCTTCCTCTGTGAAGTCTTCCCTGATTCCCTCAGCCTATCCCTCAGAACTTCCTAGAATTTTAGTTTTACCTGTACAATGCCATATATCATTCTTCCCTTGCATTTGTTTATGAGTATTTTTCTACCCCTCCAAAAAGCAAAGTTGGCATCCTATCCATCTTTGTTACCCTCAAATCACCAGGTAGTGCCTTGACAAAAGCAAACAGTCAACAAATATTTGAATGGATATATGTGATGGCATATAGACCGAGCAACTGCTCTCAATCCCAGCCTCCCTCTCTCTATTCTTATTGTTATTATAAGGAGTAGTTAGGCTATTCACCGAACATTTAAATAAATACAAAGTTTTAATTCTCTTAATTATCACTGCTATTATATTTTGCTTTTTCCCATGCATTTTGTATTCCTATAAAATTTTTATACTCTTTAAAACAGAATATTTTAAGTTTTTTGAATACATAATAGCAGTAAAAACAACACAAAATTTACTTGGTTTGTTAAACTTCTAGAGGAAAATTACCTTTTCAAAGTTTATTAATTTTATTAGACCCTTTCTTTAAAGTTTCTAGATTTTTCCTTCTGCCTCTTCATTCATAAATTGTGTCTAGAGAGCTAAGTTTTTGAACTTACATAAGTATAAATTTATTTCAATTTAAACTGTACATCTACAAGTATAAAGAAAGGTATTAGGCAACCTTAGGCCGTGGGCGGAGGAGCCTGGTAGGCTGCAGTCCATGGGGTCGCTAAGTGTCGGACATGATTGAACGACTTCGTTTTCACTTTTCACTTTCATGCATTGGAAAAGGAAATGGCAACCCACTCCAGTGTTCTTGCCTGGAGAATCCCAGACGGGGGAGTCTGGTGGGCTGCCGTCTATGGGGTCTCACAGAGTCGGACACGACTGAAGCGACTTAGCAGCAGCAGGGTTCCCTGATGGTTCAGTAGTAAAGAATCTGCCTGCAATGAAGAGTATGTGGGTTTGATCCCTGAGTCAGGAAGATTCCCTGGAGAAGGAAATGACAACCCAATCCAGTATTCTTGCCTGGGAAATCTCCCAGAGAAGCTCGGCTACAAAGGGCACCAGTTCATGTGGTTGCAAGAGTTAGACATGACTTAGCAGCTGAACCATCACCATTACGCAACTTTAGCTAAATTCTTTAAAATTTAGATGTATAATTGTACCTTGGCAGACATTTTCTCATCATTATCAAAGTGTTTCCATTAGGTCTTTTAAGGATGGTTAAAATTATGTTTCAATTTTAGCTATGATATTTTCCTGCTCTGTTGCTTTGGTGCATTGGCTAATTTTTGTTGTTTCTCTGCTATATAAAATTGCAAGTATCAAGTTAACTTTCATAGCACTGAAATGAGAAAATTTTTGAAAAACAGTGATGGTTTGGTCCAATGTGTTTTTTTTTCCCATAATGCTTATGAAATAATAATAAAGTTGGGATGGTGATTGCTTGTCCCTAAAGATATTTTCTTGAGTTATTTAAATCATATAATCCACTTAACCTTCAGTAAACTAGGCTACTTTCTCCATTTTTTCAGTCACTACAGAAAATATCAGAGTTGGATCAACTCTAGTCCCTATCATTGCTGCTCCAAAATATGAATAAAATATTTCTCCCTTTGTCCATTGCCAGTGTGAACCTACCTAAGAGAGTCTGCATTACTGTTTCCCAGATTTATGTCTGTGAATCATCAGAAGCCTGAGGATATATAAAACTTTATAAATATTGTACTTTCATTCTTGTCATAGTTTGAAAGCACACACATGCAATTTTAAATAGTTTTAAGTATGAAACATCTATTTTGACAAAATAATTAATATGACAAGCTACATTTGTTTATTTAACACTTTGAATTTTAACTGGTATTTCTAGATCTCTTGGGTCTAACAGAGAGTCTCACAAGTTCAAGATAAATTGTCCCTTTAGAAGTGGTTCACTTATTCCTCAAATTTGAGAAACTCTGGTCTATAGCTTAAGTGGATAAATTTTACTAAAATGACTCAGACAGAAACCACATCAATTTATTCTTTCAGTTAAATAAGGCTTTATTATCTACTATGGGCCTGGTCTGATTGACCCTGTAGTCATGGAGCTTTCAATACCGTAGGCAAAATTGACAATAAACAAATAAACCAATAAATAGATAGACTGTTCGAATTGGTGGTGCATGTAGATAAAGTGACAGGCTGTTTTAAGACCAACCTTAGGACCACCGGGGTGACTTCAGTGGGTGATGGGATTCTGTGCCAGAGGGCAGGTATTTGCTTAGCATGATTTGAATAAATGGCTTAAATAACTTGGACCACCTAGGAATTCTAATACTCAGGCTTGGGTGCAATTATAGCCTACTAATATTCCACCTCTTATGATCATGAAGAGCAAGTATTAGAGTCTCTACACTCCCTTTGCCCCAAATTAACTTTTTCTGAGACTTCATTATTTAAAGAGTGACCAAAATTTATGACTGGGAGGTTAGAGAAAAAGCGAGTCAGGAGTCTCTCTTCTTTCTTCAGTCTCAACTGAATTACTGAAGGCAAGATCTATGATTCTGGAAGTCTTTATCAGTTTCTCTTCTTTTTATTTCTTTTGTTTTTCTTTTCTATTTTTATTTACTTTCTTTTCCTTGCCCATAGGTCTATCTTACCACATCTAATGGAATGATTAAAAACATCATCCATGGTAAGCACACTGAAAGTTAATCAGGAGCAATTGTTATTATACTTTTTCCCTCTTTCTTATTGTGCCACATACTCAATAGAAGTAGCTGCATCACAGAGTAAAATATAGGTATGCTGTGGTATACCACAGAAAAAGTCAATACAGCTGTTCCAGGGGATTATATTTTAAAGATGGACAGTCTATTACTAGAAGATTATAAAAACCACCCTCATCTATTTGGTAGAAAATGATGAGACCTCTAATATTTATCATTCAGATTTCAGCATCATCAAACTGTCAAGTTACAATTAAAACGATAAAAGTACTATCAAAAGTAGAAAACTGTAATATCACCAAAGTTTGCTCAGACAACAAAAATAGTTCAAAAGTTCAGCAGAGCTTGTGATAAACACTATACAAGTATTTGCGTGCCCTGCACAATGGAAATGTTATATTTTACAATCATTTTCTATGTAATGTTAAACCAGAATCAAAAAGTTAAAAGGTGGGAAGGAAAAGGTCAAATTTCTTACTCAGCTCTTAGCTTTCCTATCATTGCAGTCTAAAACCATCTAATAAACAGTATGCCTTAAACTTCTTATATGCCTAAAAACAAAATGATCATACTTGTATGCCTGAAAGCAAAATGATTCATAAGAGCAATTTCCTTCAGATAGAAAACTACATTCTTAAATTAAACCCCAACCTTTACTTACAATTTCAAAATTATATAATAATTTCCTCAAGTAGATCATTGTTTGGTTGTTTTTTTTCTTTTACTTCCAAAGGAAAGTAAGAAAGGATGATCTCTTTCTAAATTTTTTTTCTTTGGTTTGTTATATTTATTTATTTTATTCCCTGAAGTGACTATTAATTTCTTGCTTTCTTTGTATTAGTAAGCATATCCTGATCAATGAGTACAGTGCTCTTCATACGTGTTATAATATTTGCTTTAAAAGGTGCGGAGAGATCTTTGAAGAGTTGTCAATTTGGTGGATTTCTTTTATGTACAATTTAATTTTACTGTATTTGGTTGATATTTGTAGTGGGGATCTGGAACAAGAAAGCTTAAGTCCTTGTAATGAATCAAGGATACAGCGGGGCAGACATTTATTGAATGACATTTTTTTAAATGTTTAATCTTTTTAAGGTATTGCTACTTTGCAGATGAGGCTTAGAGATGTTAACATTTTAGCTATGAAAATAAATTTATTTCCCATTTGATTATGGTTCAGAGAGATTAAGTCATTTCCCAAGGAATCACAAGTGTTGTGTAGAGTGAGTACTAAATGCCAGGCAACTCTATTGCCAAAGCCCATTGGCAACACCATTGGCTTGAAGCCCAAAGCCCAACTCTATTGCCATTAAATCATATTGACTTTTTTTCATTTTCATAGCTTATCTCTTGAGCAATTAGAATGAAATATTAATATCTGATGTTATTTTATTTTATTAATTGCAAGGAAATTTTTATTTTTCCCTTGCATTTTATTTACTGTCTAGATAAGTATGCAACTTAGACAAGATCCAGGGTGGCAAATTTAAAACCGGGTTTTGAATTCTTTAACTGAATAAAATTTTGAGTGCCATTAATATTACAGTCAATAATACCCTGCATTTATTTCGGATTTCTAACTTATTCAGGTACAATCATGCTCATTCTTTCTTACTAGAATTATGTGATTCATAGAAGAGACATTCTGATTTCCATTCTTTAAATGTGGAGCTCAATGCCAAGAGAGGTAATTTGCCAAAACACTGTTAGCTAAATCATGGCAGATCAGAACTAGAAGCTATTTTTCTTGACCCTAGTCTGATATTCTCCCTGACTTCCCTTTCATTACTCTCCTCCCTTCTCCGTGTGACCCCCACATCTATAGTGTATGACAGAGCTAATCATGTCTGCAAATATTTTATGCTTTCCTATGGTCTACAGAAAAATAATTACCATAAATCATACTTAATATGCCACATAACCTGCCCCCCAAATATCTTTGTTGTATTATTTGTACTCCTGCTTACAGTTTTTCTTCCCTTTCATCTGCAGACTTACACCACAAGTGTTTCTAACTAATCTAGTTTCCATTTTCTTCAAATTCTTTGTGGTGTGAAACTACTATTTTTGACTTTCCTAAAACCCCTTCCTACCCTGCCTTGGTAATTGGTCTGAAAATTAGGTAGGTGATGCCAGCTGAGCTAGTAAGAGTTTTAACTTGGATTTTTCAAAATGGAATAAGGCTAGAGAAGACACTTCATTCTCTGGTCATAAAGTAGTAACTGTGAACTCAAGCTGTTCTTGGCCATGGTTGCAACCCCAGACAGAAGATGTTTTGATAAGAATGTAACTGATATTGAGGGCAAGAGGAGAAGGGTCTAGCAGAGGATGAAATGATTAGATAACATTACTGACTCAATGGACGTGAGTTTGAGCAAACTCCAGAAGATAAGGAAGGACAGGAAAGCCTGACATGCTGCAGTCCATGGAGTTGCAAAGAATCAGACATAACTTAGCAACTTAACAACAACTGATATACAGTGAAAAGCTAAATGAGATTCCCCCTTGGCTCTGAATTTCCACTTTAGCATTAATCTCCAGATTCACCCTTGAAGTTTTCAATTTGTGAAGTGACAAATTGGTACTTTTTACCAAAGAAAGTTTGACTTTGCTTTCTGTAACTAGCTACCAAAGGTTATGGCTTCTACAATCATCAGCTCCATGTCCATACTATGTAAGCCAATTTCCTCTTTTGTGCTACTAGCCACAGTTTCCTGTTTGGATGACACACCACTCATCTATGCCCCATAACAGTCTGTTGCTAATCTGAGCCTGGCAGTCCTTACAGTTTTCATTATATGATCATTAGTTGCAAGTATATCTGCCTTCTTCACCAGTCTGGGAGCCCTATAAATCAGGACTCATGTCCCAATCACTAATTCCATGCTTAAGTACCCAATTTGAGTGTGGCATACAAGGGCTTTCCTTGTAGCTCAGTCAGTAAAGAATCTGCCTGCAATGCAGGAGACCTGGGTTCAATTCTTAGGTCAGGAAGATCCCCTGGAGAAGGAAATGGCAACCCACTCCAGTATTCTTTCTGGAGAATCCTCATGGACAGAGGAGCCTGGCAGGCTACAGTCCATGGGGTCACAAGAGTCGAACATAATTTAGTGACTAAACCACCACCACCACAGCACTGAATAAATGTTTGTGTACTTAAGTTTTCATTAGTTCTCTTGCCTTTAATGTTTAGAGATAATATATAATGTAGTGTAAGCTATGGATATGATATAATAATTGGCATAATTATTCTGAAATTAATGTGATTATTATCCTCCACAAATTATGGGCATTGCATCTCATTTCTGCTCTTGATTTTTTAAAGCAAGTTATCTTTTCTCTAGTACAAGGCTCATGTTCTGAGAAGAACTGACTTCAGTAAGCTATAAACTACAGAGATATGTGACAAATTGCAATGGCAAGGCTAAATTTGTGCTTCCTGGTACAGAAGGTTGTGATAAGATTTTGTGAAATACAGTCCTTTTCTGGACAATTCAAGCCTTGTAACACTGTAAACTATAGGCTGCACTTCATAAGAATTTATCATGCACAGGCAGTGGGCTCCTCAGGACATTGGCTCTTCTAGGTTCTATAACTGGGACAGTCTTGCTAGGAGGGTATGTAGCAAGGTTCTCTAGAGATACACATGGTGATACACTCCAACGGTGTAGAAAGACACGGTGAGGAACTGAAAAGATATGTTGTTCAGTTCAGTTCAGTCACTCAGTTGTGTCTGACTCTTTCGAATCTCCATGTGAACACTGAAGCATTAATTGAGGCAATGATCTATGAAAGGAAGCCACACTTATCCCTCAGTTACCTGGATGGTCTCAGAGAAGAACGGTAGAAGAATAACCATCATTAGCTTAATCATCTCAATTTTCATCATCGCACTGCCTGTGTGTCCATGAGCTTCATTTATCTTTGTAATTCAGACTGTATATAGGCATGTTGCAAGCTTGATGAATATGATCTAGTCAAATGTTTGTTCTTTCATGACCAACAAAAGTGATTTAAGCCAACAAAAGAGGTGATTTAAGATTTAACATCCATTGATAAGTTGAGTGACTTTTTATTTTCCTGTGAAAGGACATAAAATGTCTGTCTCTGAAATGAAGTGGTTTTATATTTGAAAAATATTAACTTTTGTCACGTGGAGCTTAATTAGTCTATACCCACTTGAAAAGATTCTCATCAATTGCTCAAAAGAGGGACATGTTTAGCTGTCCGTATTCAGCGTAGTTGGGAGGGGAATGAAGAGCAGCAGAAGGGCAATTGCTAGGCTTGGTTCAGGATAGGAAATATTTCTAGAGGAAAACCTTCAGGCAGAACAGGCCTCCAAGAAGCAGTATCTCCAGCAACCTAAGTTTCTGACAATAGCAGTAGCAACACGACAGAAGCAGTGTTTGTACATCAAGAGACACTCAGAACAATTCTGAGCCATGGAAGCATGTATTTAGTCCAATCAAGTGTTTTAAAATATCATATCCTTCTAAAAATGTCCATTCGATACCTAAGATGTGTACACACACACACACACACACACACACTCACTAATGTGTGTGTGTGGGGGGGAGGGCTTCGTTGATAGCTCAGCAGAGTAAGAATCCACCTTCAACGCAGGAGACTTTGGCTTGTGGGTTCAATCCCTGGGTCCAGAAGATCCTCTGAAGGAGGAAATGGCAAACCACTCCAGTATTCTTGCTTGGGAAATCCCATGGACAGAGAAGCCTGGCAGGCTATAGTCCATGGGGTCACAGAGTCAGACGTGACTGAGCACATGACACACACACACACACACCAAGGTACACACGAACATACAGGTATACACACTCACAGTCTTAGACAATGGTTTTGGTTCTTAAACAATTCAATTGTCAGTGAAATATTGCGATCTAGTCTGAGTGTTCTTTACTATTGAGGGAAAAATACTAAACTTCGGCAAGGTTGCGAACGGTTTTTCCTTTAATAGATGGACCACTATTCTAATTTCAAAAAGTCTTCTTTGTCAGTTTAGATATATTGACTAAAGAACAAACACTGGAGCCCTTTACAGGCATCGATGTAGTTAACTTCAGCAATATCTTGGTCCTGAGAGTGTTTGATGAGACTCATCAACCAATGCCACCAGTCTTAGCACACATTCTTACTAACTCTCCATCAGTGCCATGAATGCATTTTTAAATAGTAAGTAGGCTTTGTTTATTTGTTTGTTTTTTTAACCTTTGTAACAGTTCACATCCTGAGAACTGGCTTAAGAGGAGACATTTCCTGTAGCAACTGCAATTTTAACAACAGATAAACTCTTTGTAGCAAAGCTCCACTGGGGTAGAACTAAAATCTGGAAGTAATCAGCAACCACTGAGCATCAGAAATTCTCAAACAACGACAACAACAACAAAACAAAACATTTAAGCGCAGCTGGAGTCTCCTAGTAGTTGGGATAGGATTCAGGTATCTAATCTCTTGGGGTTAGTCGCCATCCTCTCTTTTCCTTGCCTTGGATATGGAACTAAAAAGCCCCAGGGTGTTGATGGTTGCAAAGAAACTACGGCATCTGACACCTGCTGGGAGCAATAAATAAAGAACTCTGCCTGCCCTAGTCGGGTTTTGTTCCTATCTTGCTCACTCCTGGAGTTTCAGTCCTTTCTTCTGTGCTGGGTTTCTGGAGAGATGAGCTCTGTTTACCCAGATAAACAAATCTGAGAAGTAAGAGAAGCCATTGCTATGCAGTCATTTTTGACAGATGTGCTTGACCTATAATATAGGTACATCTGCCTGAAAAGTAAACACAATCACACCCTTCACTTCTGAGAATTACGGTTGTAATTATTCTGGAAGTAACATCACTTCAAGGCAGTCTTTTGAAATAGGTTTGATTCAGTTGGTCTGTTTACTGTTGGATGATGGGCTTCCAATTAGCTAATTAGAATTGGTTGTTTCTAAGGATTTGTGCAGCTTGAGTTGTTTAATACTTCATGTCCGCCCATCTTGTCCAGTGACACTGGAAATGCTCATGATTCCATTTAGAAGTAAACAGATGATAATAAACAAAGAGGTGAATCTCTCTTTCATCCCTGGTGCTTTATAAAACAAGGAGCATACAGGAGTCCAGAAATCTCCTTATAATAGAGGACTATCAGGGTATATGGATAGAGCTCTGGCTCCCTCGTTTGCTGGTGTCCAAGAACTTGGATTGCTACAGAAGTGACATTCACCAGGACAAAAGCTTTCAGTCAGCAAGTAAACAGGAAAATCAAGCAGGCTCTAAGAAGGTCCTTCTTAAATTCCCACACCCGTCTAACTTGTCCAGAATATTTGCTCATAGAACAATTACTCTACTCTCTCTCAGTTTAAACTAGCTATAGGTTTCTGCTAAAATTCATATTTTGCTCTATTTGGCAAGTAAATCAGAGAACAATATTTTGCATTCTGTTGAAACGTCTTTTCCCCCTTTGGAAAATGAATGAAAATGTGTTTCATGCCATATGCCTGATATTTTCTAGTTGTGCTTATTCACATATTTTTGACTCCATAATATCTGACACTGTGAGATGTGAATCCCAAGCTTTCTTCAGTTACAGTTTTGCTAAAAGGAAAAAACAAAGAAATTGGGTAAAAATCTGTTTAATTTTAATTACTAACGAGGTCAATAAGTTTTAAGAGTTATTTTCCATTTGATTTACTTAGAACAATTCTATTTTATTTCTCAGCAGATTATTATGTTTAATCAGAAATTTAAATTCAAATTGTCCTTATTCTTTTAGAAAAACTATGTTCTCCATCTCTCAGTCTCTTTCTCTCTCTCTTTTCTAGTATTAGTTGCAAGTCAGGCTTAATTCTCCCCCAAAAGAAAAAGTAATCACAGTGGTGGACACTGAGGAAGTCTCCCAGGGAGGGGACAGAGTGCATGGTTTCTCTTTTAACTACGTATTCTCTTCGGGGCAAATCGTCACCCAAGCGAATGAATGACAGTAGGTGTTCAAGACAACCTATTTCTCTTCTAATTCTTTCACCTCTTTTGAAACAATTATAGAGCCTGCTGTAACAACAACAACAAAAAAATTCTAGAATGGTGTATTTCTGAATATTAATGATGATTATATCTAGATGGTAAGACATGGGTAATTTTTATTTCATTTTTTGCAGTCTCTAAGTTTACTGTATTGAAAGTACATTATTTGTGTCAAAGAGCTTCACAATGAGATTGCTTTTAGAATGTATTTTCTCTTTGAAAATGTGGTACTTGAAATCTATAACAACCTAATTACATATTCATTCATTCTTTCTACTAACATTTATTCAATACTTGTTAAATGTTTCTTATCTGTTCATCATCAAAGCCACAAAAATAACCCTAAAAACACAGTTCTTCTCTTCAAGGAGCTCAAAATTTTATCATTGTTTTTGCAATAGTTGTCTTTATATTGACCATAATTTTCATCTTATCTATTTCATAGCTTTCTTGCTATATTTTTACAGTACATGCCATTTCTACACATTTCATCTTTAATAAAATTAACATTTCCCCTCAACCTAGATATTGTTATTTCTTAATAAGACATCTGTGGTGTTGATCTTTCTGTGAATCCTCCAATTACTTTGTCATGATTAAAATTCAACAAAATATTGTAGTTTCTGTTCTTAAGCACAGCATTATTTATAAGCCCCTTTTGAGTTCTATCAGGAATTAATTGTTCTGTGTCCATTTACACAGCGTTTTAAGTAAAAGACTTTTTGTGAGTTTCTCAAACTATCTACTTCAACACAAGAGAATCAATAGGAAATACATAGTTACACACAGTGGTTAAAATTTAAGTCGTGGTTTCCACAGATGTTATCAGCAAAGGATTGTTTATGAATCAGCAGTTGAAAAAGAATTCAATATTTCTTTAAAATATTCTATCTTTTCCTCTTCGCCTCAACTGTTCAATGTAGGAAAGTGTGAATGCTGTATATTACATAAACTATGTTAGAGTATTCACATATTACTTAGTCATACCTATGCCAGTTAGCCTGTCTGGCATAACCTGTTCCGTTCCACATCAGTAACAGAGAACATTTCTGAAAGTGTCATAGGCTATTTGAGTGTTGATGTTTTTAAAATATTTTTTGGCAGTTTCTTAATTTAATACATTTTCCAGTAATGTAATTCATTGTCATTTAATATATACTATTATATATTTTCTTCCTGGACAACTTTTTTATTCCTTCTAGTGACACCAAACATAGGAGAACGTATGCTTTATCAAAATAATCAAGATCCTTAGAAAAGACTGCAGACTTTTTACTCTGCTTTGCTATTGAAGCATAGTGGTGTTCAGGTGCTAACTCATGTCCAACTCTTTTTGCCCTATGGACTGCAGCACGCCAGGCTTCCCTGTCCTAAACTACATCCCAGAGTTTGCTCGAACTCATGTACATTGAGTCGGTGATGCTATCCAACCATCTCATCCTCTGTAAGCCCCTTCTCCTCCTGCCTTCAGTCTTCCCCAGCATCAGAGTCTTTTCTGATGAGTCAGGTCTTCACATCAGGTAGCCACCATTCTGAAGCATGTACTTCCTTTAAACTTTTTCATGTTTAGAGAACAAGGTACATTTCATTTTCTAATAAACTAAACCAAAACATTTTTCTATGATATTATCACATTCTTCTAATCATAAATCCAGATATCAGCTGTATTTCATTTTGCTTTGTTTTTCAGAAGTTTCAGTCTAGGGAACGTGTATTTACTAAATGTGTGCAGTGCTGGTTAAATAATATGGAGAGTTAGTCCCACCTCTACCACTAAATCTCAGTGCAATAAAAAGTAAATCATAAACTGTATGGATGTCAATTTCTTCATTGTTAATCAAAAGCTTTGGTTTAGGTCATCTCGAAGGTCCTTTCAGAGTTATGCTTCCATTTATATTTTGACTAGGGAAAAGCATACAGTTGGTAAATGTGATTGTATCATAAGGTATTGCTTCTTTATATGTGAGGATCCTCAGAAGGCCAATTAAATTCAGTGATTCTCTCTCCACTATAGAGTCATCTGTATATTGCTACTGAATTCGTACTATGGATTAAGCTACCCTAGATAATTGGAATAGGAAATTTAACAAATAAGATGTCCCAATTTGCACTGGAATTTTGGTCTGGTAAAGTGGTTCTGTTCTTGGAGTAGCTCTGCCTTTGAGGGGATATTTGGCCATATATGGAAATAATTTTGATTATTACAACTTGCATCTAGTGAATAGAGACCAGAATTGGTGCTATCCATCCTACAATACATGAGAGAGCTCCCACAACAAAGAAGCATTTGATCTAAATGGTCAGTATTGCCATGGTTGAGAGTCCCTGCTAGTGAAAGAGACTGATGTGCATGGAAAGGCTCCCAGTGTGAACATGGGGCTGTATGTCAACATCTCTCAAATTCTTCTCCTAGGAAGCATACATAAAGAAACAAGGAGAATTCAAAGTAACTTATAAACTTCATCTTCAGTGTAATGATAAGGCAGTTACCTGCAGATTCAAAACTTATATAAAGACTTTTAAAAGCAGTTGAGGTTAGGCAGAAGAGCAGCAAGAAGAGGAGGGAAGAAGAAATTCAGAGAGTATTACGGAAGTTAACATCAGAAAGTATAAAGTAAAATTATGCTTTCTCATGGGGAAGGGTGTACTCCGAAGTATAGCAGAGTACTTACAACACTGTGGTAGGAACTGAGAGGACAGAATTATCAGAAGGAACCATCCTAGACCCAGTTTTAAAATAAGTATTAACAGGGCCTCAGAAAGAATCACACACATGCACACATACACACACATGTACATGTGCGCACACACACAAACACACAATTTCTGCCTAGAGCTCATCCCGGAAAAAAAAAAACAGAACTCATTTGATAATGATTAATGAAAGATGAAGTGGCAGAGCAGCTGCTTTCAAAAGAAATAAAAGTATAAAATAACAAAACAAAGCAGTAGATAAAGAACATTCACCAGAAAGATGAATGGAGCACTTGAAATTTGTGACCAAAATTTCTACTATTTACTTAAAATGAATGAATTTATCAAGAAAGACCACAAAATAGAAATGTAAGAATTCAGGGAAGAGATGTTAAAACAACAGGAAGAGATAAACCAGAAATTGGCAGAATCCTAGAAATAACAGAGAGAATCAAGAACAAAATATTAGAGCAGAGAAAAATATGTTTTATTGGTCAATATAAAAAGAAACTTACTGTTAGCAAGCTCTCACAGAGACTGATACCAAGATGGAATTAGAAAGGCAAGAGATTTACTGGAAGGAATTCTTGTGAATAGAAAAGGGAAAAAGCAAAATAAGAAGAAAGAGCATGATTGCAGGTTGGACACTTATGCAAGGAAAAATGGAAGGAAACAGGATTGAGCAGGAAACACTTCAGACTGAAGGGCATCTCTGAGAAAGTGTCAGTCATGGTTAAGCAAAATTTCAGCAAAGATTGTTCATTGGAGGAGCCTTCCACTGAGCAGAAATACTCTAGTTGTGTTTGCCACTGGCTGGGAGCAGCATGGACAGAACATGATGGAGGAGATATGCTGAAGTAAATTTCAAAAGTGGGACAGCTGGAGGCAGCTAGATAACTCCACCTCTCACAACAGGTTCTCTCCTGACAAAAGATCTGACCTGTGTAGGGATCTCCATGACAGCCACACTCACCCATTAGAAGATTATCAGATTGGCTACCAAAGCAAATGCAACTGTATACAAAGACAACACCTAAAACAGGGATTCAGGAAGGTTAAAAATAGCTTATGGATTAAGTCATGTCAAACAAATGCAACAAAAGAAGCAGAGGTCAAAATCTTAATTTCAAAGAATACAAGTTCTAGTAAAACTGTTATTCTATTATCATTTAATAATATTATATATTATGTTGTATTATGCTAGGTGGCTTCAGTTGTGTCCAACTCTTTGCAACCCCATGGACTGTAGCCTACCAAGCTTCTCTGTTCATGGGATTCTTCAGGCAAGAATACTGGAATGGGTTGCCATTTCCTACTCCAGGGGGTCTTCCCTGCTTAGGGAGTGAACTGGCATCTTTTACAACTCCTGCATTGGCAGGCAGGTTCTTTACCACTAGCACCACCTGGGAAGCCCATGTTAGTATTATAGCCCCCATATGTACGTATATAGTTTTCCTTTTTGTACCATATAATTGAATATCCCATTAAAGGAATAAATTAAAAAAATGACAGCATAAACTCACATAGGAAATACTAAAAAAAAAAAAAAGTGATGAAAGCATATGAAAAGGACATAATGGCTTCATTAGCAGAATTCCCAATGGCCAGAGCTGTAAGAATTTGAGCAATAAAATAAAAGGTGATATTAATAATATTAGATTACAACCTAAAGAACAAAGTAAATATCTATGAATGTATGCATTCATATATACTATTGCATTTTCATATTAATATAAACTTGTTTATTGCATATGAATATTTACACAATTGACCCTTGAACAACATGGATGTTAGAGGCACCAACCAACACCATTCCAAAACCTCCACATCTCTTCCACCCTTAAGCAGTTGAAAATATTCAAAATGCTAACTCCCCTCAAAAACAAGGGATTTGGTATGGCTTCAAACCCTAGTTCTTCTGAATACATATATCATGATCTCTAATCAAATACAAACTTTTCGCCATACTTAATTAACTTAAAGATCTGAAAAATGAAAATAGAGGTACTATATTTATTTATTAAAGTATATATATAAACAGACCCATTCATCTCAAACCTGTGTTGTTCAGAGGGGCGGTCCTAAGATGGCGGAGGAATAGGATGGGAAGACCACTTTCTTCCTCACAAATTCCTCAAAAGAACATTTCAACACTGAGCAAACTCCACAAAACAACTTCTGAATGCTGGCAGAGGACATCAGGCAACCAGAAAAGCAGACCATTGTCTTCGAAAACAGGTAAGAAAAAATATAAAAGACAAAAAGAGAGCCAAAGGAGGTGGGGAGGGAGCTCTGTCCCGGGAAGGAAAGCCCGTCCCGGGAAGGGAATTTTAAGAAGAGTGGTTTCCAAACACCAGGAAACACTCTCCCTGCCAAGTCTGTGGCGAGCCTTGGAAGCACAGAGGGCAACATAACAGGAAGGAAAAATAAATAAATAATTAAAACCAACAGATTACAAGCCCAACAGTAACTCCCCCAGCGGAAAAGCAGCACAGATGCCTGCATCCGCCACTGCAAGGGGGGCAGGGCAGGGAAGCACGGGAAGCGCGGGCTGCAGTGATTTGTAAGAATCAGGCAGAAACGCCCCACAAGCAACCAGAATGATCTAACTTGGGCTAGCAAACCAGACTGTGGGATAGCTACCACACGAAAAGCTCGAACATAAGACACCGCCAGGACCGCGCACAGAACAAAGGACGGAACGGAAAAAGCTGGCTGCAGACCATCCCCCGCCAGGGACAGGCAGCCAGAGCCGTAAGGACTGGAAAGGGGCAATTGCAGACCCAGAGAGACTTTACTTACCTAACTGCAAGCAGGCTTCTTTGCTAAGACTTCTGGGGGTGCTGGACAGTCACCATCTGCCTCACAAGGTGTGCCAGAGGTCCACCCAGAAAACTGAGCAGCAGAGGCAGAAAAGGCGCCAAGTTGCAGCGACCGCGCTCGCCAAACTCCTGAGCTACTCGGACCTGGGAAGGGTACAAAACGCAGTCCCAACCAAATCTGAGCCTCTGAGGGCTACCTGAGCGCCAAACCTGAGCGCCGAACCTGAGCGGCTTAGACCGGGGAGGTGCACGCAGCCTAGGGCCGGCCTCAGATGGTTCCCGGCTGAGCATCGTAGAGCTGGAGCAGTTTGTGCGCCAGGAGAAGGGACAGGTCCAGCGGGGCTGAGACACTGTGTGCACATGACAGTGCTATTTGTTTGCAGCATCCTCCCCTCCCCACAGCGCGACTGAACTAGTGAGCCTAAAAAACCAGCAAACAGAAGAAGTTAAACAGAGGGAACCGCCTTGGAAGTGACCCCACACTGCCCACAACATCAGAGAAGGGCCAGATACATCTTTACTATTTTTACAATCATTCCTTTTTTTTTTTCCCCTCTTTTGCTTTTTTTTCTTGCCTTTTTTTCTAACTTTTTAAAAAATTGTTAAGTCTTCTATTTCTCCTCTAATTTTTATTTCTATAACCTATTATTACTTTTCAAAAAAAAGACTATTTTTTTAAGGCAAACACCATATATAGTCTTTATGCTGTTGTTGTTGGAGTTTTTAAATAATTCTTGTGGCTTTTTTTTTCTTTTTTCTTTTTTCCTTCTGCTTCTTTTCTTTAATATTGTATTTTTGAAAATCCAACCTCTACTCTAGATTTTTAATCTTTGCTTTTTGGTTTTTGTTGTCAATTTTGTACATTTAAAAACCCAAACTTCACTACCCAATTTTACCTGAGAGCGAGATTACTGGCTTGACCACTCTCTCCTCCTTTGGACTCTCCTTTTTCTCCACCAGGTGGCCTCTGTCTCTTTCCTCACCCATCTCTTCTCTATCCAACTCTGTGAATCTCTGTGTGTTCCAGACGGTGGAGAACACCTAAGGAACTGGTTACTGGCAGGATTTGTCTCTCTCCTTCTCATTCCTCTCTCTTATCCTCCTGGCCACCTCTGTCTACTTCCTCCCTCTCCTCTTCCCCGTATAACTCCGTAAATACCTCTGAGCGGTCCAGACTATAGAGCGCACATAAGGAAGTGACCACTGGCTAGCTTGCTCTCTCCTCTTTTGATCTCACCGCATCTCATTCCACTCACCTCTAACTACCCCCTCCCTCTTCTCTTCTCCATGTAACTCAGTGAACCTCTCTGAGTGTCCCTCAATGTGGAGAAACTTTTCATCTTTAACCTAGATGTTTTATCATCAGTGCTGTATAGATGGAGAAATCTAGAGGCTACTGTAAAAATAAAACTGAAAACCAGAAGCAGGAAGCTTAAGTCCAAAGCCTGAGAACATCAGAGAACTCCTGAATTCAGGGAACATTAATCAATAGGAGCTCATCAAACGCCTCCATACCTATACTGAAACCAAGCTCCACCCAAGGGCCAACAAGTTCCAGAGCAAGACATACCATGCAAATTCTCCAGCAACACAGGAACACACCCCTGAGCTTCAATATACAGGCAGCTCAAAACTACTCCAAAACCTTTGACATCTCATAACCCATTACTGGTCACTCCACTGCACTCCAGAGAGAAGAAACCCAGCTCCACCCACCAGAACTCCAACACAAGCCTCCCTAACCAGGAAACCTTGACAAGCCACTGATACAACCCCACCCGCAGTGAGGAAGCTCCATAATAAAGAGAACTCCACAAATTACCAGAATATTAAAAGGCCACCCCAAACAGCAATAAAACCAAGATGAAGAGACAGAGGAATACTCAGCAGGTAAAGGAACAGGAGAAATGCCCACCAAACCAAACAAAGCAGGAAGAGATAGGGAATCTATCTGAGAAAGAATTCTGAATATTGATAGTGAAAATGATCCAAAACCTTGAAATCAAAATGGAATCACAGATAAATAGCCTAGAGACAAGGATTGAGAAGATGCAAGAAAGGTTTAACAAGGACCTAGAAGAAATAAAAAAGAGTCAATATATAATGAATAATGCAGTAAATGAGATCAGAAACACCCTGGAGGCAACAAATAGTAGAATATAGGATTAGTGAAATAGAAGATAGAATGGTAGAAATAAATGAATCAGAGAGGAAACAAGAAAAACGAATTAAAAGAAATGAGGACAATCTCAGAGACCTCCAGGACAACATGAAATGCTCCAACATTAGAATTATAGGAGTCCCAGAAGAAGAAGACAAAAAGAAAGATCATGAGAAAATCCTTGAAGAGATAATAGTTGAAAACTTCCCTAAAATGGGGAAGGAAATAATCACCCAAGTCCAAGAAACACAGAGAGTTCCAAATAAGATAAACCCAAGGCGAAGCACCCCAAGACACATATTAATCAAATTAACAAAGATCAAACACAAAGAACAAATAT
The DNA here is from genome assembly GCF_023091745.1 of Budorcas taxicolor. Classification (NCBI taxonomy): domain Eukaryota; kingdom Metazoa; phylum Chordata; class Mammalia; order Artiodactyla; family Bovidae; genus Budorcas; species Budorcas taxicolor. The sequence goes on from NC_068911.1 coordinate 76,646,857, forward strand.
TAAAAGCAGCAAGGGAAAAACAACAAATAACACACAAGGGAATTCCCATAAGGATAGCAGCTGATCTTTCAATAGAAACTCTTCAGGCCAGGAGGGAATGGCAAGACATACTTAAAGTGATGAAAGAAAATAACCTACAGCCCAGATTACTGTACCCAGCAAGGATTTCATTCAAATATGAAGGAGAAATAAAAGGCTTTACAGACAAGCAAAAGCTGGGAGAATTCAGCACCACCAAACCAGCTCTCCAACAAATTCTAAAAGATATTCTCTAGACAGGAAACACAAAAAGGGTGTATAAACCCGAACCCAAAACGATAAAGTAAATGGTAACGGGATCATACTTATCAATAAGTACCTTAAACGTAAATGGGTTGAATGCCCCAACCAGAAGACAAAGATTGGCCAAATGGATACAAAAACAAGACCCCTCTATATGCTGCTTACAAGAGACCCACCTCAAAACAAGGGACGCATACAGACTGAAAGTGAAAGGCTGGAAAAAGATATTCCACGCAAACAGAGACCAAAAGAAAGCAGGAGTGGCAATACTCATATCTGATAAAATAGACTTTAAAACAAAGGCTGTGAAAAGAGACAAAGAAGGCCACTACATAATGATCAAAGGATCAATCCAAGAAGAAGATATAACAATTATAAATATATATGCACCCAATATAGGAGCACCGCAATATGTAAGACAAATGCTAACAAGCATGAAAGGGGAAATTAACAATAACACAATAATAGCGGGAGACTTTAATACCCCACTCACACCTATGGACAGATCAACTAAACAGAAAATTAACAAAGAAACACAAACTTTAAATGATACATTAGACCAGTTAGACCTAATTGATATCTATAGGACATTTCACCCCAAAACAATGAATTTCACCTTTTTCTCAAGTGCTCATGGAACCTTCTCCAGGATAGATCACATCCTGGGCCATAAATCTAACCTTGATAAATTTAAAAAAATCGAAATCATTCCAAGCATCTTTTCTGACCATAATGCATTAAGATTAGATCTCAATTACAGGAGAAAAACTATTAAAAATTCCAACATATGGAGGTTGAATAACACACTTCTGAATAACCAACAAATCACAGAAGAAATCAAAAAAGAAATCAAAATATGCATAGAAACTAATGAAAATGAAAACACAACAACCCAAAACCTGTGGGACACTATAAAAGCAGTGCTAAGAGGAAAGTTCATAGCACTACAGGCATATCTCAAGAAACAAGAAAAAAGTCAAATAAATAACCTAACTCTACACCTAAAGCAACTAGAAAAGGAAGAATTGGAGAACCCCAGAGTTAGTAGAAGGAAAGAAATCTTAAAAATTAGGGCAGAAATAAATGCAAAAGAATCAAACCTGTGTTGTTCAAGGCTCAACTGTATATTCACAGTATATGTGATAACTATGTATACTATTAATATATGTGCTCATAGTGTTACATATTCATATACATTACATGAATATTCATATCACATATATACAATAAATAAATGCAGGAGAGGAGACAAGTCTTCTAAACCAGATGGAAGAACACTAGAAAATAAATGTAGAAGAAATTTGTGGAAAAAAAAAAAATCACCACTAGAACCTCATAGTAATGATTTCTGCAGACAAGATCCATGGCTGAATGCTGAAATTATTAGGCAAAACTTTAGGGAGAATGTTTTCCACATGACCGCAAAACATTTCCCCCAAATATTTACTAATTACTGGGGTGGTTTTAACAAATGTTTATAATTAATGGATACTCCTCTCTCTAAGGGATGAAGCTTAACTCTCTTCCGCTTGAGTGTAGCTGGATTTAGTGGTAGTCATGTTGATAGGATGTACCTGCTGACATCATGCAGTGAAAACTGTGCTTCATCTTTGTGATGTTCTTCCCCTAAATCCATAATCAAGTCTAATGGTGAGAAAACATCAGGAGAATTCAAATGGAAGAACATTTTAAAATATGCCTTTCCAGAATCCTTAAAAAGTGGCAAGATCATGGAAAAAAAAGAAAGAGTGAAAAATATCATAAATTAGAAGAGACTAAAGAGATAGGACAATTAAATATAGGATGATGTCCTGTCCTTAAAAAAATTAGTAAGTGGAAAAATTGATGCAATCTAGATAAAGTCTATAGTTAGCAGCACTATCTATACCAATCTTAATTTCTCAGATTTTTATTAGTGTACTATGGTTTTGTAAGATGTCAGCGTGAGAGGAACCTGGCTAGAGGGTATATGGGAAGTCCCTGTGCTATTTTTCTGGCTTCCCTGGTGGCTCAGTGGTAACGAACCCACCTGCCAATGCAAGAAATGTGGGTTAGGTCCCTGGGTTGAGAAGACCTCCTGGAGAAGGAAATGGCGACTCATTCCACTATTCTTGCCTTGGAAATTCCGTGAACAGAGAAGACTGATGGGCTACAAGCCATAGGGTAGCAGAAGAGTTGGACATGATTTAGCAACTAAACAACTGCGCTGTCTCTACAACTCCTTTATATCTCTAAAGTTATTTGAAAATATAAAGTTCATCTGAAAAGTCACACAAACTAGTATAAAAGTTTAATCAGGACAATTTTACAAAGGAACTATTTACAGTATAATAAAAGTCTATATTAGCATGATTGGTTCTAATAAAGACTCAGTTGAAAAGTGACACCAGCAAGATCTGAGAAATGAGTCAAAGTTATTTAAGCAAAGAGCAGATGGCAGAGTATTCCTGGAAGTAGCAACAACATGTGCAAAGAAACTATGACAGAAGAGAAGAGAGCAAGGGACTGTAAAGACACTGGAATTAAAAGGTGGGGAGTGTGGTCCAAGATACAATGGAAGAGCTAAGTAGGGTTCAAAACCTTCAGGAATTTGTAGGCCATTATTAGGGAGTTCTGATTCAGAAAGCAGTGTTGAGTCATTGAAATGTTATGTATCACACATTCAGATACACATTTCTTAAAGACCATTCTATTGATGGCCAGTAATATCTAGATTTTCCAAGGCTTGGTTTGCTAGATTAGTTGCATCAACAGCCCCACTTCTTTGCTTTTGTCTGTGTGAAACCTTTGCCACGTTTCTTTGTAGTTCCACTTAGAAAAAAGACAGCCTGCTTCCTGACTTCTTGATATTTAGGTAATGCATTGACAACTGAGAAACTAACAGATACAACGCAAACATAAACATGAAAAAAATTCTATTATGATCCTGCTTCTGTTCTTGTCTCTCTGCCATGGCCATAAGAAGGTGCCTTGTGCTAACCTGTTGGAGAAGAAAACATAACAGACCCACCTCCCCAGTCATCCCAACTGAGATCATCCTAGTTCATCTGTCAAGACAGCTAATCAGCCACGTGAGCAGCTCAGCCAACATCAAACAAAACCAGCCAAGTCAAACTGCCAATCTTCCCCTAACCTTAGATTTAGGGATGAGGCTGTATGATATCAGCTAAACCCAGTTCAGATCAATTGAACCCTACAGAACTGTGCTTTAAAAAGGTTTATTTTGTACCACTGACGTGATGTGGCTCTTTGTTACCCAACATTATTGTGGCAAATATAACTGATACAGATACCATGCCAGTGCCATTTACTGAAATCTGCTGGGAACCGTTGTTAGTTGTCTATATGAGAGCTCTTTGCACATCTCCTTACCATGTTATCTGCTTCAAAATCCCTCTCCTAATTGTAGAAGACAAAAATCTCAAATACTATTTTCTAGTCTTCCTTATGTTTAGTCAGTAGGCAATGAAACTTTAAGAAATTTTTGCTATGGTCTTACATGGAAAAATTTAGCAAAAAGAGATACATGAAAGAAAATGCTCTCTTCTTTGAGTATGTTTACTATAACAGTAGGAGAAAATACTACTCTGCCTTGAGAAATTGATACAAAAATCAAATGAATGAGGCCTAAATTTTGACTAAATATTGCTGAGAATGATAAAGTGCAAATACGGTAAGATGTCTTTGATAATATTTTTAATTGTCCCTAGAAATTGGATCTGATAGAGTGCCTGAAGAACTATGGACAGAGGTTCGTGACACTGTACAGGAGGCAGTGATCAAGACCATCCCAAGAAAAAGAAATGAAAAAACAGAAAATAGTTGTCTGAGGAGGCCTTACAAATAGCTGAGAAAATAAGAGAAGCTAAAGGCAAAGGAGAAAAGGAAAGATATACCCATTGGAATGCAGAGTTTCAAATAATAGCACGGAGAGATAAGAAACTCTTCCTCAGTGATCAATGCAAAGAAATAGAGAAAAACAATAGAATGGGAAAGACTAGAGATCTCTTCAAGAAAATTAGAGATACCAAGAGAACATATCATACAAAGATGGGCACAAGAAGGGACAGAAATGGCATGGACCTAACAGAAGCAGATATTAAGAAGAGGTGGCAAGAATACACAGAAGAACTATACAAAAAAGATTTTCATGACCCAGACAACCACAATGGTGTGATCACTCACCTCGAGACAGACATCCTGGAATGCAAAGTCAAGTGGGCCTCAGGAAGTATCACTATGAACAAAGCTAGTGGAGGTGATGGAATTCAAATTGAGCTATTTCAAATCCTAAAAGATGATGCTGTTAAAGTGCTGCACTCAATATGCCAGCAAATATGGAAAACTCAGCAGTGGCCACAGGACTGGAAAAGTCAGTTTTCATTCCAATCCCAAAGAAAGAAAATGCCAAAGAATGCTCAAACTACCACACAATTGCACTCATCTCACACACAAGCAAAGTAATGCTCAAAATTCTCTAAGTCAGGCTTCAGCAATATGTGAACTGTGAACTTCCAGAAGTTCAAGCTGGTTTTAGTAAAGGCAGGGGAACCAGAGATCAAATTGCCAACATCTGCTGGATCATAGAAAAAGGAAGAGAGTTCCAAAAAAGAAAAAATCTACTTCTGCTTTACTGACTATGCCAAAGCCCTTGACTGTGTGGATCACAACAAACTGTGGAAAATTCTTTAAGAGATGGGATTTCCAGACCACCTGACCTGCCTCCTGGAAATCTCTATGCAAGTCAAGAAACAACAGTTAGAACTGGACATGGAACAACAGACTGGTTCCAATTTGGGAAAGGAGTACATCAAGGCTATATATTGTTACTCTGCTTATTTAACTTATATGCATAATATATCAAAAGAAATGCCAGGCTGGATGAAGCACAAGCTGGAATCCAGAATGCTGGGAGAAATATCAATAATCACAGATGTGCCAATGACACAACCCTTATGGCAGAAATGGAAAAAGAACAAAAGAGCCTCTTGAAGAAAGTGAAAGAGGAGAGTGAAAAAGCTGGCTTAAAACTCAACATTCAGAAAATTAAGATCATGGCATCTCGTCCTATCACTTCATGGAAAATAGATGGGGAAACAGTGGAAACAGTGACAGACTTTATTTTGGGGAGCTTCAGAATCACTGCAGATGGTGACTGTAGCCATGAAATTTAAAGAGGCTTGATTCTTAGAGGAAAAGCTATGACAAACCTAGACAGCGTATTAAAAAGCAGAGAAATTACTTTGCCAACAAAGGTCTGTCTAGTCCAAGCTATGGTTTTTCCAGTGGTCATGTATGGATGTGAGATTTGGAATATAAAGAGAGCTGAGCGCCAAAGAATTGATGCTTTTGAACTGTGGAGTTGGAGAAGACTCTTGAGAGTCCCTTGGACTGCAAGGAGATCCAACTAGTCCATAAAGGATATCAGTCCTGAATAGTCATTGGAAGGATTGATGCTGAAGCTGAAACTCCAATACTTTGGCTACCTGATGCAAAGAACTGACTCATTTGAGAAGACCCTGATGCTGGGAAAGAATAAAAGCAGGAGGAGAAGGGGACGACAGAGGATAATATGATTGGATGGCATCACTGACTCAATGGACATGAGTTTGAGTAGGCTCCAGGAGTTGGACAGGGAAGCCTGTTGTGCTACAGTCCATGGGGTCGCAAAGAGTCAGACATGACCGAGTGACTGAACTGGACAGAACTGAGGAAATAACTGTCTCCTGACATCTTCTTTTGAAAGAAATAAAGACCATTATTGTACATACCACATTTAGTTAGGTCTCTTTTACAGGCAACTGAAAGTACTATTACAGATTTCTTTACTGATGAAGGGAGATATAAAAATAGAAGTATCTTGGAGATAGTGATATGTTATGCAAACAGATATTTAATGGATTATAGAGAAAAAGGAACCTCACAATACAAGAAGCTAAGCCTGACTCTAGGTACAAGAATAGATTTTTAACAAGAGGAAAGATATATATATATATATGTATATACATATATATATTTATATGTAAAAATAGCTGATTCATTTTATTGTATAGCAGAAAGTAACACAACATTGTAAAGCAACTATACCCCAACTTTTAAAAATAATAGATTTTTAAATTTTTCTAATATGGATAATTTTTTAAAATGTACAAAGTAGACAGAATAGTGTAATAAACTCTTACAAACCCAATATTAGTTTTAATAATTGGGCTTCCTTTGTAGCTCAGTTGGTAAAGAATCTGCCTGCAATTCAGAAGACATGGGTTCGATTCCTGGGTAGGGAGGATCCCCTGGAGAAGGAAATGGCAACCTGCTCCAGTATCCTTGCCTGGAGAATCCCCATGGACAGAGGAGCCTGGGAGGCTATAGTCCGTGGGGTTGCAACAGTCCGACACAACTTAACAACTAAACCACTACCACAGCTTTAAGAATTATCAACAAAAGACTAACTTTGTTTTTTATCTGAAATAGCACTAATTTCCCTGCTCTCATACTATTTTGAAGCAAATCTCAGCTATAAAATAATAAAATTTTAACAGTTTTAATTTTGAGTCAACATTAAAAATACAGTATTTTAATTAGTGGAACAAGTATCTATTTATCATTATTTTCATTAAGGGTGGAGGGACCTCATTCAGTTGGTTCAGAACTCTAAACAAAATGCCATGTGTATCAGACAATTTTGTGGGTTTCTGTCTAGTCTGAGTCAGGTGGCCCTCTCATTCAAGAACTGATCTCTCTTTCACATGTTATATTCAGATACTGCTTGCCTAAGAGGGAATAGTGGGCAGGGCAGATTTAGCAAGAATGACTGAGATCAGACTGGGCTCCACCACAGGCACATCTCATCCCTTCACCTTCTGTGTGGTGAGCCCTTGATAGATAATTGAGATAAATAACAGGGAGCTTCTTGAGGATATGAAGATAAATTTTAAAAAGGTCCTGTTCTAGGATAGTTTATTATTTTCATGCTGTCACATTGTATTGATCTTTGTTTTTAAAATTAACACTTTTCTCAATGATAACCCCATTTAAAGTAGAGATTATATCTGTTGTTTCTATAACACTTCTAGAAAATTTTACTTTTAATTTTGGTCATTCAATCATGTCCAACTCTTTGCGACCCTATGAACTACAACCTGCCAGGCCCCTCTGTCCATGGGGATTCTCCAGGCAAGAATACTGGAATGGGTTGCCATGCCCTTCTCCAGAGGATCTTCCTGTCCCAGGGATCGAACCTGGGTCTCCTGCATTACAGGCAGATTCTTTACCACCTGAGCCACTGACAAACTCACCATATGTATCTAAGATACATAGATATATATTTCTAAAAACCTATTTTGAATATATTTACCATTTTTAACATATCATATTTAACATATTCAAAAAATAGATATTGGACCAATGATCCTGCCAATTCTTATAAATTATATAGTTTGTCTAAACTTAACATAATGACAAAAAGGCATAAAACTAATTTTACTCATTTCTATTAATATTATAAGAAGATCCCTGTTATTGATTTCATTTAGCAATTCTTTATTTTAGGTATATGTAGCCAATAAGAAAGAGTAAATCAACTCATAAGTGTAGCCTAAATCCACATGTTTATAATAAACATTTATTACACCCATGTTTATGAAATAAACATTTGATCCAAATAAATTTGATCTAAATAAATTATAGTATATGTATTTAAGTGTGGTAATGATTATATTATATTATTTACATTTCAGACGCTTGCACCATTTCTTCCAACATGGTATTTGCTTGAAGTAATTATACTGACAGAACAGTGGCAGATTGATATTAAATGTTTGGATTAAATATTTTGTCAGCAAACATGCAGCAACTGCTTTACTGCTGCTTCTTCTCTTCTATGCATACTGATTACAAAATGATTACAAAATGATTGGCTTTTATTTTGGCACAGTTTTAAAATACTTAGATAAATGCTACTTGATATCCAATCTCCTGCTTGTTTAAATGGCTGGAAAAAAAAGAAGAAAAATGCCCCCAAAGAAATTTAAGGCAGTATTCTAACATCTCATCCTCATTCAAACAAATAAAAACTTGCTGGATCTCGATATGATTCTGGTTTTATGAGGCTTAAGTCTTAGCTAAATATAAACACTTCCAGGTGTGCTCAACATTAGCAGGTGGGGAATCAGTGTCACTTCATGCTAAAAGAAGAAACATATGAAACTATTTCTAAAAGAGTGCTCTTATGGTTTCTTGAATTTTGATTGTCTCTTGAAAAATAATAGTTTAATGCTCTAAATGAGAACAAACAAGAACATATGTTTTAAATCTACACTGATATATAAATGTACTTTAATAACCATCATAGAAGTAATTGACAAGATGCTTTGTTTCACTTTCCAGAAATAAACCATTAAAATGATTTTTTTTAAAAGCCTTCAAATATATCTTTTAAATTTCTGGTGTAGATTCACGGAGATTTTGGTCAAGGATTAGAAAGTTCACAGTCATTTTTAAAATAACACTAGGGGCTGAATATAGGCCAGACGTCAACTGAAAAAGAATTCACTTTTTATCTTTCAGTGAATAAATATTCCAGGGAATGGCAAAATCAATTGGGAGAAAATGAATGTTTTATAAATGATCTAAAGTCATGATATGTTCACAAAAAATATTAAATGCTATATTTACATATTTTTATGAACTCATTCCCATTTATCATGCAATAACCAATTCAAAACTGATTTGTTCTGTAACTGATGAAGAGTCAGAAGGGTAATCAACTAGTTTTTTTTACTTCCCACATCATTTAAACATATCTTATCTTCCAAGTCCTTGGAAACATGATACATCAAGTCCTGGGGTACCCCAAACCTATTTGCGGCCATCAGAACACTCTGCATATAAAATATGCTGGAGGGATGGAACTCACTCAAACAGATAATTATGAAACTATTTGGCTTGGTATATGTCAGACCATTCCAAGTCACATCAGGTATGTTGATCCATCAAAATAAGAATAATCTTGGTCACAGTCTCAGATTTTCTGCATATCATTCTCAGGATATTCCTGTTTTGCTACCTGCCAACAAACAAACTGGGCTTTCTATAAGCTTTTGTTTCTGGTACATGATGGAGGAGGAGGATACATAGGAGAAGAAATAGAACGAAAAGGAATAAATCGGAGGGAAAAAGAGAAGTGGGTCATAATGGATTTCAGTTTGAATTTACATTTTTGCTATATTTATATTGCTCCTGACTAGATGTGACACCCCATGGATATACTCTTGTTAAGGTTGTTATTGGCTACTCAGGTGTCACCTATTATTTGAAATAATAAAAATAAGAGCCTTACATTTGAGGGTGCTGCTAATACAAAATAAGATACTGTGAAAGATTTGCAGAATTGGACAATTGCTACTCATTGAACATATCCTGTTAGTATTGTCATGAAAGACTATCATCTCTTTTGTCATGAAGCCACACGGGGTACTTTACAGAACAAACTGCAGGGACTTCCTTGGTGATCTAGTGGTTAAGAGTCTAACTTCCAATGTGGGGAAATCAGGTTCAGTCCCTGGTCAGAGAACTGGGATCCCGCATGTCATGGTACAACTAGGCCCACTTTCTATAGGGAAAGATTCTGCATGCCCCAACCAAGACCTGACACAGTCAAATAAATAAATATTTTTTAAAAAATAAAAGTAAAGCAAACTACAAATGAATAGTCATGTTTTTCATAAGCCAAAGACCTTAAAGTGCAGCATGAAACAAGAAACTGACTGAGCTGACAAACTAAATTAATAAAACTGTTTGAACAATATATTTATATGATATACACACACAACGATTAACGTACTTGGTCAGCTGCATAGAAGAACTATCTACACTGTTGAGACACAGACCTGTTCTCTTTCCTTCTAAGTGCACAGCTAGACTGTCTTCCAGCCTCCTTTGTGACAAGGTGTGGCCATGTGGCTGAATTCAGGACAGTCGAAGAACAGATGAATAACTTATCTCCAAGCCAGCTAAATTTTATGTAAATGAGAAAAAGTCTTGAATTAATTCACAGAAATTGTGTGGTTTGTTACATCTGTTAGTACTAAATTAACTATTATAAATCTGTGTACGTTGAAATGTGATGCAACTATGACAAAAACCTAAAATATTTAGGATTACCTTGGCTGTTGGGTAGCAAATGATAGGCAAACTGATACTAGAAACCTGAAAGGTAGAAATCCAAGTTTGGAAGAATCATAGGATTTGAAAAAACTGGCCAGCCATTCACCAGCACCCTCTCTACTGCATCCCACCCTGTTTCAGTCCTCCAGCCCTCTGAACCTTGATTTTTCTCCTTCAGGTCATTGATATAGACTTGACTCTCCAGATGCAGCAGCTAAAGGTTTGTTCCATTGCCACCTGGGGCCCCCGCCCACATTAGCTGAGAATTCTTCTGTTAGTTGCTCAGTCATGTCAGACTCTTTGCCATACCATGCACTATAACCCCCCAGACTCCTCTGTCCATGGAAATCTCCAGGCAAGAACAGGGGAGTGGATTGCCATTCCCGTTGCCAAGGGATCTTCCCAGCGCGGGGATCGAATCCAGGTCTCCTGCATTGCAGGCAGATTCTTTACCACATGAGCCTCCAAGGAAGCCACACCCCTTTCCTTGTCAATCAATTTCTACTACAATTGACTGGGATTCTGGGGAAGAGGGTGATGTATTTCATTTCAGTCGTGTCATCCAAATGACTTATTTGGATTTCTTCCCCTGAAAAATGATAGAGACTTAAGGTTTGTGTGTAATGATAGGTAAATAAAAGGCTTTTCAAACTTTCCTCGGCATAAACCCAGCAAGGGAATTAAATCGTCGTTCACTATGAAGATTTCATCAACTTGTTTCTTGCTAAGCCACTAATAGCTTCCTGACTTCTTTACTTAGGGAGTGGGAAAAGCACAATACAGATAATAACGCAAAAGCTTTTTGGAAAAGGGGAAATATAGAAAGTACTCAGTGGTATCATGAGAGGTTATTACGCCAGATATAAGAAGTAATCTGGCCGTGTGGATCAACTACCCTACGCCCAAATCGCAATTGTGTATAGCAACAAATCACTAAATGATGCCTGAGGTCTAACCTTCTCTATCCTCATTGTTAGAAACAGCTTGAAATCATCAACATAACCTACCATACCCCCTACAATGGTACAAGTTTGCCAAACTTGCTATATACCATTAATATATCTTTTTTGAAGGCTTCCATATTCTATTTTATGTACAAAAGAGAAATATAAATTTTAAAGCTCTGTACTTTTTCATAATTTGCCCAGCAAACCACTTACTGAAAACTTGATATCTCCACATTGCTATTTTGAGTTTTAATTAAGAATGTATTTGACCTCTTGGCCAGATCAGGTTACTGGGCATATTTCAATATCAAGTAGATTGGTTCATGAAAATGATATATTTTTAAAAACTTGTGTTTTCGTTTCTTCCTAGTATAGTTTATAATATTTTTTAATTTTTATTTTATATTGGGATATAGTTGACTAACCATGTTGTGTTCGTTTCAGATGTGCAGCAAAGTAATTCAGTTATACATATACATGTATCTATTCTTTTCCAAAATTTTCCCAATTGGGGTATTATAGAATATTGAGCAGAGTTCCTTGTGTTACACAGTAGGTCCTTGTTGGTTACAGTAGTGTATATATGTATATATCAGTCCCAAATTCAAAATCCACCTTTCCTTCGGTAGCTATAAGTTTGTTTTCTAAGTCTGTGAGTCTGTTTCTTTTTCCTATATAAGTTCATTTGCATCATTTTTTTAGATTCAGGATATAAGTGATATATGATATATGTCTTTATCTGACTTCACTTAGTATAGTGTTCTCCAGGTCCAAACATGTTGCTGAAAAAGGCATCATTTCATTCTCAATAGCTGAGTAACATATTCTGTTGTATATACGTACCACGTCTTCTTTATCCATTCATCTATCAGTGGACATTTAGGCTGCTTCCATGTCTTGGCTATTGTAAACAGTGCTACAATGAACATTTCTGCACTGCCATTCTAATGTTAGTTGTACCCTTAAAAGCACAAGAAAGTTTCAGGTAATTGTATCATCAACCACCTACAAGATTCCCCCCACCCCCCGCAGCCATATTAGAAAATACAAGTGGCCCTTTTACCCCTGAAAAAGTAAAACAATTTAATGTGATCAGAAACTATTGAGACACTTGTGCAAATCAAACCTTTTTGAATCTCTCTTAAAAGAAATATTCAGCTACAACCTTATCAATGGTACTAGCAAACCAAGGGGGAAGAGACATTAATAGTAGATTGTGATTAGAATGGAAAAATCCCTCTATTACACTTGGTGTGTAGAATTGGACAGTGTAGCCTCAAAGGCAATTGTTTGAATTATCCAGGTTCACTTCCTCAGAATCTGAGGCAGATAAAACACGTTCTTTCATTATGGAATTTCACCACATCTCTTCTGTGATTACAGTCATCTTTCTTTTAAGTTGTTTTTAGAAATGAACTTGAAAACAGTCATCCAGGCTAGGTGAGGGCTGCCTTGTCTTTATAAAAGCAAAGGAGTGAATTTGACATACTTTTCCTGCATGTCACCTCTTGAATTTGAAAAGACCTTAGAAAAACTAAGGTTGTACCATTAACTAAAAAAGACGTTTCTGAAAACTATTTTGATTTGCTTTTTAGCCTGGAGAAATTATTCCTTAGCTGATTGAAACTAGTTGAGGAATCATTTGAGGTTTTTTTTCCTTTGTGACGTGGCTGTTTCTTTCTTCCTTTCTTCACCTTCATCCTGGAAGAAGATAGAATTTTAAGTGGCCATTTCAAGATGTTTCTAGCTGGGACTAACTCAACAAATTGGCGTGCAGCCAAGGCCAGGTTCCAAGATACCAAGCTATGTGTTGGGTTAGCTCTTGTTATCTTTTAAAGTATTATTTTATTTGTAGATACACAGAGCATGGGATTGAAAGACACCTACTGTGATTCAAATAGCTCTACCTTTTTGCTATCTGTGTTACTGTGGACAAATTACTTACCTAAGCTTCAAGTTTTTCAGGTATCAAAGGGAGGTACAAATTGCTACTTCCTTCATAAGGCTGTGCAATTTTTAGGAGGTTTTCCATGAAAGCACTTAGCATGTTATAGATCACTGCCTCTCAAACGTCAGTGTGCACACACTTCTGGGAATCCTGTTAAAATGAAGATTCTAACTGATTGGGACAAGACTCGCATTTCTAACAAGTTCTCTGGTGAGATCAATTTAGCTATTTCATGAACCAAAATTTGGTAGGAAGTGTCTAAAGCAACTAAAAGTTATTTTTATCAATATTATTTTATTGTCTTGTTATTATTCACTTCTTTCTGCCCTACTATACCCAATTTCAAGTTAAAAATCAGGAACTAAGCCCCCATGTCAGCTACTTTATCCCCTTGCTCACACTTTTCTCAATACTTTATTCGTAATAAATATTTGTTGGACTAATTAAATGAAAAGTGCTCTCCATTGGCATGTAACATTCACTTTTTTCACTTAGTAAGTATCTTACCTACTAATAGTAGATAAAATTAGTAATCTTTCCTACCACATTTTTTTAGCTTTAGTTGTTTTCCAGTTCCAGCCTCCAATTTCAGTTGATATGTTATTTCTTGAAATTCTAATAGCTTCCTTGACTGACCTCTATCACACATGTGTCAAGCTATGTACCAGTCTGCATCCTTATCTAGATTCTGTGGTGCTTTACAAGTAAAAATGATGCACTATTTATATTCTGAGCCTCATCTATTAACACAGCCCTGGCACTTAGATACTTTATGAAACTCTGTGGAAAAGGAAAATAGATGAATGAATCATTGTAAAGAAAGAAAGTGAAAGTTGCTCAGTCATGGCTGACTCTTTGCAACTCCATGGACTATACAGCCCATGGAATTCTCCAGGCCATAATACTAGAATGGGTAACTTTGCCCTTCTCCAGGGGATCTTCCTACCAGGGAAAGTCCCTTATGAAAGAACAGCTTTCTAATATTTTGGCATCTGAACTGAAACAGAAAATATTTTGTTGTTTTTTTTTTCTTTTATTACTTGACAAGTATTCAAAAAAATAAACAAGCATGAGAATTAGAGTCTTATCCATCCAAGTTGTTGCCCAAACTCTGGTGGACTGGAAAACTCAGTCTTTTCCAGACTTCTTGGAATATGATGGTAGGCAAGTCTCCCTGAGCTTCAGCTTTGGCAGGAAGGCTCTGAGCAGGTCATAGAGGCCAGCTCTGAGAAGAGAGCTCTGAGAAGAGTTCCCTGGGGCTGTGTGTCCAGTTGAGGCATAGCAAAGCAGAAGGTTCTCTGGTTGTTACTCTCCTAGACTTAATTCCTGGAGGCTGTGGGGAAGCAGATTTTAGGTAGCTTTGATGGCAGTTATAGTCCTCTCATCAACTCTTTTCCCAAAACCCAAGAGAAACTTAGAGACTGACTAATTGGGGGACCTTGATTTATTAGTTTGTTGAAACCTTAGCCTGAAAACCAGTAAATCAGGGAAGAATTTGAACTACACCCTCTGAAATTTTCTATAAACTCTAATCTTCAACTGATGTAATTCAAATTGTTTAGCTGATTTATCAATGTCATAAATTTTCTCAGGGCTATGGATCTCAATCCTGGCTGCACGTTTGAATCACCTGGGGGATACTCAAAAAATGCTGGTGCTAGATGAACACAACTGAATTGTGTGCTATCAGAGCCCAAACATCTCTGTTTACTAAAAGCTGTTTAGGTAATTCTTATGTGCAGCCAGAGCTGAAGTATTAATAGATTAATTGTGTTACATTATTTATTGGCTGAATAGATATTAAAATGTTATGCCACTACTTTTGAAATCACAAACTGGAGGAAATAAAATTATAGGGGAACAGTTTCTTTTGGTTTCTTGTTTCAAAGGAATCATGGTTCTTGTTGCTAAGGAAACAGTCATCCGTTCATGTTGTTCATTCCATCCTTGGGTCATGCCCAGTGCTGATCATGTCAAGACTTCAAGAGAAAAGTATTTTTAAAATCATTTTATAACCAAGTTTCACTGGCTCAAAAAACTATTGCCATATTTTGTTATATACCCAATGGGGAGAATTTTCTTTCCATAAGCAGTGAATTATTTTCAAGATGTCTTAAAGAAAAAAAAAAAAAAAAACCTGTGGTACAGCAGGCTGAATGACAATTGTCTTGAGTCTTCTCTGAAATAGTCAGAACCTCTGTCTGTTGTGTGTGAAGGCTCACATTGTAAGATAGTCACAAGGCCTGTACTAGGACAAGGTAAGTGAGGCATCTAGGACACAAATTTAAAGGGGCACTCCTACCAATTCAGAGTGCCTCCTTATATTTTGCACCCTAGGTGGTCCATTCACCTTAACCCTTGTCCCAGTTCTGATAGCACTTCTAAAGTTAAAATACGTTCCCACATATTTTGAGAAGAAAAAAGAAGTAGTTTCTCTACTTTAATCTTTAGAAACAGAAGGCAATTATCCAGTGTGGTATGGAGCCAAACCTCCAAGGTTAATATCTTTGTTCTTCTGAGAACTACTATAGGACTTACAATAGCAATGAATTGTCAAATCCCTAACTATATATCTCAGAGTTGAAATGGGTGCCCATTTGTAATCACCTTGTCAATAGCCTTGCTTTCCCTGCTTTGCTGCCAGAATCCCAACTTTATTCTATGGATAAAACCTAATTAGTCTGAGCCCATCAGGTTTTTCATTCTCTGTGCCCAAGGTTAGTCAGAGATGAGTATGGGACTCATTTCTTCACAATGGGACAAGAGAGCAGATCTTTTGAAAACTTTTTTTCTTTTTGCTCTTACATAGATGTGCATAGGAGGAAATAGTCCCACTTCTTTCAGTGAACAGTTTCTTGTATCTACATGGGATGCTTGGAATCCTAGCAGATATCTTTCAGTCAAGAGGAAAGCCATTTGATGACAAAGGAATATATTAATAGAACAAAATGAGGAAAACTCTAAGCCTTTGATTTCAATGTTATGCTACTAAATTGTCCAATATTGGAGCCATTTTACCCTTTGGGCTGCTTAAAGTAAGGAAAAATGCATCTTCTTATTACTTAGGCCAGTTTTGTCAGGTATTTATGTTACTTTTGAAGCGTCTAAGGTGTCATTTTCTTATGTTTGATCAACAGTAGCCTGAGCAGTGCTTCTATATAAGAGCAAAGAAGTTTCATTGTTTAACCAAACCATTCCACAATTTAAAAAAATTAAGAACACCTAATAAATGAATCAAATTGCTTAGTTTGTTTAAATAAGTGACTATATGTGAACTTGGTATCTAAGACTAGGATTTCTTAATCTTGGTACTATTGACATTCTCAGTTGAAAAAGTTTTCATTCTCAGGAGCTTTCCATGCTTTGTAGGATGTTAAGCAGCATCCCTGGCCTCTACCCACTAGATGCCAGTAGCAATCCCTACCTCTGCTTCAGTTTGTAGCAAAAAATGTCTCCAGACCAGACATTGCCAAAAGTCCCGGGGCAGGGGGGTAGGGGAAGGGAGAGCAAAGTTAACCACTATCAGGAAACACTGCCTTACAATCAGCTAGCCAGAATAAAGAGGTACATACAAAGAAAATTAGAACTCTCATTTTAAAAAAGCAGAAAGACAAATATTTAATCAGTTTCTGTTCAATTCATTAGCAAGTGTTAAAAGTACATTTTCTTTGTTCCAAGATTTGTTACACTTGAAGAGCCCAAAATAGCATCATGGAGGCAGAAACTTTATTTGCCTTAACTAAGGTTATACATTGACCATTGAACAACATGTATTTAAACTGTACAGGCCCATTTATAGGCAGAACTTTTTCTGTAATAAATATTATAGTGCTACATCATCTGAGATTGGTTGAAGCCTGGCTGAACCTGTGGTTGCAGAACCTGGGATATGCAAGGAACCGTGGAAACACAGGGCAGATTGTAAGTTTTATGTGTATTTTTGACTGCATTGAGGGTCAGTGTTCCCAAACCCCTGCATTGTTCAAGGACCAACTGTAGTTATATGTATTAATAGTTCTGTATAATGCTTAAAGCTGTGCCTGGCATATGGTAGACTCAATAAATACTCTAGGTAAATGGATGGATTTTCTCCACAAAATGGAGAACAATTATACCAAAGAAGTTCTTGCACTGTTGCAAAAGTTCTAGGGCCCACAACAGATTTCCCAACCTGGGGATCTGGCGAAAGGACTGAGAACCCCCAAGGAAACAGACTCTTGGAGGGCACAACAAAACCTTGTGTCCACCAGGATCCAGGAGAAAGGAGCAGTGACCCTACCGGAGACTGAACCACACTTGCCTGTGAGTGTCCAGGCGTCTCCAGTGGGTATGGGTCAACAGTGGCCTGCTGAAGGTCTGGGGCACTGTCTGCAACAGTCCTGGGAGACATGGCGTGCTGACATGAGTCCTTTTGAAGGAGGTGGCCGTTACCACATTACCCCTACCATAGCTTGGCCTCAGACCAGACTACAGGGAGGGAACAGCAGAAGTTTGGATTAAAGATTTACTGAGCATGGCCTTGCCCACCAGAGCAAGAACCAGTTTTACCCACAGCCAGTCCTTCCCACAAGGAAGCTTCCACAAGCCTCTTATCCTCATCCATCAGAGGGCAGACAGAATGAAAACCATAGTCACAGAAAACTAACCAAACTGACTACCTAGACCACAAAATGTCTAACTCAATGAAACTATGAGCCACACTATGCAAGGCCACCCAAGACGGACGGGTCATGGTGGAGAGTTCTGACAAAAGGTGGTCCACTGGAGAAGGGAGTGGCACACCACCTCAGCACCCTTGCCTCAAGAACCCCATAAACAGTATGAAAATGCAAAAAGGTATGACACTGAAAGATGAACTCCCTGAGTCAGTACGTACCCATTATGCTACTGGAATAGAGTGGAGAAATAGCTCCAGAAGGAATGAAGAGACTGAGTCAAAGTGGAAACAATGTCCAGTTGTGGATGTGTCTGGTGGTGAAAGTGAAATCTGATGCTGTAAAGAGTAATACTGCATAGGAACCTGGAATGTTAAGTCCATGAATCAAGGTAAATTGGAAGGGGTCAAACAGGAGATGGCAAGAGTGAACATCTACATTTTAGGAATCAGTGAACTAAAATGGACCACAACGGGGAAATTTAATGCAGATGACCATTGTATCTACTACTGTCAGCAAGAATCGCTTAGAAGAAATGGAGTAGCCCTCATAGTCAACCAAAGACTCCAAAACGCAGTACTTGGGTGCAATCTCAAAAATGACAGAATGATCTCTGTTTGTTTCCAAAGCAAACCATTCAATATCACAGTAATCCAAGTCTGCTGCTACTGCTGCTGCTGCTAAGTCGCTTCAGTCATGTCAGACTCTGTGCGACCCCATAGGTGGCAGCCCGCCGGGCTCCGCCATCACTGGGATTCTCCAGGCAAGAACACTGGAGTGGGTTGCCATTTCCTTCTCCAATGCATGAAAGTGAAAAGTGAAAGTGAAGTCACTCAGTCGTGTCCGACTCTCAGTGATCCTATGGACTACAACCTACCAGGCTTCTCCGTCCATGGAATTTTCCAGGCAAGAGTACTGGAGTGGGGTGCCATTGCCTCCAACCACTAATGCCAAAGAAGCTGAAGTTGAACAGTTCTATGATGACGTACAAGATCCTCTAGAACTTTAATACCAAAAAAAAAAAAAGTACTTTTCATTAAAGGGGCCGCTGCTGCTGCTGCTAAGTCGCTTCAGTCATGTCTGACTCTGTGTGACCCCATAGACAGCAGCCCACCAGGCTCCCCTGTCCCTGGGATTCTCCAGGCAAGAACGCTGGAGTGGGTTGCCATTTCCTTCTCCAATGCATGAAAGGGAAAAGTGAAAGTGAAGTCACTCAGTTGTGTCTGACTCTTAGAGACCCCATGGACTGCAGCCTACCAGGCTCCTCCATCCATGGGATTTTCCAGGCAGAAATAGCTCAAAAGTTCTGCCAAAACAGAACTTCTTTGGTACTGGAGTGGGGTACCATTGCCTTCTCTGCATCAAAGGGGACTGGAATGCAAAAGTAGGAAGTCAAGAAACACCTGGAATAACAGGCAAGTTTGGCCTTGGAGTACAAAATGAAGCAGAGAAAAGGTTAACAGAGTTTAGCCAAGAGAACTCACTGGTCATAGCAAACACTCTTTTCCAACAACACAAGAGATGACTCTACATATGGACATCACTAAATGGATGACACCGAAATCAGATTGATTATATTCTTTTCAGTCAAAGATGGAGAAGCTCTATACAGGTCAGCAAAAACAAGACCAGGAGCTGACTGTGGCTCAGATCACGAAATCATTATTGCCAAATTCAGACTTAAATTGATGAAAGTAGGGAAAACCACTAGATCATTCAGGTAAGACCTAAATCAAATCCCTTACAATTATACAGTGGAAGTCACAAATAGATTCAAGGGATTAGATCTGATAGAGTGCCTGAAGAACTATGAACAGAGGTTGGTGACATTGTACAGGAGGCGGTGATAAAAACCATCCCCAGGAAAAAGAAATGCAAAAAGGCAAAATGATTTTCCAAGAAAGACTTACAAATAGCTGAGAAAAGAAAAAGAAGCAAAAAGCAAACGAGAAAAGGAAAGATGTACCCATCTACATAGAGAGTTCCAAAGAATAGCAAGGAGAGATAAGAGAGCCTCCTAATTGAACAATGCAAAGAAATACAGGGAAACAATAAAATGGGAAAGACTAGAGATCTCTTCAAGAAAATTAGAGATACCAAGGGAACATTTCATGCAAAGATGGGCACAATAAAGGACAGAAACGCTATGGACCTAACAGAAGCAGAAAATATTAAGAGGTAGCAATAATAGAAAGAAAAACTATACAAAAATTAATGACTCATAACCACGATTGTGTGATCACTCAGCTCCAGCCAGATATTTGGAGTACAAAGTCAAGTGGGCCTTAGGAAGCATCACTATGAACAAAGCTAGTGGAGGTGATGGAATTCCAGTTGAGCTATTTCAAATACTAAAATATGATGCTCTTAAAGTGCTCCATTCAGTATGCCAGCAAATATGGAAAACTAGCAGTGGCCACAGGACTGGAAAAAAGGTCAGTTTTCATTCCAATCCCAAAGAAAGGCAATGCCAAAGAATGCTCAAACTACCACACAATTGCACTCATCTCACATGGTAGCAAAGTAATGCTTAAAATTCTCCAAGCCAGGCTTCAATAGCATATGAACTGAGAACTTCCAGCTTTTCAAGCTGGGTTTAGAAAAGGCAGAGGAACCAGAGATCAAATTGCCAACATCCGTTGGATCATAGAAAAAGCAAGAGAGTTCCAGGAAAACATCTACTTCTACTTCTTTAACTATACTAAAGCTTTTGACTGTATGGATCACAACAAACTGTGGAAAATTCTTCAAGAGAGGGGAATACCAGACCACCTTACCTGCCTCTTGAAAAGCCTGTACGCAGGTCAAGAAGCAACAGTTAGAACTGACATGGATCAACAGATTGGTTCCAAACTGGGAAAGGAGTACATCAAGGCTATATTGTCACCCTGCTTATTTAACTTATTTTCAGAGTGCATCATAATGCCAGGCTGGATGAAGCACAAGCTGGAATCAAGATTGCCGGGAGAAATGTCAGTAACCTCAGATATGCAGATGACACCACCCTTATGACCAAAAGTGAAGAAGAACTGAAGAACCTCTGATGAAAGTGAAAGAGGAGAGTGATAAAGCTGGCCTAAAACTCAACATTCAAAAAATGAAGATCATGGCATCCAGTCCCATCACTTCATGGCAAATGGATGGGGAAACAATGGAAACAGTGACTGACTTTATTTTCTTGGGCTCCAAACCCCTGCAGATGGTGACTGCAGAGATGAAATTAAAAGACTCTTGCTCCTTGGAATAAAAACTATGACAAACCTAGATAGCATGATACTTTTGAGCTCTGGTGTTGGAGAAGATTCCTGAGAGTCCCTTGGACTGAAGGCAATCAAACCAGTCAATCCTAAAGGTAATCAATCCTGAATATTCATTAGAATGACTGATGCCTAAGCTGATGCTCCAGCATTTTGGCCACCTGATACAAAGAGCCGACTCATTAGAAAATACTCTGATGCTGGGAAACATTGAAGGCAGGAAGAGAAGGAGACAACAGGACAATATGGTTGGATGGCATCACCGACTCAAGGGACATGAGCTTGGGTAGTTTCCAGGATATAGTGAAGGACAGAGAAGCCTAGCATGCTGCGATCCATGGGGTCGCAAAGAGTCAAACACGACCCAGCAACTGAACAACAACAAAAGGGATGGATAGCATCACCAACTCAGTGGACATGTACTTGAGCATACTCTGGGAGATGGTGGAGGACAGGGAAGCCTGGTGTGCTGCAGTCCATGGGGTCACAAAGAGACAGACAAGACTGACTGACTAAGAACAGCATAGCATAAATGAAGTGCAACAGGAATGTAGAGAAAAGGTCTACTATTGAAGGGTATGGATGGAGAATGTGAATGGAAAAGAAGTCCTGTTGAGATTATAATGAGAAAAAAAATAAAGCTTAGTCACAAAGTAGAAAAATAAAATAAAGGAAATGGTCAACTATGAATTTAAAGGCAGCAGATTCCAAACTTTCCTCCAATATCAAGGATACGGAAGAAACATGAAAATGTTAGCCAATAAGGAGCCTGCAACCATTGCTTTCATTGGAACTGTTGCTCTAGCATCTTTATTATCTCATTCTAGTAGATTTGTAGAAGGTATGTAATAGTTTTGGGGGAGAAGCATCTAAAAACTGTTTTTCTAGGAACATAAGAAAACCTAGAAAGACAACCATAGAAAACCTATTGTGTCACTGACTGATTTTAATAGATTAGATCAGAGAGAAAGAACCAGCATGAGGTTGGGGAGTAGGGAAAGTTGAATTTAGCTGGAGCAGGTAAAATTGAGGTGCTGGGGTAACATGTATAAAAAATAGCATGGAAGCAAAAAGATACAGACATTTAGAATCTAGGTAAGAAGATAAGGCTAGAGTGCAAATGTGGGCGTTACCTACACGCACATCAGGTCATGCAAGGAATTAGTAGTGACTAGGGACCACAGATTAGGCATAGATCTGTGATCCAAGCATAGCAAGAGGAAATAATTCCAAGCATCAATTAATATTCAGACTGAAAGCAAAAGAAGCAGTCATGAGAAATGAAGACTAGGAACCAATAATAGCAGTAGACATGAGACGAGTTATATCAATAAACGAAAGCCATCATTGACATATGTCTTAGAAAATTGGAAGAAGTTGGAACTGAAAATAGGCCCTAGATTTGGCAATGAAGAGATAGTTAATATTACTTAAGACAGCAAAAAATGTCTTTTCAACTATGTGTAGTACTGGACAAAAGCCTGCACAAATGTTCTGTATCGCTATGAGAACTGGAAAATATGCATAAGTGTGATCTATTCTGCAAAAGTCCCAGAGCACAACTTGACATTAGTGGGGCTGATATGCCAAAAGTGAATTACTAATGTAGACTAAAATAAGCCACTATAAAAATCTCTAAAACTGTCTTATTGCATTTAACAACTCTTTTCCAATGGTTGTGCAGCACTCCTGACTTCCTGCACAAGTGAAATCTGGAACACATCTTAAGGGAAACCCACCTACTCAGTTTAATTTTACCCTGCACTAGTCCTTTGCCAGAAAAGAGGAAGATGAATTGCTTGGGAACTAGTAGCTCACAGTGGATAAAGGAGCTAGAGACCATAAAGAAAGGGCCATAAACTTTAAGAGGAAAAAGATATTCTAATTGATTTTAGTGTCAGAGTTCTTGCCAAACAAAATCTTATTTGGAAGGAAGATAAATGATTCCAAGAGAAGCAGAGTTGCTTGGTTGAGACAGGATTGGGGAAATCCTGCCTGCTAGCCCAGGCTCTATAACCTTCATGAAAATGCTCCTTGGACCCTCTGAACCACAGCTGAAAACAAAGTACTCCCCCCCGCCTTTATTTTCAAAGAATCTGAAGCCCAGACATGTATAAGAACTTACTCAAAAAAATAAAAACCTGATTTAAAAATGGGCAAAGGACTTAAACAGACATTTTTCCCAAAGAACACAGATGGATGCAGGTGCATGAAAAGGTGCTCAGCATCACTAATCATCAGGGAAATGCCCATCAAAACTAAAATGAGATATTACCTCACACCTGTCAGAATGGCTATTATCAAAACACACAAAATAACAAATGTTGGCAAGGATTTGGAGACAAGTGAACCATTGTTCACTATTGGTGGGAATGTAAACTAATATGGCCACTATGGAAAAATCTGTGGAGGTTTCTCCAAAAATTAAATTAAAACTACTGTATTATCCAAAAATTCCACATCTGGGTACAAAAAAGATAACAGCGCTAATTTGAAATGATTATGCACACATCTGTTCACTGCAGCACAATTCACAATAGCTAAGATATGGAAGCAACCTGTGTCTCTCGTTAGATGAATGGATAAAGAAGATATGGTACAGATATACAATGGAAAATGACTCAGCTATAAAAAAAATCTTGCAATCTGTGACAACGTGGGTGGACCTAGAAAATATTATGCTAAGGGAAATAAGTTAGACAAAGAGAGACACATAATGTATGATTTCATTTATATGTTGAATCTACAAAACAAAACAGAAATGGGTTCATAGATGCAGAGAACAAACAGGTAGCTACTAAAGGGGAGAGAGTCGGGGTGATGGATAAAATAGGTAAAGGGAGTTAAAGGCACAAACTTCCAGTTTAAAATAAATGAGCCGTGGGGATATAATATACACAATAGAGAATATAGTCAATAATATTGACACAACTTTAAAAGGATAGACGGTAACTAGATTCACTATAGTGATCAGCATGTACATAATGCTGGGCTACTATGTTGGACACGTGAAATTAACGTGACATTGTGTGTCAATTATACTTCAATAAAAAAGATAAAGTCAAAGTGAGAAAATTCCAAAACAGTCAAAATGAGAACAGTGAGAAAAGGAACTTACTGGAGGTGACCCAGCTAGCTAATGGCTCAGACAGAATTAGAACCCAATTACCCTTCTGTTTTCACATTGTGTGTAAGTTGCAAACATGTCAGGGCATTCACCTCAGAGTTTAGAACTAAAGCAGGATGGGATTTCTCCTTCATCTTTGGATACCTTCAGAAAAGTTGCTCAAATCAACTATTACCTTTTCTAAATCTCTTTTCACCCATTAATTGGTTTATTTGGAAATAAATAAAAATTAACTTCATAGAAGTGGAACACTAGCTTAATTTTTTCACCATCCAATTTGTACTTTATTTTAACTGATTGTAAACAATTACATGCCAAAGTCAGAAAGGCATATTCTCTCACTTAGAGATTCTCTGCCTTAAAGTGCATTTAACGTACGTAAATGGAAAGAAAGTGGTGGGAAAACGACATCTTGTCCCCATTTGTACGTTAGCAAGAAAATCAGATATGGCTATAATTTAGCATTAATAAATCAAAACTCTTTTGCAAAGATTTGATGACTCCCCCATCAAATTCATTCTGCTCTGTCTCCACAGCTGTTTGCAGCTTTGGGGAGGTCTATGTAGGAGAAAACATTGAAAGGCTAGTTCTATGCTCTACATCTACTGAGCACAGACATAACTCCTATTTTGACAGGCAGATTTTATAGTGGTTTATTTTGGTCTAGTTTATTTCATTTTTTGGCACTAAAGCCTTAACTAATGCCAAATCTGTTCCTCTCCTCCTATATGCTCTGTGTTTTCTTTAAAAACAGGAAACTCATAGCTCTAAAAATTATTTGCTCTGTATGCTTATAGCTAAGTAGTGTCTGGCAACCAACTGTGTTGGAACATTACACTGAGGAGGAACTGCAACGAACCATTTCAACAAAAGAGAAGAAAATCTCTAAACGTGAGGTTTTGTCTGTGTTTTTTGGTTGTTGTTTTCAACTGGCCACCAAAGAGCCAAAGAAGTTTTCTCCTCTCAGTTCTACTGCTGGTGCCAGGCGTACAGTAGGCACTTAAAAAATGCTTCTTCAAACTGAATGTAGTCAGATTAAAGTGAATGCATTGTGGTCCAGGAAATGACACCCAAGTGATGATCCAGTGTTACCTACAGGCTGTACACAGCGTTTCCCAGGGACTCTAGGCAAAAGGGACAAAGTTTCCCTGTACAGTCTGTTGCCTCTACAAAACATGGAAATAATTTGCAGTCAGGTCAAATGCCTTTGGAGAATGTGATTCATTGCACTGCTTATGACCTATACCGAATTTGAGTTTAGAGATCTTCATCTCAGTATCAAACTAGGTAGATTTATGGGTCTGTCCACACTGCAAAGTCCTTTGACGTCATCTCAGTAGAAGTGTACTTGGTAGAAGGACTATTAAGCCACTAAGACTGCATGATACAAACTTAATTAGTCAAATAAGGAATGTAACCATTTATTTCTGCATAAAATAAATATTCAAATAATTTACTTGTCATTTTGAGAAAAAATATGGTTTAAATGATTTTACATACAGAAATTACTGATGCCTAAGTGAAGAAAAGAATGAAGTTATTCTTATAGGCCTTTCTGTTTTGTTTTCTCAATATCAATCTTTCTATAGCATAATATCAAAATTTCATAACATAATATGATTATATGTAACTATATATGTGTACATATATATATATACACATACAGACATATATATTCTCAAAATATAAAGATAGGTATAAATAGAGATAAATATTTAAATAAAGAGAAAAACAAGATACAACAAAATCCATAATATTTACCCATAGGATTACTTACACTTCTAGTAATAAAAGTAAACTAAATATCAATCTAAACATATTCTGAGCAATCTTGATTACTCAAACTGTACAAAAAGAAAGAGAATAATGAGATAGGAAAGGAAAAGTGTTTAAGAAAAAGTTAGCATTAATATTTGTACTACATTTCAGGTACACCAGTGTTATATTTTACCCTGAAGACATTTTTGTATCTGATGGTGGCGGGGCTGGGATCTAACAAAAGAAGCGTGCTATTTATGTAGGGACATACTTTAGTGCAACTATTTGTCATGAGCAGGTAGCCACATTCTTTGGGGATTGTCTGAAAGAAAGAAACTGAGCCATCAGGGGGCTCTTCAGAATAAGCTAGCAGTGATTCTTGAGTTAAATGAGGAGGAGACAGAAGGGGGCTCCCTGAAAGGAGAAAGAAGGCACAGCAACTTGGTGGCCTGGTAGGGACTTGAGAAAGACAGCCCTCGTTGGACTTTTGGTAGCAGGGATGGATTTGGAATTTTAGAAACATGATGCCTGATAGTTAGGTTAAATTGTTTCTAACGCAATGCAGTATTTTCCCTGCATTAATTCCCAAACCAACAGAAAAAGTCTATAAGAATCTATTAGGGGCAACTTGGGGAATAAAAGAGAAAGAGCTATTAACTATTGTTTGGAGTGAGTTGTTGAGGGAAGGGAAAGACATAAAGAAGGATAAAGGGACACAGTTTATAATCACTCACATGGTTGTCTGTTCCTTGGAGTATCTTGGTCTATGCTAATAGACTGTGAGTGCCATTAAAACAGGGACTATTTCTGTCTTATACAGTGATACGCCCTAATACCCAGGATCCAGCATAGTGTCTAATCCTTGCCAAGTCCTCAGTTGAAGTTGCTGAGTGGACAAAAGAATAAAAACTGATCAAGGAAAATGAGTCCAAATTGAACAACCATGAGTAGCTCTCCATGAGCCATCAGAAATACTGGAGAGGACACTGAACTTGCAGTTATAAAGAATGAAGAGATTGGTAAATCAAATTAGTTTTAGAATGTTAAGGAAATAGTTAATTACTCTGGATCCCCTCATTTGAGCATACTGTGGTACAATCCTGACACTCAAGTTAGCAGCAGACTTCACAAGTTAAGGCTCAGTTCTTCACAGGACTGTCCCATCATCAGATGCCAGTTTCACTTTGGGGAGCACCAAACAACCCAGATCACCTCTACTTCTGAGTGGCTGGCTTAAACATTTGATGTTTCTCATGACACCCTCCAGTTTAATAATTCACTAGAACAACTCATAGAATTCAAGAAAGTGTTATAGTTAAGATTAGTTTAATTATAAAGGATACAGATCCAGCTGCTGTTGCTGCTAAGTCACTTCAGTAGTGTCCGACTCTGTGTGACCCCATAGACAGCAGCCCACCAGGCTCCCCTGTCCCTGGGATTCTCCAGGCAAGAACACTGGAGTGGGTTGCCATTTCCTTCTCCATACAGATCCAGAGGACCAATCAAAAAAAGAACCACATAGGACAGAAAGCGAGTTAATTCTTTCTGGTAAACGGCTTCCCATTCTGAAACTATCTGAAGGCTCAGCATGAGTCATCTCATTAGGGTAACATGCACTCCTATCACTCAAACTGCCCCAAAGTGAAGTGAAGTGAAGTCGCTTAGTCATGTCCGACTCTGAGACCCCATGGGCTGTAGCCTACCAGGCTCCTCTGTCCATGGGATTTTCCAGGCAATAGTACTGGAGTGGATTGCCATTTCCTTCTCCAGGGGATCTTCCCAACCCAGAGATTGAACCCAGGTCTCCCACATTGTAGATAGACGCTTTACCATCTGCGCCACCAGGGAAGTCCTAATATATCCAGTGAAAATATGTATTACTCTTAAGCTTTAAATTTATTCTTTCTTGGTTCTATCTTTTTTAATCCCTGAATTCTAATTCAATAAAAACCTGTGCCAGAAATATCTGGATAACATTGGGATTTTTTATTTATTAACATCATGATGATGCTCTCTGCAAAGGGTTGGGTTACAAATTGATAAGTGGTAATCATCAATGGTGCAGTACCATTAATGATGAGTGATAAGAATAGAATTAGCTCTATCACCAGCTCTACGAGTCCCTTGAGCTACTGGAGTCAAGAATATTGCCGTTTTATACATCTGTGTCTCTTTTGCTGTCTCGCATACAGGGTATGGCAAAACCAGTACAATATTGTAAAGTAGTTAACCTCCAATTAAAATAAAAAGATTTATATTTAAAAAAAAAGAATATTGCCATTTTAAAAACCACAGACATACATAGCTCTGTTACAAGAAAATTCAAACAAGCAAAAAGCTTCCAGAGGTTATGCAAAGAATTTAGGTTAAATCATTTTAGAAAAAAACTTCCCTTCCAGATCTCTCCATGTGTAGAATCTGATCAGGATACAGGAAGTCTTATCTTGTAGCCGTCTGCCTCTTTGGAATTTCAATTATTTCATAAAGACAAGCCAGTGCTCTCATTATCAATGAATTAATTCATTTACTCATTGAGCATCTACTGTATGTTAAGCACTGAACTAGGTTCTGAGGATACAGAAGTCGAGAACAGACGAGATCTTTCCTCTCCTGGAGTTTTATTCTAGTGGTAGGCTGGAGGAGGCAGAAAATATAAAGCAAACACATTACTAACCAAGAAAAGTACTGACTGTGAAGAGTGCAGCTGGAGGAAATAACTAGGGGAGGGCGCAGTAACTGAAGAAAGCACTTTAGAAGTTAAACCACGGAACATCTCTCTGAGGAGGTGACATTTGAAGTGAGACTCAAAGGCAAAAGAGGTCAAAAGTCATTGCAGTCATAAGTAAGAGCTCCAGCCCAGAGAAGGAAAGGAGCCTGATGGAAGTTCAGTGAGAGTAATGGGTGGTGGGGACAGAGGCTGGGGCAGTCTGCAGTGGCAGATCAATCGGGGTCTTGTTGGCCATGGCAATAAACTTGGATTTTATTCTGGATACAAGGGGAACTCACTGGAAGATCTTCTTTTAAATGTCCTGGTAACATGATCTCATTTCCTTTTATTAAAGATTACTCCAGCTTCACTGCACAGAATAATGGAAGGAGGAGAGAAGAATGAAAGGAGGGAGAGCAGTTAGGAATCAGCTTTATAGTACAGATATGTTCTAAAGATCTGCAAGGGAAACCTATGTTCTTTATATGTAGAACCTAGAAAGCAAGAATGAATTATCTAATTTTATAGAAGCAAAATGCAATATCAGCATCAGAGAGAGAAGAAAACAAATCTAAGAACTTACTTCATTGAAATACTTGGAAAAAGCAAAAAATTCCTGATAACAGTGCTATCCTCCACAATTGCCTAAGGCAGTGAAATGATATACCTTTTACAGCAAGGGTCTAAAGATTTTCACTTTCATGCCCACATTTTGTGGTAATATTTAGGTATGGAGGAAAAGCAGAAACAAACAAAAAACAAGGTACCAGGAACTGACAGTCAAACTATATATATTATGTAATTTAGTGATGATAATTGCTATCATATGAGAAAAATATCACTTGGCTATTCTATGTACAACAGTTAAAGGTTTACAAGTACCATTAAATGTGAGTTTTAAGCTCTGTGATTTCAAGTTTTCTCAGTAGAAAAGTGTCAGATTTTATAAAGGATGGAATGGAATTACAAGGTTTCATATGCAGAAATTTGTTTTACAAGCAGCTCTGTAGTGGAAACTTACTCTGAGGATATTTTTAGTTCCAGAGACAGGTGTTTCACCTATGGTTTCCCTCCTCTTTCTAAACATATTCACTGTGTACATGGTAAATCCTTACAAGTTCAAACTACTTGAGAATAAATCCTGTCTGAATTAACAAGCTCATAATCAGAAAAATGATATTGAGTTCATTTATAACGAGTTATCATCAATTGTCTTTACTAAAATATGCTATGGGCAAAACAGTAACATTTAGAAAAAAAACTTTCTCTAGCTTTATAATATTATTCCCTTTTTAGAACATTAATGGGAATAGACATTTAAAATTTCTATTAAATCTTTTCAAAAGATTGTGATTCATTCAAGAAAAATCTAATTAATATACTTGGTAAGGTATTTTGTTAATTTCCAAAGAATAGTATTATACCTTCTTTCCTTAATGCTTTAAACTTCTGGATTATTCATTCTCTTTCTCTCTCTCTTGCTCACTCTCTTCCTGCTTGTATCTCTATATGTGTATTCATTTCTTCACCTTTATCCTCCTGCCCTCCCTCTTCTTTTTATCCTGTTGACTATTTACAGATATCCAGAGGAACAAAATTGGCTCTTTAATTAAAAGGGGAAAAACAATTTTTAAAAGCTGCCTTTGTGGGAAAATGTTTTCAGAAACGAAGCATCAGGGGCTTTGGCTGTGGCCTCTGTGCTGTTTTTCCGACTGTTTTGGTATTTTAGTGACCGTAAAGAAATGACCCTTAAAGTTGCCGTGTCAGGCTGGTAATAAAGTGACATCTTGGGAAAACCAAACTCTTTCTTTCTCTGCACTTTTTTTTCCTCCTGTAATTAGACTTGCCATCATCGGGGACTGTCTTTGTTATTACCAGCATCCCTCTCACCTCTGCCCAGGGACAGCAATAGCTAAGTGAAGGCATCCCCTTATGTACCAGGTGGAGGATTTAGACACAAACTGCATTCACGACGGCTGCATTTTTCCTTTGTTAACCCCAATAGCTTTGGGAATTCTTGGTTTTATTTGCAGGGGCCCTGCATCCTTCTCCCTTGTGTTTCTTCAAAATGTTCTATTATTTGTTATGAAAACCATTAAAAAAAAAAAAAAAAAAAAAGATAGTTGCTGCACTGGCCTTTCAAATTCCCAGCCTGCAGAATGCTTCCCTGGAACTGGTCACCAGCGAGGACCATCACTAAGGAGAAACATGTGGTTGCCACTTGTGTCTAGTGCTCGTTTCCCTGAATCTGGTAGTTTCAACTGAATGCACAGATGTCACTCTTCCAAGTGAATGAACCCCATGGGGGTTGTAGAGAGGATGAAGATAGATTTTATCAAGCCAGGGACCCCACATTTTCTTCTCAAATCATCAGCAGACTCACCTTCTGCCGTGCCCACCAGCACCAGGGCAAATATAACTAATTAACGCGCTCCTTATTTTTGTTTTTTTCAAGGGCCTGTCTGTTCCCTGTATCTTCTGCTGGGTTCTGATCAGATGCCATCAAATGCCATCAAACAAGAAAAGTCATCTATGCTGTTTCCTTTCTGAGAGAAATTTATAAAGACTATGATATAAACATCTGTAGTTCATAGCCCCAATCTGTTGTTAAATGGCCAAGTGTTAACTAGGCATTCTCAAAAAATATAGTCATGAATTCACTCATTAAAAAATTGTATTGAGCAACTATTGTATGATGAAAGCTTTTTAAGGCAAAGAAAATATAATCCTTGTTTCTACTATGGAGAGTATAATTTGGTAGAAGAATATAGTCATCTCTTTCTACATATATTTTTATTTATATTCATATATATTTATTTAAATAGAGACAATCAAATATGATTTCATATAAGGATAAGTGCAATGGAAGGAATAAAGTAATTGAGTGTGAAAGGGAAAGACTGATCATCTGGAAGATGCCATTTAAAACAGAAGTACAGGTGTTTGGGGATATACTCAGAGTGTGCATTTGCCCCTTCAAAGTTTATAATCAATGCTCTCTGTATACAGGATGGGGGGATATCAGTGAAGACAGTCTTTCCAATGAAAATGAAAGAATTTGTGTTCAGAACAGTTCCAACACATTAAAATGCTTCATAAATATTTGCTGGGATAGACTATTGGCATCCAGTTTTCAGTTGTTTCAACAAACATTTGTAGTTATGAATAGTAAGAATATCAGTTTCTACATGTTTATATTTAGTTTAACATTCACAGCAACACTAAAAGAGAGTGGTTATTATCACTATTTTAAAAGATGTGGAAACTGCAGATTACGGAGTTTTTAGAAACTTGCTGAGGGTCACAGACGTAGAAAGAGTAGATCTGAAATGGAAATTCAGGTCTGACTCTTTACTAACCCCATCCTGTGAGTTGAGCTCAAAGGTGAACAAAAGTGCCTAATTCAGAGTTGCCAGCCTCAGTAAACTATCCTGCTGACACTTGAAGGTACACATTCAGTTCAGTTCAATCGCTCAGTCATGTCCGACTCTTTGCGACCCCATGAATTGCAGCATGCCAGGCCTCCCTGTCCATCACCAACTCCCGGAGTTCACTCAGACTCATGTCCATCAAGTCAGTGATGCCATCCAACCATCTCATCCTCTGTCATCCCCTTCTCCTCCTGCCCCCAATCCCTCCCAGCATCAGAGTCTTTTCCAATGAGTCAACTCTTCTCATGAGGTGGCCAAAGTACTGGAGTTTCAGCTTTAGCATCATTCCTTCCAAAGAAATCCAGGGGTTGATCTCCTTCAGAATGGACTGGTTGGATCTCCTTGCAGTCCAAGGGACTCTCAAGAGTCTTCTCCAACACCACAGTTCAAAAGCATCAATTCTTCGGCGCTCAGCTTTCTTCACAGTCCAACTCTCACATCCATACATGACCACTGGAAAAACCACAGCCTTGACTAGACGGACCTTTGTTGGCAAGGTAATGTCTCTGCTTTTGAATATACTATCTAGGTTGGTCATAACTTTCCTTCCAAGGAGTAAGCGTCTTTTAATTTGATGGCTGCAGTCACCATCTGCAGTGATTTTGGAGCCCCCCAAAATAAAGTCTGACACTGTTTCCACTGTTTCCCCATCTATTTGCCATGAAGTGATGGGACCAGATGCCATGATCTTTGTTTTCTGAATGTTGAGCTTTAAGAACTAAAGTTCTGACAGAAGTGACTTGACCAAGGGTCATAGCTGGCGTTTGAACCCAATATTATTTGGTTTTGTCACCTCTTTCCCCATGTTAAGTCTCAGAGGCAGCTAAAGTAAAGAACCTCTGGGATAAGGAAAACAACATTCTCATTGCTTCAGAGGAGACATTTAATCAATTAATTGATGCACATTGCATCAATTAATATGCTTTAGTTGGAGACATCCAAAATGGACTCTCATTGGATTTAAATTAAAAGAGAAGGAAGGGAGGTTATTGGAACTCTAGTGAGGGAGCTCACAACTTAGAGTTGCTGAGACTCAAAGTTCCAGGAAGATGGAAAGCGGGTGGAGACCTCCGTGGTGGACCTGCGGACCTTCCCTCTGGGCGTCCCCTTCTGGTGACTCAGCTGAGTCTCTCCTACTTCTATATGTGCATGCAAGTTTCTTCTGTCATGTCTAACTTTTTGTGGCCCTTAGGATGCAAAGCCAACCAGGCTCCTCTGTCCATGGGATTCTCCAGGCAAGAATACTGGAGCAGTTTGCCATGCCCTCCTCCAGGGGATCTTCCTGACTTGGATGGAACCTGGGTTTCCTAGATCTCCTGCATTGGCAGGCGAGTTCTTTACCACTAGCGCCACTTGGGTATAGTTCTGTTTAAATTGAGCTCCTCCAGAAAGAGACTCAGATGGGGCCAGTTAGATTAGATTCTTTGTCTGGAACCCAAAGGTGCAGATACAGCTACCTGATGAAAGAGGTGTAGTTTTCATATTGAGGAAAAAAAATTAAAGACTACTGCACAGTTCATTTCTAAACTCACATTTACACATAAAGCAACTAAGTTTCAAGATGTGTAAATGACTTTTTTTTTCCCCCTAAGGTCACCTAATTCTTGATCTGAAGAAGCTGCAATTAGGAAAAATCTTATTTGTTCTCAGAATGTCAGGTCTCTCCTTTTTACCTTAATCATATCTCTTATGGGTCTTTACCCTTCCTCACTGAAACTTGTACATTATAAATGATCAGGCAGTAAGAGCTTAGGGTAACTAAAATGCTGCTGGATATATGTGTAGTATAAACACTCATTTTCAAGTGTATACACAAGGTTCTATTCCCTGTAAAATACATCCTAGAAACTTCTGAAAAGAGGAAATGCATTTTCTGATCAAAGAGTTCTATCCCCAACTTTTAGACTTCAACATCAATTCACAGTTCATCTTTTTCTAATGAGCTTTTTAGGATATTATTTCAGAAACATCTTCTAAGACCTAGGCCTGACATTTTTTATGAATGCCATCTTAATAAATTATGTTGGTTTTCTCAATATTGCCCAAAATTTCACTGACAAAGATACAGATTTTTATTTAATAAGCTTCTGAGTAATGAGCATAGATACTCTCTAGCAAACCCTTATCATATGACATACATCTGTCAGTATAAAAGAGACTCGATTCAACTTATATGTATGTTTATTAAGACTGGGTCCAAAATACAATTTTTCTCCAGCAAAAACCAAAACATGCTGTGACTATTCTAACCTTCCCAGGTAAACCCCAAATTGTCCTTTGCCCCATCTAAGCAGATCAGATTTGTGCTAAACTTACCGCAGTTGGAAGTCACTGTGTTTGAGCTTATTTTACCATTTCCACTAGCTAATAGAAAAATTCAAAACTTCAGTTCAAAGTGCTTGGAAGAGTCTGCAGAGAGTTCAGAACCTTACAAGACCTGAGCCTGAACCCATTTCTTTAACATTCACAGTGGATGTTGATAGCCCTCTGGGAATTAATCTCACAATCAGACTATAAGGAAGATCGAGGATAAGAGTGATGAAGTTAGGGCAGAGACGTGAAGAAGATATTTCTTTTGGGTTTAAAAAGAAAAATAATTCAGAACATCAATCTCAGTAGCTTAGGCTGACAGATGATGTTTTAAAAAAATAACCATCAACAGCAGAGAAATAGTTTCTTTAATTGTACAATCACTTTTGGAGCTATTTGGAGTTGTCTGCATAAACTCTTTACAAATACAAACACACATACACACCCACACACATTTATTGAGAGCAAATACCCATTGCCAAAGTTAATGGAGTGAAATACAGCTGAAGTGGGACTTGGAGAGCAGCAGGGGAGGAATTGTGGAAGCCAAGTTAATTGCTCTAATACAGACTAACTTTTTTTTTTTTTTTTTTTTTGGTCTTTTCAGCCAGACTGTATATTATAGCACATAGTGTAGGATGGGGATGTTCTCTGTATTAAATGCATTGCATAGGATAAAGGACCAGAAAAATACTGCGGGTGAGATGTTCTTTACTTCTTTCAGTTCAGAAACTTTTGCCATCTACTCCTCGATGTACTAATATCTGCAAAACTGTGGGCATTCTGATGACTTTGTGCTTGCCAAAACATAATCCTCACCTAGAGTTGTGCTTGGAGCTGAGAGATTCCTTTATGAGAATCATGTCAAAAAATGAGAGGATGTCACAAAACAGCCACTACCATGATGAAGGAGCTAAAGGGATTGATTTATGAGAATGGATTAAAACAACTTAATAGAGTGGCCAAATCATGACCCACCTCCAAAGGACTGTCATACACTTTGAAGTTAGAAGGGACTTTTTAAGCAGAAAATTTCAAGGACTCAATAGGTCATGAAAGGGAGAAAAGAAAAGATCTTCACCTAGCTGGTAAGCTGTGTATAGACCAGGGCCCATGAGCAAGTCAAGATTTAAGCTCACTCTCCTCAAAGTGATACAGTGAAAAAGTGTCTCCTCTGAAGTAAAAGACACAATTCTGGAAAAATATGATCATTTTCAATGGATGAATGTCCTCCAGAGAACCATGTGAGAAGGGGCAAAATAAGATGCCTTGATAGTTCTTTCTCAACTCTGGTGTTTATGATTCTGTCATTTTTTGAGTCATGACTTTTGTCTCTTTTCAAATTCATTATGAAAACAAAAGGTCTTTAATTTTAGCACCAACATGTGCCTTCAGAATCCAAAGCATCTCTCTCTGACAGTCTATTTACGGACTCATCAAAATGATTATTTCAGCTACTTAGGAAGTATGGTAATGGTAATTTTTGCATCCTAATAGAACAGTTCCCATTATTTACAAAGAGACCAAAACCAGACACATAATTTCCTTTTTTGCTGAAAATATGAAACCTGTCATTTAATGTTAGTTCCATGCAGGAATTTTGTCACAAGGAAAAAGCACCAGGGCATACGTAAACCTGCACTACTTCCCTCTTCTCTAAACCCTATTTTTGTGATTACTGTAATTATAAGGAATAAAGATATACTACCTACTGATCAGCAATAGCAAAAGTAATACTTTTTTCTAATTAAAGCCTGTATCAGCATAATCTCAGTAAAACAAGGAAAGTACAGAAGAAGACAGGAGCAACACATAGGGGACTGGCTTTTGAATCACTGGTCTTGAACAATCTTCTGCCACTGATTTACTGCATTGTTTAAGCACACAACTTAATCTCAGTGTGCCTTTGATTCTTCTGAAGAGCAAAGCAGAAAAGAGGCAGCGCAGTAACAGCCACTGCCAGCTCAGGAGGCATGACTTACCTTTGCATCTGGGATTTCCTGAGGATAAACAAGATCTTTCCAATAAGTGCTTTGAGCTGCTAAAGATAATTAAAAAAAAAAAAAAAAAAAAGCCCTCCCTACCTTAAATTTTTTCTGGTTTTCATATACTTCCATGGATATAGTAGACACTCAATAAATGCTAAATGGAACTAAAGTGCTAAATGGATTCTAAACAGTTTAGAATACACATGTTTGATAGTTTAAACTTACTGACACAGAATGGTATTCTTGGAACAGAACAATAATTATGATTATTTTCCCTAAACTAAGAATTACATTTGAATGCCAGAACTCTGCTATTTACAAAACAGAAACACAATAAACATTCTTTTAGGTGAAAGGCTTTGTGGAAATGAGTATAGAACAATTACTGAGAGCTTTGGGCTCTGTGCTTGGTCAACACAAGGGCAGAAGGGATATTCCAGTAATAATGTGCTTCTCAGTCAGTCATGTCCAACTCTGCAACTCTTTAGACTGTAACCTGCCATGGAATTTTTCAGGCAAGAATATTTTCTTCTCCAGGGAATCTTCCTGTCCCAGAGATCAAACCAGTGTCTCCTGCATTGCAGGAGGATTCTTTACCCGATGAGCCATCAGGAAAGCACAAAAAGGGGTAAATGGAGGGCGGTGAAACATCCGATTCCAGAAGGTATCTGATGCAATTCAGGTCACCCGATGCTGAAAATGAGGGGACAACTTCAGCAAAAGAATAAATGCTGCCAATGACTGCCTTCTCCAGAAACAGAAGCAGAGAGGCAGGAATGGGAATTGAATCTCACTTGAAGGAAGGCTATTTCCTTATGGAGACGCCGGTTCTACGCCTGAGTCAGGAAGATTCTCTTGATAAGGAAATGGCAAACCACCCCAGTATTCTTGCCTGGAAAATCCTTTGGACAGAGAAACCTGGTGGGTTGCAGAGTCGGACTTGACTTAGCAACCAAACAACAACAACAATTCGTATGAACTTCCATGGGGCGGGGCGGGGTGGGGGCGGGGGTGCTTTGAAAATCTGACTAACCAAGCTGGGGATCCTAGTCAAGGCTGATAACCATCTCAGAAACGTCTTCTTTAAGAGTGATCTGTAAACACTGATACACATGCCAAGAAAACTGGAGAAGCAGAAACAGACCTTGCCTCTAGAGTGCAGATGACTAAGATGTATTTAATTGGAGGGAGGTAGATTTCACATTTGTGGGTTGTTTTCGTTTTTTCCCTTATGTTGGATTTTAAATATAACTTCACTATCTGGGGGAAAAATCCAAAGTAACTTTTAAAATATTACTGTCCTTCTTTGTAATATCTTTTTGTCTAATATTTAAAAATTTTAAGAATTGTTTTAATTTTGCATTTAAATTCTAAGAAAACAATGTCTTACATATTTTAACATTTATTTAAAGTCTAATACATTTCTTGCTCTGAAATTAATCTTGAGATTTTTCTAAGTAGATGGCTCATTTTTATGATTTTGGTTTTGAATTCGTTTTCAGTGTTGTTCTCTTCACTTTAGCATTTTGTGATGTCATGGTTTATTGTTGATCTATACGAGTTTGAGTGACCCTCTCAGTAAGAGTTCAACTAAAGGCAAATGAATCATCAGAGATCTGGCTTGCAGTGGGACACAACAATTTTATTTTACTTATATTAAAAATGGAAAAGAAAATCAATTGTTTCGTGCAAAGATAACGTAACAGCCAATCTTTAAGGAAGAATAGAATGTCGCTTAAATACCCTCTTCTTTGTATTCTCTAATAAGCACTACCCTTAGGAACTAGAATATAAGAAGTTGACGATCCAAATATGTCATCTGGTGATAGAAATAATTTAGGCTTTTTTTTTCACGGCTTGTCATAATATTGGACAATGTGAGCAAAAAGAAATAATTTACATTATGAAAAACTCGACAAACAAATCCTGTAGATAATATATGCTGAAGAGCAGTGTGTAGCTCTAGCAGGATATTGCTTGGAGAGATTTTGTTTAAAACATTTATTGGAGGCATATATTACAGTATATCATTTACTGGCTGGAAGCCATGCAATATGTGTCTTTACAAAAAAAAATTACCTTGTAATATGAGCCCCTCCAAGGCATAATTATATAATAAAGTTCTTATTGGGAAAACTGGAAGTAGGCCAAGCCTTGTCCAAATATAGTGAATGTCAGAGCCAAATTTATTATCCTTAGCTATTAACAGGAGAAGGCAGGTTTTGTTTACCAAGCCTAATTCTCTCCTAATTACAGCCACTATAAAATAATTACTATCCATGGGATAACAACACAAGACAGAGTGACTAACAGAAGAAACTGCAGGGGTTAGAAAACAGAGTGCAATTCTGTGTCATTTTGAACAGCTTGTGTACTGCCATGAACAAATTAACGGACTTCATTAAGGAATTATGTTTTAAGAGTGGCTTTGCAGTGAAGCAGTAAAGCAATTAATGCATCTTATTTGGTCCTAGATCTGAGTTGTAGTGCAGTTTGAGACAGCAACTAATTTTTTTTTTTTAATTTTTGATGTATCAGGTTTAATAGGATACAACCACATTACTGGGCAAGATGGTTAATGAGTGTAGAGAAAGAGACTCTATTTTGAACAAATGATATCCAGCCCCTGCTAACTTGTTCTGTCTTTATGAGCAGATTTCTTACTGTGGCGATTTTAATAATCTACTGAAGACAAATGCCAACTTTTATCTAATTCCATTTCACAACTTACCCTTATGTCCTAAACTCTGTTGGATTGTACTTTTGATGAAAGGTATAGTTTTCAGAAAGGCAAGAATATTCGGTATATCTATTTGAGCCACAAAACTGGGAACTTGAAATATTATTTCAATATTTCATATTTGCTTTCCACACAAATCAAAACGGAATATTATCCAGTTGAAACATGATGCTTCATTAAAGTCTCAGTGTTTCCCATTCCCACATTCCCTAACCTCTTCCATCTCATCACAGAGCCCCAGAGGTGTAAAGAAACCTTGCTGCAGATCTTTGTACCCTTAAAACACATGCACCAGAATCAACCACTCTTCTTACTACTTTTGCACAATGGCAAGGGTGAAAGGTCAAGTTGTGCCTCTCGCTGCTTCTGTCTCTCTTCTCTCGCTCCACATGCCAGCTCCCCCCCAACCCCACCCCTCTCTGTAAAGGGTCACTTCTTACTGCAGTAGGAAAAACGGTCCTGTTTTGGTGACTTGGTGAAAACGTACAAACTCAGCACACTTGGGGAGTCTGTTTTAGATACTCCTTTTAATAGGCCTCCAGATGGCCGCATAAAAGTAAAAGGATTATTATAGCAACTCCCAACCGGGCCATTAGAGATAAAGGTGGACCAGAGTTTCCTTTAAAACCATTTTTTTTTTTTTTGAGGAATATATGATCTGATCACACACACAAAATTCTCAATATGAAAGTAGGAGAAGTTCTAAATCCAGAAATTCCTTTCTGTATTATATTTGTCTTCACAATGTCATTTATGCAAATAAAGTTACTCAATTTGAACGTTAAAAGACCAAAATGTAATTTCAGTTCTTTCCAGCAATGCTGTGGCAAGATTTAGCTTTTTTTTCTAATTCAAAAAAGTTTTTTTTCCCCTCTCCTTTTTGTTCTCCAGACACTGAATGTTTCTACAGAGAAAGAAAGTTATGAACGGAATAGGCAATAGATTCAGAAAAAACATTTCATATGGAAAAATAAAATGTCCTATCTCAAATATATGCATGCATGCATGCTAAGTCACTTCGGTCGTGCCCGACTCTTTGCAACCCTATGGAGTGTAACCCGCCAGACTCTATCCATAAAATTCTCCAGGCAAGAATACTGGAGTGGGTTACGATGCCCTCCTCCAGACGATCTTCCTGACCCAAGGATCAAACTCCCTGTCTCTTATGTTTCCTGCATTGGCAGGCGGGTTCTGTGGCTCAGTTGGTAAAGAATCCACAGGCAACATGGGAGACCTGGGTTTGAGTCCTGGATTGGGAAGATCCCCTGGAGAAGGGAACAGCTACAGTATTCTGTCCTGGAGAATTCCACCGACAGAGGACCCTGGCAGGCTACAGTCCATGGAGTCCCAGAGTCAGACACGACTGAGCAACTTTTACTTTTTTCTTTACTAGTGCCACCTGGGAAGCCTATATATTTAGGAGATATATATATATATATACACACTTATATAAGCTGCTTCTGTTTGTCCAACTCTTTGGGACCCCATGGACTGTAACCCACCAGGCTCCTCTGTCCATAGGATTCTCCAGGCAAGAACACTGGAGTGAGTTGCCACTCCCTTCTCCAGGGGTCTTCCCAACCCAGGGATCAACCTATGTCTAAGCAGACACATGGTAAAACTAGGCAAGTTTTTCTCCATCCAGCCCCATTAAATAATTAACATAAATCCATTCCTCCCAGGTTCTAGAGTTAGTTTGTTGGTTTGCCCTAGTTTGAATTGTTGAAATTGATTGAAATTGGCATTTCATCTTTTCTCTTCTGTCCTTGAGAATTTTAATGCAAAATTGGAAGAGATAGTATTGAGAATTACTAGCTCACTCCCATTCTGAACTGTAAGTTTCCTTTACCATTTTCATTATTATTATTATTAAATATTTCAAATATAGAAAAATATAGAGAATAATAAAGACTCATATATTTACTAAAGATTTAAGAAATATTAATGATTATAAAAAGTTAATTTGCATCAATTTTTTTCATAATAAAATGTTACACAATTGAAAAACCCCTTTGTACCTTTTCCTGATGTCATGAAGCCCTTTCATATCATTTTCCCTTCCTTACCAATGGTAAAAAGGACATTATTTTAAATCTGTGTGTAACTTTCACATCCATGTTTTAACATGTTTACTACATATGTATATATTCAACAGTAATATATTATTCAGTGACTTTTAATTTACATAATGTAAATTTTTCTCTGCTACTTGCTTTTTCACTCATCGTTGTTTTCAAGATTTATCTATGTTGATGTATGCAGAATTGACTCATTTATTTTAATTGCTACATAGACTTGTGAATATGATACAACACAGTTCACAGATGCATTGTCCAAAAGAGAACAAGGCTGCCTACATGGTGCCATTTAGTGAATGAAGGAGAAGGCTCCTTTCCTTTCTGATTTGTGATGCTTTGGTTTTGATACTAAACATCCTTCTTGTTGTTTAAAAGCACATTATGTTATATTATGTTAAAAACACAAATTT
Organism: Budorcas taxicolor; assembly: GCF_023091745.1. Classification (NCBI taxonomy): domain Eukaryota; kingdom Metazoa; phylum Chordata; class Mammalia; order Artiodactyla; family Bovidae; genus Budorcas; species Budorcas taxicolor. The sequence goes on from NC_068911.1 coordinate 76,688,659, forward strand.
ATAGACAGTGAAAACACAATAAGCCTCTGTAGTAATTCATACCCCACTAGGAAGAACTTATCATCTGGCAGTTGTGGTATGTGTAAGCAGGAGAGACATGATGATGGGAAGTGAAGTCGGGGTAAAAAAGCTAATTTCTGTCATAGGCCACAGAGTAATGGCTAGAGCCACCAGAATAAGTCTTATTCATAATAAATGAAGAAGCTAGTCCAGAAAAATTTAAAGCATATAATCCAGATTCAGTTAATATTATAAAGACAATGCCATGACATGGTGGATGGTAAAGGATATGTAGATGAATGGTGTCATTAATTCACAGATACTTAAAGACTCCAAATTATGCATTAACGTGATACACCTTAATGGTTCTGCCATCTCCTTGCATTAACTTCCATGTTATATTATAACTTGTGTGATATGTGAGGTCAGTCCAAGCATTTATAGGTTCTCTTGTGTCTCTATTTCAGTCTCCTTACCCAGTTTAAAGACTATGAAATTCCGTTTTTAAAGTAAGCACAATTATATATTTAAAATGTTACAATGCTATCATATGTGTGAGTTAGTGAATGTCACTCAGTCATGTCCTACTCTTTGCAACACCATGGATTGTAGCACACCAGGCTCCTCTGCCCATGGAATTCTCCAAGCAAGAATACTGGAGTGGGTTGCCATTCCCTTCTCCAGGGGATCTTTCTAACCCATGGATTGAAGCCTGGTCTCCTGCATTGCAGGCAGATTCTTTACCGTCTGAGCCACCAGGGAAGCCTGTCTAACAAAGGCAAAGACTGCTGACTCACAGTCACTAATATCCACTTTCCAGACATCACATGGCATGTTGCACATTGTGGCACCATTTAATGGGAAGTAAGGACAGCAGCCTTAATGCCATTATTTAGTGACCTCTCTTCTTAGGTATTATAATCTTTTTATATACTTGTTCACTATGGTCAGTCTATACACAAGTATCTTGAACATCCAGCTTTGGAGCACAGTTCAAAGAACACGGGGCAAAGACAGTCTTCCAGAAATTTCTTTCCCCACCAACCAGCAGTTCAGTTCAGTTCAGTCGCTCAGCTGTGTCTGACTCTTTGCAGCCCCATGAATTGCAGCACGCCAGGCCTCCCTGTCCATCACCAACTCCCGGAGTTCAACAGGATCCCAAATTCCTATCATTTGGAATTAATTTGTCTTGAGGCCATTTGTCTAGAAGAGCTCATAATGTGAGATAAACATGAAAAAGTAAAATAACACATTAAGCTTTTGTCATTCATTAAGATCTGATAAGGACTATGTTCATGAGTTGTTAACTAGTAATCTTACAATATCTTGGGGGCGGGGTGGAGGGAATATTTCATTGCCATGTTATTATGGACATAGAGAAGAGAAGTCTTTATTTGCAAGGAGCTCCCTGGGGGGATTATGAAGTAAAGAATAGGGCACTAAGGGAAGCACCAAACAATGACTTTTGGAGGTTGAGAACAGGGATTCCAAGAGTTGAGAAAAGTGAGAAAAGGACGCTGAAGAACAAATGTGTGTGTGTTGCAGATGTGTACCTGAAAGATAACTACTTTAGGATTTTGCCCTTGGCTAAGACTTCCGTGCACAACTAAATCTTGTTCTCTGTGTTATACACGTATTATTTTGTCTTTAATTTAAAATGACAAAAAAAATTCCTTAATACTCTAGGACATACTCTGTAAGCTAACAGCTCATAGCCCTGTACAAATTTTTTTCCTTTGCATCTTTCTTTTTTTTTTTCATTTTCTTTTATTTTCTGCTTTGTGGCAACTGAAGGAAATAGTCATACAAGTTTAAAATGCGGATATTGCAGAATTGTTTTACTTGGTGGAATTTTGTTTGCACAGATTATGCTTCAGGCAAATATCAAGCACTTTTATATTTGAGTAGGAATTAACTAAAAGTATTTGCTTCATAAACAAAATGTACTCACCCATTTGCTTGCAGTCATACTTGAAGCTCAGCTTGAATCAGACACTTTTATATAAAAAGTGATAGTCAACATCTCAATAATTTTCTGATACGTGCAGCTACTTTCTACATGCCTTTGAGATACCAGGTAAACAAGACCAGTTTTCCCCAAGATGTACATCACTTCTGCCGCTGACCTTGGCTGAACGCTCATCAAATTCCAGCCACTGGGAGGCAGTGTTGTGCAGTAGTTAAAGTCGAGTTTAGGCTAGTCAAGGGTTCAAGTTTGACTCTACAGAATTGTGGATGAGTTAACCTTGCTAAGCTTCATTTTTCTTATGTTGAAAAATGTTATAAGACCCATTTCTATTTTATGTTTATCTGAGGATTAAATGAGATAATGTGAGTCAAGTGCTTAGCTTATGCCTGGTGTTCATCAGTTCAGTTCAGTTCAGTCGCTCAGTCGTGTCCGACTCTTTGCGACCGCATGAATCAGCACGCCAGGCCTCCCTGTCCATCACCAACTCCCGGAGTTCACTCAGACCCACGTCCATCAAGTCGGTGATGCCATCCAGCCATCTCATCCTCTGTCGTCCCCTTTTCTTCCTGCCTCCAATCCCTCCCAGCATCAGACGGTGTTCATAAAACCCCATAAATCTTATCTGTAGGCAAAAGCATGTAATATACAGATCTGTTCTAACCTACTGATGCTTCTCTCCCTTCCTTATACTTTTGTTAACCTCACATGTTCCTCTCTTAGAAACGAGAGTCATAAATCCGGATTCAGGGGAAAAGTTAATTTTACGAGGAGAATCTCTGGTATTAAGCTAAGGTGCCCAACAACAATGCTTCTCTCAGCGCCTCCCACTGCCACTCACACCCGAGCACTGTTCAATAGCTTCAGCACTTCCTTTTTCATAATTTCCTCTGTTATCTTACATACCAAGGTCTTCTTCAATAACAACTGCACTAGCCACTGAATACTATGGGTATTTATCCTGTTCATAAGAGCATGATGCTGTTTCAATGTAAGTAGCAGAGTCTAGTGTATCAGTTAATGGACCTCGACACTGCCAGAATAGCCCCTAGTCTTTATATTTATATCCCCAAATTTATCTATTTATTTATGTCCTCAAATTTAATTATTAATAATTAACCTCAAATTATTAACCTCTTAGGCTTAATTATCCAAACTAACAAATGCGTATTTCACTAAAGAATATTTGGTAAATATATCAGTTTGTCTACAGAACTACATAGAAAAGTCTATTCTTAACATTGCATTAACATTCAGAGACCACACAGTAGTTTATGGTTCTTGAGACAGAGAATACTTTCAAAGAAAGCCACTGTCTCTGACATATGTAGAACCTTTATTGTGGAATTGAAAATTGACCCTGTATACAGCATGTTCACTGATTTCAATTTCACTTCTCACATCTAGCCTTTAACAAGCTGTTTTGATGACTACATTCACAAATTATTTTTCTATTCTCATCAATCATTCACTCTAAAAATAAAGTAGCTGATAGACTCTTTGGCATCTAGATCAGTTTCACTATATCTTTATCTCTTAGAAGAGAAATTAATGGTAGTTAAAAATTCACATTTATAAGTAAAGTCCTCTCTCATCCTTCAGACTTTCGGCACTTTTTCAGTTTGTTAATATATGATAAGCCTATATAGATTCATAAAAGCATCACTGATCATCAGCTTCTTCCCAAACTCAATCCCATGGTAAATTCGTCATGAAATGTATTGTGTATTCTACAGTCATTTCACTAGCAGTGAAGGGTTCTGTGCTTGTCCTTAACTTTTCTGGGCAGAAATTCAGAAGCAGAACTCTGGCCTGTTAAGAGGCACAGCTGCACCCTGCAGGTAGAATGAAAAGGTCCTGGATGAGGTCTTGAATGCATGTCCTTACATGCTTCACACTGCAACCTAATGTGCAGTTGCAGACCACCCCACCCGAGATAATAAATGAGAAATTCTCAGGGCTGTTGAGCACTTTGCAAATTTTCACAGTAGATCAGCACAAACTTAGTTAGCACAGGTGTTCATGTAATTGTGATTCATGGGGAAAATTTTCAGTGCTCAATAGCCCTCATACTCTTTTCCCTCCTAGGTGCTAGTTGAGTGTTAGTATATTGTGGGGAAATGTGCCATGATGTTGGGCTCCACTGGTGCTTGGCTAAAGGGTGTTGGACTTGAAAAAGAACTGCTAAATGTGTCCAATTCTCTTGGTCCATTTACTTAAGTTTCTGAAACTGGAAGATGACATGATTCCAACAGAAACCAAGTCCAACATCTTAAACAAACAAACAAACAAACAAAAAAACCTCTTCTGGGTAATATTAATACATTTTTTAGGTTATTTAAAAATCACTAAATCCAAAACAAGGTAAAGATCGCATTTCTCATTTTTCTTGCATTGTAGCTGTTATTTTCTGGGGAATTGTGCTCAGGGCCACCTAATTACCAGCTCTGCTCATTTCTTAAGGTTGGCCACCATTTGGACTAGGACTCAAAGGTAATCATTATGAATTAGTAGGACAGTTCACTTTCCAGTCAGCCCATAGTATTAGCCTTAGATTTTTCTATTTAAAGAGTGAAACAAAGCTACATAATATAAAATTTGCATAACTTTTGATGTAATGAAGTCAGTAACTTGGATTTTTTTTAAAAAAAAACCTGATCATATAATGAACTAACATTGATTAGGCTCTTACATTGTGCTTGATTCTGTTGTAAACATCCCAAATCTAAAGAAAAAAAATTTTTTGTGATCTGTATATTATCTACATATGGTTACTTTATGATTTTTTTTTTTTTGCAAACAGAATTAAAAGAATTTCAAATTTATGTGCCTCTCTTCATTGGAAATTGATTTAAACTGCATTCCCAATAATCAACTCAGATATGTCTGCTGCTGATTCCTATGTCCCTGTCTAAATAAAAAGTTGTCTGTCCTCGCAGTTTATCCATAATTTTCCCTTAAGGGAAGTGATCAAACAGATAATATTTTAGAATTACCTTTAAACTTCTGCTTATTTCTTTCAAGCGCTTGACGTATAAGTCTATGCTGGCTTGAATGAATTATAGACTTTTTCCATCTCCTTCTCAAGAGCAAAAATAAACTTCCATAAATTATTTCAAGTAATCATACACCTAAGCATAGACGGAAAAGTCCTCAGTAGTCTTTATGGTACCTCAAAACAAGAAACTATTTGGTACCATTACAATGGAGGGTCTGGGTCTCCTCCTTGATCCTGAAATGCCTTCTGCAAAGTGGATGTTTCTCCTTTGGTTTTTTTGTGCTTGTTATTTGTTTTGTTTTTATTTTTTTGTGCCAGGCAGTATGCGGGATCTTAGTTCCTTGACCAGGGATAGAACCTGTGACTCCTGCAGTGGAAGTTCGGAGGCTTCATCACTGGACCACCAGGGAAGTCCCTCCTTTGTTTTCAAATAGAGAGACAAAACATTAGTACTGCCAGGAATCTTAAATCATTCATTAGCTACCTCATGTTTCCAAATGATTCTGTAGACAAATAGACATGTTATTACCTCAGATCCCTATATTGTTCCTTATTCTTTAACTGTGGTATTAGAGAAGACTCTTGACAGTCCCTTGGACAGCAAGGAGATCCAACCAGTCCATCCTAAAGGAAATCAATCCTGAATATTCATTGCAAGGACAGGTGCTGAAGCTGAAACTCCAACTTTGGCCACCTGATGCAAAGAACTGATTCATTTGAAAGGACCCTGATGCTGGGAAAGATTAAAAGCGGAAGGAGAATGGGACAACAGAGGATGAGATGGTTGATGGCATCACCGACTCAATGGACATGAATTTGAGTAAACTGTGGGAGTTGGTGATGGACAGGGAGGCCTGGCATGCTGCAGTCCATGGGGTCACAAAGAGTCAGACACGACTGAGTGACTGAACTGAGTATTTTACCTACAGTAAACCATGGCATCCCTAAGACTCCAGATGCCTAAACTGGAACCAGACTTGTAGGACCTTCATGTCTCCTTTTCCCTGAACCCTGGCTGATCCTACTAAGTCCTACTAGGTCTGTGCAGATTCAGAAAGCCATTCAAAAGAGATGAAAAAATCATTTCTGAGATATAGCCAGTTTCATGAAATTCCAAAAGAAAAAAGCAACTGAACAGAAAATATCCCAGAACACTTACTAAGAGAGCAAAATGTTTAAATTGTGTTTCTAGAAGGTTCTATCATTTGTTCTTAACCCTTATCAGAATTTGGTGTTTAGAGGACAGCACATGGGAAGGGCAGTGAATCCCACTAGCAGAAGTGTCTGTCCCAGCATGCTACCTACTCTTTCCCTGCAGGTATGAGAGTATCCAACAAATGAAAAATCCTCCCCAACTCGGTGATGGGACAGAGGAAGGAAACTGGGTCAGAACTAGTGAATGCCTCTTAGGGTCTCAGATGAAAATACTAATTCTTACTGATAAATGCATATTGAGAACCTTTAGGATAGGAATTGTGGATACATTAGGTTGAAAATAGTGGTACAAGCATTCCTTGTCCATAAATATCTACTTAATTATGTTCTCTAAAATCTACATTCATCATCCTAATATTACATAGGCTGTCTAAATAACAAGTAATATCTTAAGCCAAATCAGTTAGAAAATTCATGAAGTTAAGACCTTTTAGGGTCAAGATTGTCATTTTTTATTGGAAGAAATTCACTTTTAGCAGATATCTAAACCCATAAAAATATTTGTGAACCTAAGATCACTGCTGAGAACTACAATATTAATTATATTTGAAAGACCTCTTCCATCATTTACGTTTATTGTTACAATCCTGAAATACAAATTTTCAGGTTTCTGTTCAGTCATTTAAGCAGACTTCTATTAATTTGTTCAGTTTTATTTCCGAACTGCAGGCCTTAGTTGATATGTTATCTTTAGTAGTGACAGATATACTATTCCATCCTTGAGGCTACGTTCAAGATGTTTCTCAGGCCTGAAAACAAAATGTCTATAGTAATTTTTTTTTAGCTCAGTAAGACTTCTTTTCTTCCTTTCTATTACTTTCTCTGTCTCCATCTCTGTCTCTCTTCTACTGCTATCTCTCAACACCATCATGAGTGCTAATTTATGTGGTGATTCTACAATTCTAATGCTACTTTATAATTCACAAACTATTTGACACTTTACATTCTTAAAATCTGTCTCCAAAAACACTGCAGCCTAGTTATGACATTTTCTCTGCTTCTGCTTTTATAGAACTATGTGTGCCTGTGTGCTAAGATGCTTCAGTTTGTCTGACTCTTTGCAACTGTATGGACTGTAGACTGCCAGACTCCTCTGTCCATGGGATTCTCCAGGCAAGAATACTGGGGTGAGTTGCCATGCCCTCCTCCAGGGGATCTTCCCAGCCCAGGGATCGAAACTAAGTCTTATGTCTCTTGCATTGGCAGGCAGATTCTTTACCACTAGTGCCACCTGGGAAGCCCCTTACAACTATATATTTTTATTTACAATTCTTAGAGTAGGATGTATGAGTTTTGCACTGATCAGTAAACTAATGCTTAAGACATTTTTATTTACACGTAAAATAATGCTTAAGACATTTCCTGAGGAAATAATGGAAACAGATGAATCCTATTTTTTTCTGGACTAAGATATGGGCCTTGGATATTGCTAAGACCAGTGGAAAATGTTAGAAATATCATGCTTTTTAATAACCTATTAGCATGGGCTGAGAGGAGGCTGGAGAGTTGCATCATTGTTCCTTATGCTACTTCTCCCTCAGAGTATGTTAAAAACAGAACAACCTTTCCTGGGTCTGAGATGGCTTTGGTATATCCTTTCAACAGACGTGGAATGGGCCACGTGATCTCTTGAGTTCTCCTCTAAATGTCTGACTCCCTAATTCATGGTCAGAATATCAGAGAGCCAAATTTATTCCTGTTTTAAGGAGGGGATTCTTCTTTTATAAGGCGGCCTCCTTTTATTTCACCTAGATGTTATTTAAGCTGCATTAACTTGTTTGTATCAAGCTGAACTGAATTTCTGTGGTATTAAAGAGAAAAAAGTGCTCTTCCAACAGATACAAACGTTTTCCAGATCTACTGGTGGTAATTGACATAATTCATTTTAATGAGTTAGAAGTATTTGAAGAGCTTTCAGTGGAAACAAGTGGAGCCGCTCTATAAATTCCTAGGCTTTTAGAACCCTCTCTGTCTCCAGTGTTTCTGCATTTGCCGTATCCAGTAAACTGATAAACAAAAATGATTTACTGTAAAATAGTTATAAGTAAAGAAATGTCCTCTGAGGATACAATAATTGTTTTCATTTTCCTTTCCCCAGTGCCAGTGGTATAATAAAATGCTAATAGATGCAAATTATGCATGATCTTTAATGCATACTAAAGAGAGACCATTTAGAAATCAGGTACCTTTTGTTGATGAGTAAGCAGGGGAATACAGTTGCCTTTTTAAGCCCTTGTACAAACCAGGAAAGTTTCTTCCTGGATTGTCTGCTTGTGCAGGCCCATCTCCAGACTGATAGAGTTAGACATTCCAGAGGAGGGGTGGAGACAGGATGAGGGAGGAGAACCAGCAAACAAAAACATCTTTGACTCCAAGTGATTCCATAAGGAGATCTTGGAAAGGAAAACAAACACTGCCCCAACAGGACAGCCACTGTGACTTAAAGAAGAGAAAATTGAAATACGTGAAAAACCAATGAGGTAATAATTAAACTGTGGGGCACAGCATACAGCACCTTTCATGCATTTGGTAATAGAGGCAGGGAACTGAAGTCATCCGTAGTTAAAAGGGAGCAAAGAACAGCCGTCATCTTGAAGCTAATTTCATGATGAGACACTAAAAAAACACATACCTGCTACAATATAGTGGGATATTTATAGGAGGTTAAAGATACAAATTACAGTCCAGGAGCCTATACATTCCTGATTACCCAGCATTCTTAAATCAGCCCTCCTCAGTCTCACACCTGGGGTCTCAGCTGCAGCATAGCTGTCATTTACGCTACCCATGGCCCACGATTGATGACAGTCATTCACTGATGAAGCTGTATACATCATTTCTGTCCGAGCTGCACTGGCCAGATGGACCCTGACCATCCATCGCCTGTCAGGGACGCATCTGTTCACACGGCTGCTAGGGGTACTAACAAGTCATTGGCTTTCCAAAAGGACAGTGTCAGCTGGGTAGGCCACAACATTAAAACTGGTGTTCCTGTGTTTTTCTTTCTTTTTCTTTTTTTAAATCAAGAAACAGAAGATGGTTTTCCGCTTAAAAGGAAATACATTGCATTGACTTTGTTTGTTTTTTTTTTTTTAAAAGTCATATTAGAGATATCCAAAAGATCAAAAACACTTTATCAACTTCATATTGATAAAGCAAGTTGGTTTTCTTTCTTAAATTTGTTGTCGATGATGTTTTTATAAAATATCAGCCATTCTAGATTATGATGTTAAAACGTTGGTGAAGGTCTGGGGAGTTTTGTTTATTAGTATTTGTTCCTACTGTGAAAAATCAATATGTATGTTGTTTTTTCTGAATCCAAGTTAATGTTGTTACATATTTTACTTCTTTGTATTAAGTAAAACTATCTCCCTGACCTAAAAAAAAAGTAATCTATAGAAATTTTTGCAATAAACTTAACCATAAATTGAATCAATAGCAAAATGGGTCAAGTTTGGTAAAGATCACATTTTCATTTTAATTCATTGCCCTTTGAAAATGTTTTTATAAAGGAATTATTTTATCATAAGGATGAAGTGATACCTAGGATTTAATTAGTCCTTGTATGTCAGGAGCCATCTGAGCACTTTCCCTATATTACTTCATTTGTTTATCACATCTCTGTGAAGTAAAGTTCTTGTTATTCCCATTTTCCAGATCTGGAAACTGAGGAATAAAGAGTTAAAGGATCCACATCTAGTGTTCATTACAGAGCTAGGGTTTATATCTACAGTAGGTCTGACACCAAAGTCCCCATGTTAATTTCCTTTTGCTTTGAGCTTCTAAAACTGATCTTCTAATATGGATCTAAATGATCATTACAGCCAGATATAATAATAGTTTTTCTTAATTGTTATGTCTGTTATAAAAAGGAAATTATGTTGCCTTGGCAAACCCTTAATGAGAGATTTTAAATTAAGTAAGAATGAGAACATGAGTCAAAATCAGACAATTAACTGGCCTCGTTTTTAAATTAAAGATGGAACTTCTAAAAATGTGCTTTGTTATATAAAGACACATTTCAAAAAATGTTGTAATCAACACCCACACAAGTGTTCTTAAGTGGATGAAATTGTATAATTTACCCAAGATGATGTTGAAAAAAACAGAGCACGTGGCATGACCAGTCTTCAACAGGTAGGTAAAGTAATGGCAATTGTTAGAATAAATATGAATGTGGATGAGTATTTATAGAGATCCTTAAAGTACAATTTATTTATATGCACATGTCTCAAATACAGCCTCCAGCTCTTTACTACTTCAGTCTCCTGATTTAGAAAATGAAAAAAAAAATGCATTTTTTCTTATCAATGAAAATTATATTTTATAGATTTGGGTGAAAACTTACTGTAATAGAAAATAATCTAATTTTACTAGATAAAAAACTGATAAAGAGATGGAGGACATTTTCAAGGTCATAGAAGAGACATTTCTATATTGGCAACGTGAGACACATTGTTGAAAAATATGAGTGACTATAAACCTCATTTTGGCTGTCGACTTTGGCAGCAGCAAGAGATCTATGGGGAAATTTCTTCATAACTCTCCATTTTGGCTTCATAAATTGGCAAATCACTTGATTTTTCTTGCTATGGGGGCCTTAACCTGCAATTAATTTACTTTGCACTTTTTCTTACAATATTCCTTCATGTAGATTTAAGGTAAAACTGAAATAAAACTAAATTTCTTGATGTCTTCTACTGTTTTAAGTCATAAGTAAATACATTATTACGAAGAAAGTTTTCACAAAGATGTATAGTAAGCCAGTATATACTGATGGCCATGATGCATGGGTCCTCCTAGTTCAAAGACAAATGCTCCAGAATTGAAAGGGATTTTCGATCCCTATGAAAGAAAAGGAGTATATACAAGAACTTTAAATCAAGCTCAAATGTTGTTTAATAAATTATAAATACAAAGTGTAAAGTCTGAGGATGAGATTTGCTTTCAGATGGAATTATCAAAAAAACTTTATACAGGATGCAGTATTTGGAATGAGTCTTGACTAATTTATTTAGAAACTTTAACTTATGTTAGACAAAACGTGGTATCTCGTGCAAAGGGAAGAGTTCCTAAAGGTAGAAAAGCAAAGGTCAGACGTCAAAGGTTGAAAGAGGCAACAGTGAATGGACTAATGTTTTTATCAGTTGAATATTACTTAGTTGTGGCCCACGGGCTTAGGTGCTCCAAGGCATGTGGGATCTTAGTTCCCTGACCAGGGGTCAAACCCACATCCCTTGCATTGCAAGGCAGATTTTTAACTACTAGACCACCAGGGAAGTCATAATAACTACTTTTTTAAATGTTTCCTAAATGTGTGATTGAATGAATGAATGAGTAAAAATTAGTTAAAATTATCAAAGTTCTTGAGTATGAGTTAGGATTTATAATACTATCACTTAAAAAAACCTTTATTGTGGTAGATAGAATACTACTTCTTTAAAAAATGTCTGCATCCTAAATCCTACTCCCTAGAGTATATGAATATGTACATGGTGAAAGAGATTTTACAAATGGGACTAAAGGTAGAGATCTTGAGGGCTTTCCCAGGTGGCACTAGTGGTAAAAATACCCACCTGTCAAAGCAGGAGACTTAAGAGATGTGGGTTCGATCCCTGGATTGGGTAGATCTCCTGGAAGAAGGCACAGCAGCCCACTTCAGTATTCTTGCCTGGAGAATTTCATGGACAGAGGAACCTGGTAGGCTACCATCCATTGGGTCACAAGAGTTGGACACGACTGAAGCAATGCAGCATTCATGCGTGTTATTTGGGCATGGTTATTTGTACTTTCCAGATGGCTCAGAGGGTAAAGAATCTGCCTGGAATGCAGGAGACACAGGAGATGCAGGTTCGATCCCTAGGGTCACGAAGAGTCGGACATGACTGAAGCGACTGAACACAGCACAGAGATCTTGACATGGGGAGATTACCTTGGCTTAGCCAGGTGGACCAAGCCTAATCCATGCATCCTTTAATGTATTTCCACGCTGTGGTCAGAGGGAGGTGTGACTCTACAAAGCATGAGAGAGATGACCCTGCTAGCTTTGAAGGTGGAGTAAAGGATACCACAAGCCAAAAATATAAGCCTCTAAAAAAATTTAAAAATAGGAAAAATTTAAAAAAAAAATAGTTTTCCCCGAGAACTCCAGAAAGGAACGCAGCCCGCCAGCACTTACTTTTTAGCTTTCTGTGACAAATATCAGACTTCTGACCTACAGATAATAAATGGATGTTGTTTTAAGCCACTATATTTGTGGTAATATATTAAAGTAGATATATCTAGTTTATGTTGCGTAGGCATACCACAGTTTATGGGTCTACCGGGGTATTTCCAAGCTTGTCTTGCCACCTCGGAAGTCAATTTGGAATACATCTAAAATTTGGTAACAACGTCCCCCCAGGAAAAAAGAAGTCTGTTTTTGAAGTGTTTATGTTTGTGATTAAATGAAGTAGCATACTAGAATGACTGAGTTAAAGTGTGTACATCTCAATAGTGAAATTAATAGAGAAATACTGGTAGTTTTCATCATCGGCCAAGATCTAGTTTGATTGTTCTTTGTAATTTGCAACCTAATTTGATTTAATTAACGAAGTTTCTTAAGCAACAGAAGAAACTTGAGAGATAAAAATCAGCAGAATTGTTGAGTTACATATTGTGGAATTGTGTCTATTCCGTCTTGGGTATTCCATGGTGGTGGCTAGCACAATTCTTTGACCACAGTACAATCAATAACTATTGTTTAATTTGAGTGGTAAGTTCTGTAAATATGGTTTTAAAAGTTGAGTGTCCCATCCCATTATCCATCCATTCAGAATAAATGGCTATTCAATGTGCCAGATTTCTGCTTGCATTTGGCTGACTTGAGATGTATTAAGTATTATTTGTGATGTAGTCCGAAAGAAGTAGGTAGAAGGTCAAAATTTATCTGGTAGTTTAGGCAAAACATCTAGTCATTCCAAAGTGAATTTAAGAAATGTTTGCTTATCCTGATTTATTTTCTGTAAACATTAAGGAAAATTTGCATTGACAAAAACTAATAAAGAATTTTGTGCTTACATCACTTTTCATATGTGTATCTGTAGCATGTCTAGGATACTGAGTAAGCAGGTGGGGAAATAGCAGATTGAATTTTTAACTTGAGGGGATTGATAGCAACATTGCATCTAAACGAAGTACTGCCTGTGAACTTTCTGGCCAGTGGCCTTGTCACATCCACATAGAGCCAGGCGGGTTGCAAACCCCCCTTTGGCTTCATTTGCTGGACATAGAGAGTTTTGTTTGTTGGGTTTCCATTTCGCTTCCAAGTTCATACTGAAGGAATTTCTTTTTTAACTTTGCAATCACACAGGATCCAATTCCACCATCCAATTATCTGTCTTTTCACCTCTGAATTGCCACAGAGCTGCTCAGAGGAAGAAAGTGAGATCAAGTCAACCAAGGAAAATATTGTGCCTGGAGGTGCTGGTTAGGGTGGCAGAGCTTTCTGCGGCTCAGAGGTGCAGCCGGAGCCTCGTGGAGAAGTGTGCGGGCCGGGGTGGACCTGGTGGGCTTTGGATTAATCTGACTCAGAAAAATAGACTCCAAATCAATCACCAAAGACCTATTAAAATACTAAGCTAACTGCATTTCCTTCTGTATTTGTGAACCTGGGATTGGACACACGTTTCACTTAGCTGTGATATGAGGGAGGCGGTCTTTTAATTTCTGTTTGCTTCTCTTAAACAAAGCCCATGACAGTCAGCAGAGTATCAAATGTGAAGAATGACCAGACAAAAGCAGTGGTAACTTTCTTATTGTGTGCTGCTGCTGATGCTAAGTTGTTTCAGTCATGTCTGACTCTGTGCCACCCCATAGACAGCAGCCCACCAGGCTCCCCAGTCCCTGGGATTCTCCAGGCAAGATCACTGGAGTGGGTTGCCATTTCCTTCTCCAATGCATGAAAGTGAAAAGTGAAAGTAAAGTCGCTCAGTCGTGTCTGACTCTTTGTGACCCCATAGGCTGCAGCCCACCAGGCTCCTCCGTCCATGGGATTTTCCAGGCCAGAGTACAGGAGTGGGATGCCATTGTGTGGCAAGTACTAAATCCAGACTCTGATCCCTTCCCCCATGGAATGGCTCCTTTCCAGTTATTTTTCATGTTCCTGAGGCTTAAAAAAAAACCCAAGTTTTCTTTTTTCTGCTTAGAATAAGAAACTTTCATGACTTGAAACCACTCACTTCTTTCAGCCCTGACACAGATTTCTGTGCTAACTGGTTTACAAATTTGTTCATCTTTTTAAACTCACCTGAAGATCACAAGATGTAGAGGCAAACAGACATGAGATTGTTGTTCATTCTTCAGGTACCTGCTGTGTAACGTAAACCAGATGTAGGGGCTTCCTGTGACTATTTCCTTAACTGTCCTTCACCACCTCCTGGAGTTTGCCTAAACTCATGTCCTTTGAGTCAGTGATGCCATCTAGCCATCTCATCTGATACCAACCCCTTCTCATTTTGTCTTCAATCTTTCCCAGCATCAAAGTGTTTTCTAAGGAGTTGGCTCTTCGTATCACATGGCCAAAGGATTGAAGCTTCAGCTTCAGCATCAGTCTTTCCAATGAATATTCAGGTTTAATTTCCTTTAGGATTGATCTCCTTATAGTCCAAGGAACTCTCAAGAGTGTTCTCCAAAACCACAGTTCAACAGCATCAATTCTTTGGTGCTCAGCCTTCTTTATGGTCCAACTCTCACATCCGTCCATGACCACTGGAAAAACCATAGCTTTGACTAGACAGACATTTGTTGGCAAAGTAATGCTTCTGCTTTGTAATATGCTGTCTAGATTTGTCATAGCTTTTCTTTCAAGGAGCAAGCAAATTTTAATTTCATGGCTGCAGTCACCATCTGCAGTGATCTTGGAGACCAAGAAAATAAAGTCTGTCACTGTTTCCATTTTTCCCTCTTTGCCATGAAGTGATTGGACCAGATGCCATGGTTTTAGTTTTTGAGTGTTGAGCTTTAAGCCAGCTTTTTCACTCCCCTCTTTCACCTTCATCAAGAGGCTCTTTAGTTCCTCTTTATTTTCTGCCATTAGGGTAGTGTCATCTGCATATCTGAGGTTGTTGTTGACTTTTCTCCTATGCTCATGTGTTCATTCTGCAAATTAGTCTTGTCCAGTCACTAGAGATAGAAACATGAATATTGCCTGTCCTCAAGGAGTTTCAGCCTGCTAGATACAAACTGTGAATTCAAAAGTTGTGACTGTAGTAAAGTGTGGAGGGGGCTAGGGGAGACTAGCTCCCGAGCTCTGTGAGGTGCCAGTACCTGACTCTACTACGGCCCATGGCGGGAGGCAGGATTAAACGAAAAATATAAAGCACCAACACCCTAACAGGTAATCAATAAAGGTTCCTTCCTGGTCCAGAGGATACTCTTAATTAGTTGGCACTGTGCTTTTATTTCCTTTTATGATGTTTCTCAAATGGATTTTTAATATTTCTATGTCCCTTATTTTAAGACCTGGCAAAATGAGACTGCAGGTATCCCTTTTCTTATTAAATATTTTACTTTAGTGCCTAAGAAGTTAAGCTCTGGCCTCCGACTTCCTTGCTTAAAATGCCACTTGTGCCACCACGGGCCATTTGACCTTGAGCAACTTGCTGAACTCTCTGTGTCTGTGTTTCTATTTTCAGCAAATGCAAATAATAAATTTGCCTACTTCACAAGATCATGGCTGGCTGGAAAGAGAAGTGTGAAGCACTTAGCCAGACAGCAGCATTAATTGTTTTTCTTCTTATTTTACTTTACTCTCTTGTCTTCCTGAGAGTATGATATAAGAAATACTGAGAGACCAAAAGGTCACTTGGGGGTTATTGGTGGCACGTTCTGCTTTTGTTTTCTTGTGGCTGTGAGGAAAGCAAAGTGCCCTTCATAGATCGTGTTCTGGGATTAGTTGAGAAGGCATGGAGGCTGGGGGTGTACAGCAGAGTCAGGTCTACCTGCTATACCCACAAGAAATTAAGCAAGCAGTATCTTTGAATGAGAAAGATCCTTTCCTATGCTATGAATTCCTTAAAACCTGGACTTAACTTTAGTTAAGTTACAATGCCCAGCATGCTCCCAGGAACCTGCTAAGACCTTGAGCAATTCCACATAGATGTTTCACCACAGGTATTTAACAATTTTGGTGAGTGAATGAATGATTGAATTGAAGATGGTTATCATCAAAGCACCACCACTTGAGGCTGGCAGCTCCTAAGACAGCTGTGCTGCTGCTGCTGCTGTCGCTTCAGTCGTGTCTGACTCTGTGCGACCCCAGAGACGGCAGCCCACCAGCCTCCCCCGTCCCTGGGATTGTCCAGGCAAGAAAACTGGAGTGGGTTGCCATTTCCTTCTCCAATAAAACAGCTCAGTAAGCATTAAAAAAAAAAACCTCTGTTAAAAACATAAGCATTCCTCAGGAACGAGAATCCTATGGAAAGTTTCCAGGCATGTTACCTGGCCAAGAGACATGAAATAAAAATCATACTGATGAGGGAAGAAGAAGAAACACAAGACACATGAAACAAGGTATAGAGGAATACACACTCTTAAATCTGAAAAATCCTTGTTTATATCTCGGCTCCATCCTGTTGCAGGTATCTTGACAAGATACAAAAAATCTGATACTCCATTTCCTCATTGTAAAGTGGAGGCTTTAAATCTGCCTGAGGACATAGTAAGAATCAAAACAAGCTTGCCAGGTGGTAGTGTTACAATAAGGGTTAAGGCCTTGGCGTCGAGACGGGATCATCTTAATTTAAATCTCTGCTCTGTCATTTAATAACTGTAGGCATATTGGTTTCACCTCTCTGAGTCTCAGTTTCCTTGTCTATAAAACAAGGACAATAGTTAGGGTTGCTATGAGGATTAAATGGGTTAATACATGTTGAAGTGCTTAAAGGAATATCTAGCACAGGGCAGGGCTGATATACATTTGCTATTTTTTCTTAATATTTATTTTTATTTATTTATTTAGCTGTGTTAAGGTCTTACTGCAAGGAGATCCAACCAATCCATTCTGAAGGAGATCAGCCCTGGGATTTCTTTGGAAGGAATGATGCTAAAGCTGAAACTCCAGTACTTTGGCCACCTCATGTGAAGAGTTGACTCATTGGAAAAGACTCTGATGCTGGGAGGGATTGGAGGTAGGAGGAGAAGGGGACGACCGAGGTTGAGATGGCTGGATGGCATCACTGACTCGATGGACATGAGTCGGAGTGAACTCCGGGAGTTGGTGATGGACAGGGAGGCCTGGCGTGCTGCGATTCATGGGGTCGCGAAGAGTCAGACACGACTGAGGGACTGAACTGAACTGAAGGAATTAGTTGTGGCATGTGGGATCTAACTCCCCGACCAGGGATGAAACCTAAGGCCCCAGCATTGAGAGCTCAGAGTCATAGCCACTGGATCACCAGGGGAGTCCCTACATTTGCCATTTTTAAAGCAACTTAATATGCTATAAGTATTTCCTTTTGTATTCAAACTGGACTGCATCTTTCTTGGTTCTCAAGTGAAAATAAGTTTCCTAGAGAAAAAAAGTCCATTACTCTTGAGTTCTTAGTCTACTATGTCTACATAAGTTCAGTAACAGGGATCTGTTATTACTTACCAGTGCCTATAATAATCACTATCATTTGAATTTGACTTTGGACCATATTTCCATCTTGTTTTTTTGTGCAATAAATTTTATGAAATCTAGTGCTAAAATTATTTTTAAATGAACCCCAAAAATGCTTTTTAAGATTGACACGATGAATACTGTAAGCTACATATGAGGGTGAAGCATAGGGTAGGAATAGGAGTAGGGAAAAATACTTTAGGAAACCACAAAAACACTGTCTACTTTGGTCCAAACATTAGATTACAGAGTGTGAAACATGTTGACTCCTATCGCATTTACTACTCTCACCTACATTTTGTCACTGACATTTTTGTTTTTCCAACCAGTTCCCAACTCTGATATCACTATGTGTCTTAATAGAAGTGTTTTAGGTGGAGAAAGCATAAGCACAATGGGATAAGTCATCAAGGGAAATTTCAGGCATTTTGAAGGCTGATGCTATCCAGTAGATTGCAATTCATTGCCCTTTGTTATAATCTGTTCTGTTGATGTGAGAAACTAGCCATCCAGCATTACAGTGTTCACTTTGGGTTGTAAAAGGAGTAGAGGAACCCATCTGTTGAGCCCCTGGTGTGTTTAGAAATCTACTGTGTGTGTGTGTGTGTGTGTGTGTGTGTGTGCTTGTTAGTTGCTCAGTCCAGCCTGACTCTTTGTGACACCATGGACTGTAGCTCGCCAGGCTCCTCTGCCCATGGCGATTCTCCAGGCAAGAATACTTGAGTGGGTTACCATGCCCTCCTCCAGGGGATCTTCCCAACCCAGGGCTTGAACCCAGGTCTCTCACATTGCAGGCAGATTCTTTACCATCTGAGCCACTAGGGAAGCCCAGGATTCTACTAAGTTCTTCAAATATATTATCACACTTAATCACATAAAACCCTGTATGATATGAATTAAATTTTCAATTTTCCAGAAAAAAAGGAAACTGAAACTCAGCAATATCAGTAACATATACAAGATTACACATAATTATAAGCCAGAAAACAAATAAGTTGTGATAACTAATTGCTTGAATTATAGAGATGATTATGAAGAATATAATTATATTCAAGGTTCAAGGTAAAATTGTTCAACTTTTGAGGTGGGTTGGAGCAGAAGCAGGGGACAGCTTTCCCCAAAGAAAGTTTTTTGATGCTACTAATGAAAGCAGTTTATTGGCTTACATCATATATATTCTTGGCTCAAATATTGTTTATTGTATTTTACAATATAAGAACAATGAGCATCAAAATTTTCACTGTTCATCTATTTTTGTCATGTTTTATAATTGGCTATTATTATTATTATGGCCATGCTGTGCAACTTGTAGAATCTTAGTTCCCCAATCAGGGATAGTAACCCCCTGGCTGTGAAGCAAGGAGTTGTAACCACTGGACAGCCAGGGAAGTCCCTTATGTTTATAATTGTAAGGTGAGCACTCTTCATACAGTTCCATTTCCTGTTTCCAAAATGGGCTTAAGGGGACATTATGGGGACAATCGATTAACTTTGAGCAAGGTCTATAAATTCACTAAATATTGTATCAGTGTTAATTTTCTAAGTTTTATAGTTGTGCTATGGATAACTAAGACATTTCTCTTGATAATTTCAATTTTTCAATTTGAAATACCTAAGGTTTATTTAGAAACTAGAAAATAGTAGACAGAATTTTATAAATCCTTTATTCAGTTTCCCCTAATGATAACATTTTACCTAAATAATGCATATTTTTTACAATTATTTTTCTGTAAACAGAAAATCAACATAGATTTAATAGTATTAACTAATCCATAAACTATAATCAGAGTTCACCAACTGTCTCTTTTAAGTGCTGTTTGTAGTCTGGATTACAATCTGAGATTCCATATACCCTGAGGAGTCATGTCTCCAAATCTGTAGTTTCGTTGAGAAACTCAACAACACACTTATGGCAAAAAGTGAAGAACTAAAGAGCTTCTTGATGAAAGTGAAAGAGGAGAGTAAAAGAGTTGGCTTAAAACTCAACATTCAGAAAACTAAGATCATGGCATCTGGTCCCATCACTTCCTGGCAAATAGATGGGCAAACAATGGAAACAGTGAGAGACTTTAATTTTGGGGGATCCAAAATCACTGCAGATGGTAACTGCAGCCATGAAATTAAAAGACACTTGCTCCTTGGAAGAAAAGCTATGATCAACCTAGGCAGCATATTAAAAAGCAGAGATATTACTTTGCCAACAAAGGTCCATCTAATCAAAGCTATGGTTTTTCCAGTGATCATGTATGGATGCGAGAGTTGGACTATAAAGAAAGCTGAGTCCTAAAGAACTGATGCTTTTGAACTGTGGTGTTGGAGAAGACTCTTGAGAGTCCCTTGGACTTCAAGGAGATCCAACCAGTCTATCCTAAAAGAAATAAGCCCTGAATATTCATTTGAAGGACTGATGATGAAGCTGAAACTCTAGTGCTTTGGCCACCTGATGCTAAGAACTGACTCCTTGGAAAAGACCCTAATGTTGGGAAAGATTGAAGGCAGAAGGAGAAGAGGATGACAGAGGATGAGATGGTTGGATGGCATCACCGAATAGATGGATAAGTTTGAATGAACTCTGGTAGTTGGTGATGGACAAGGAAGCCTGGCATGCTGCAGTCCATGGGGTCGCAAATAGACACGACTGAGCGACTGAACTGAACTGAGTAACGTGTGATGCTGAAGAGGCCTGGCCAGTTAATGTGAAGTTTATCCCTTATTTTGGGTTCTTCAAGTGTTTTCTCATAACTAGATTGAGGTTAACGCATTTTTGTGGGAATAACAGACAAGTGATATTGCGCCCTTCTTACTGTACCATATGAAAAAGTGCATGAATATCAGTATTAGTCACTGTAGCAGTTGCTAACTCTGGTCACTTGCTAAGGTGATGTCTGTCAGGTTTCTCCAATGAAAAGTCTTTATTTTTTTATCTAGAGTTAAGATGAATTCAAGGTTAAGGTCCTAGTAGTCCAGACTGCCAAGTCTGCCCAAGACTTCTGACACCAACTCCTGTGAGTTTATCAAACAGCAAAGTCTGAGGGAACAGTTCCCACAAAACTGCCCTCACATCAAACCAGCTTGTCATAAACATAGGTGTTCCTGAGAACACCTTCAGGTTAAATAGTTTACTAGAAAGACGCCCAGAACTCACTGAAAACTATTATACTTATGGGTTGTTCTAGACAAAGGAAAGAAATTAGAACCAGCAAAGCAGAGTCCAGAAAAGTTTAAACATAAAGCAGGAAAATGTGACTCCCTTAGCATTGAAGTGTGACAACACAGAGTACTGCCAACCACTGATGCTTTTTGAAGCTTCAGAGCACAGAATTTTAACTGATGCTTTATTAAATAGGACTGATTGGTTGAATCATTGCGTACATGGTTGAACTCAGTCCCCTCTCCCCGTCTGATAATCTCATGATTGGTCTTTCTGGCTTTCAGCCCCAACCCTGAATTATCTTCTTGTTAGTGGTTGGCTCTCACCCCAAGTCACTTTGTTAGCATAAACCATCTAGGGGCCCAACATGAATAACAAGCACAGTCTTATTCAAAAAGTTCCAAAAGTTAAGAAGTTACCTGCCAAGAACCAAGACAAAGCCCCTATCTTTCTTTAGATTGTGGCAAAAATCTTTATTAATTTTCTTTTGATTCATAAGTGTCTTGTAGAGAGATATTATAGATTCTGTAGTCTCATGTCCAAATGTCTTGTTTCTCATGATATTTCTGCTCACCAATTTAGTATCCACTTATGATTCTTATCTGCAATAATTATTACCATGATGCTTGCCAAATGATGAGGGCTTTTGTTTTAAAAAAAACAAAATGGAGGATTTATGAGTAAAAAGACATCAGATCTGCAACTTACTTTCAAAATGTAAAAGAAATAATATGCGTATGTTTTGTGTGCTTAATCACTCAATTGTGTCTGACTCTTTTTGTGACCCTGTGGACTATACAGACTGCCAGGCTCCTCTGTCCATAGGATTTCTCAGGAAAGAAGCCTGCAGTGGGTTCCCATTTTCTCTTCCAGAGGATCTTCCCAACCCACGGATGGAACCCATGTCTCCTGTATCTCCGGCATTGCAGATGGATTCCTTACTTGTTGGCCATATATTTTAGAGAGACAAAAAGAAAATAGGAAGTTAAGATTTGCGGAATCTGAGTAAAGGGTCTTAGGAATTGTTTAAACTACTCTAGAACTTTTCTATAATTCTGAAATTACATAAGTGTAAAAATTTTTTAATAACTTTTTTTTTACACCAGTAGTATGTTTGATTGAGAGTATTTACGGGTTGAAACAAAAAATATATGCATTGACTACAAAGATAAATCTTCAAATTATGGCTAATAGTAATAGGTTGTTGAAATTCTTCTAAACTTATCAGAGTGTTTATTCCTAATTATCAAGTAAAAAATACAAGAGTAACAGGGGATTTATGTGCTCGCCCTGTCTATTAAATATTCTCTTAAATTCAATTGTCCTAGGCTTCTTTCAGGAAACTTATATAGTAATTCTAGGGAATAGTGAATGGTTTTGGCTCCAGGGTTTTTAGGAAATGCTCAACTCATGCTTACTAAACATTGTGAAACAAACAAAAAAAAATATGCAAACTAAAAATACATATCAAACTAAAAATGTGGAGGTTCCATTATCATAACTAATGGATCTATAGTAATGTAGAAGCAATAATGAATAATGATAAAAGTCATCATATATAATAACTGTATTTGCAAATAAATCTCTAATAAAGTGGTTAAAATACATTTTGGTGCTATAATAGTAGACTAAGATTTGAAATAAATGCTCTGGAGAAAGAAAAACTGGATAAAAGAAGGAAGATGTGTGAGAAATCTGTAATTCAGCTCTAATTTGTGAATTTGTTTGGTGGTTGTATTGGGGGTTTGTGATGAGCAATAGCTTTCCTAATGCTAAACATTAATTTGTTATAACCATGACTACATTTTTTCCCCTGCATCACCAAATTACCTCATGAAAGATGTCGACTTTGAGTAGTGTGGGCTGCCATTTCTGCTGGCAGCCACCAACTGATTATAACCTGCCATTTCACTGGGGACAGTCCAGCAGAGTTTGCCAATGTGCTGGGAGAGATCCAGCAATTCTTTGGATGTAGAATGGCTTTACTTGGAAGAGCTCTGTTGGTCAGGATGGAGCAATTCCCTGAGCTAAGCTCAACAGCCTATGGAAGTGGGTCAAAAGAGTCCTTTCCTGGCTAAGGCTCAGGTGACTTCAGAGTAGCTTTGCTAAGGAGCGTTCAGCAAACCACTGAGAGAAATCCACTGGAAACAGTCTAACAATAAATTAAGGGAAAATTCAATGGCAATATTCCAAAAGCTATAAAAGAAACCCATTAGAAATTACAGGCATTACATAGATCCATAAGAAGAATTCTTGGCAGCCTGGTAAGTACACTAATATTTTTTCCTGTCTTTTTTTTTTTCATTTGTTGCAAAACATCATTGGAATGGTACAGGAAAACTCAATCAACTTTTAAAATATATACTTTATAAAATTTATGCAGGATATTAAAATATGCATACTTATTATCTCCTGGAAGTCTAACAGTGTATATTGCTCAAAGCTAAATAGTATAGAAACAATTTTGTTTTACATTTTTTATGAAGATGCATTATTACATATAGTGATATATGTATAGTAATACCTTTTTACTAGAAACATTGAAGTTGGGGAGAGGGGTTGAAAAATAATTTAATTTATGAAAAGAAATCTATTTTATGAGTAAAAATCAAAGCAGTTCTTCAGAATTAAAAAAAATAAAGATAAATACCAATTTAGTGTTGAAATGACTTAATTTTGTTTCTCTCTGGGCAAAAACACTATTGATTTTTAATTTAGTATCAATAATGAGGAAAATTCATCCTCAACCCTTATCACTGCCTAAAAAGTCTATTTACTCGTTAGCTCTCTATATTAATCAGGGTTGAGTGAATAGAATTTCAGAATTTATAGTACTAATAGATATTTATAAAATTATATCTCTATCATGTGTAAGTAAAGAGAAGAATTACCAAAAATAACAATTATTTCTTTTGGAAATTTTTACTTTTTTAATAATACTTCTAACTGTAGATGTACTAACAATATCTGAAAGTTATTGATCTATAGGTAAATAAAACAAGTACTAACCCAGTACTAGTTGTCAGACTAGTATTTTAATAATATAGAAAAGTTACAAAAATGGTAGAAAGCATAATCCTTACTTTGGAAAAGCTTGCATTTTAAATATATTTGAATTTCTATATATTTTATTCTTAATCAAATTAAATAAAGAAGTAAACCATCCATACTGTGCGCTGAACCCAAAACAGCTATATTTATCATATGTTCTTCTTTAAGTAACTAACAGTAAATGATTACAGTCCAATTGGCCAGAGATATTTTTAAAAGCAAAAAACAGAAATCATTTATAATAACATTTGAAAGAATCAGGAAACTTTACAATAGAGGAAAAAAATATAAAAATTGGAAAATATTCAAATGGAATAAAATCTTTCATCTACTAGATGTTCTTTTGGTGTCTGTATTTTGTTATAGTATTATGTTATTTGTTTTAGATAATGCACAGTGAAAAGAGTTTAAGTTTTGTAAAGAATAAGACTAAAAAAGACATAAATTCTCTTGCATTTTTGGAGTGAAACTGTTTTAAAAGTAACCAAATGACCTTTCTGATCTTTGGTGTGTAGGACAAGAGATAGGAGCTTATACGTTCCCTGGAATGTTTTGTAGAACACTTTACATTTTGGGACAAGGACACAGTACACTATAATTTGGTTGCTTTCAGGAAAATCTGTTTACCAGTTGAAAATTACGTTATGAGATAATAACAGGGTAAATTTTACAATGCTTGCAAAACACGTATTGATATTTAATCAAGCTATTGTTTAAACAGCTGATCCTTTGAAATTTTATACAAATATTGGATTTTTCTGGTATTATTTTAGACATAGTCAAAGACTCTTCCATATTATTTTTCAAGTAAAGTATCAAAATAGCCTGTGAAGTTTATAATCATTCAGTGCTTAATTTTAAAATGTCAGCACTTGTGCACTGTTGGAATAACCACACTGAATCTGGAGTTTCATGACATTACAAACCAATCATCTCCAGACATCCCCTTTATTCTTTTACCATTATAGAAGATGGACATAAACAGGTCATTATTATAGTATACAATTTGCAAATAAAATATTGCATTATTTTTGTAGTGAAATGTATTTCTGCTTAAATATGTTATTTCATAATCAAGTTTATTTATGAAAAATAAGTAATTAAAAATATTCTCTTAGAAGTTCTCTGTTCCTTACTATCATAAGAATAAGACATAGCTCCATTCTGCATGGGGAGGTTGAATCAATAAGTAACAGCCAAATAATATTTGTTTAGCATCTTATAAGACATATTCACATACATTGTCATACTTAATCATTACGTCAAAACTGTGAAATTTTGTTGTTCAATTGTTCAGAGGTGTCTCAGTCTTTGCAAACCCATGGACTGCAGCATGCCAGGCTTCCCTGCCCTTCACTATCTCTCAGAGCTTGCTCAAACTCATGACCATTAGGTGATGATGCCATCCAACCATCTCATCCTCTGCCACCCTGTTCTCCTCCTGCCCTCAATCTTTCCCAGCATCAGTGTATTTTCCAATGAGTCAGCTCTTCGCATCAGGTGGCCGAAGTATTGGAGTTTCAGCTTCAACATCAATCCTTTCAATGAACACCCAGGACTGATCTTTAGGATGGACTGGTTGGATCTTGTTGCAGTCCAAGGGACTCTTAAGAGTCTTCTCCAACACCACAGTTCAAAAGCATCAATTCTTTGGTGCTCAGCTTTCTACATAGTCCAACTCTCACATCCATACATGACCACTGGAAAAACCATAGCCTTGAGTAGACGGGCCTTTGTTGACAAATTAATGTCTCTGCTTTTTAATATTGGAGAAGGCAATGGCACCCCACTCCAGTACTCTTGCCTGGAAAATCCCATGGACGGAGGAGCCTGGTAGGCTGCAGTCTATGGGGTCACGAACAGTCCGACTTCACTTTCACTTTTCACTTTCATGCATTGGAGAAGGAAATGGCAACCCACTCCATTGTTCTTGCCTGGAGAATCCCTGGGACGGAGGAGCCTGGTGGGCTGCCATCTATGGGGTCACACAGAGTTGGACACGACTGAAGTGACTTAGCAGCAGCAGCAGCAGCTTTTTAATATGCTGTCTAGTTTGGTCATAACTTTCTTCCAAGGAGTAAGTGTCTTTTAATTTCATGGCTGCAATCACCATCTGCAATGATTTTGGAGCCCAGAAAAATAAAGTCAGCCACTGTTTCCACTGTTTCACCAAATTATTGGAGTTTCAGCATCAGCATCAGTCCTTCCAGTGAATATTCAGGGTTGATTTCTTTTAGGATTGACTGGTTTGATTTCCTTGCAATCCAAAGGACTCTAAAGTCTTCTCTAGCACCACAGATCGAAAGCATCAATTTGGGCACTCAACCTTCTTTATGGTCCAACTCTCACATCCATACATGACTACTGGAAAAACCATAGCTTTGACTATCCTGAACTTTGTTGGCAAAGTGATATCTTGGCTTTTTAATATACTGTCTAGTTTTTTCATAGTTTTTTTTTTTTCCAAGGAGCAAGCATCGTTTAATTTCATGGCTGCAGTAGTTACCATCCTCAGTGATTTTGGAGTTCAAGAAGATAAAATCTGTCACTCTTTCCATTTTTTCCCCATTTGACATGAAGTGATCACACCAGATGCCATGATCTTAGTTTTTTGAATGTCGAGTTTTAAGTCAGCTTTTTCTCTCCCATCTTTCACCTTCATCAAGAGGGTCTTTAGTTCCTCTTATCTTTCTGCTATTAGGGTGATATTATCTGTATATCTGAGGTTATTTATATTTCTCCCAGCAATCTTGACTTCAGCTTGAACTTCATCCAGCCTGGCATTTCACATGATGTACTCTGCATATAAGTTAAATAACCAGGGTAACAAGATACAGCCTTGACATATTTCTTCCTAACTCAGAACCAGTTTGTTGTTCCATGTCCACTTCTAAATGTTGCTTCTTGATCTGCATACAGATTTCTCAGGAGGCAGGTAAGGTGGTCTGGTATCCCATCTCTTTAAGAATTATCCAGTTTGTTGTGATCCACACAGTCAAAAGCTTTAGCATAGTCAGTGAAACAGAAGTAGATGTTTTTCTGGAATTCCCTTGCTTTTCATATGATCCAATGGTGGTGGCAATTTGATCTCTGATTTCTCTGCCTTTTCTAAATCCAACATGTACATCTGGAAGTTCTTGGTTCACGTACTGTTGAGGCCTAGGTGAAGGATTTTTAGCATTGTCTTCCTAGCACTGATGTGGGCAAGAATCCCTTAGAAGAAATGGAGTAGCCCTCATAGTCAACAAGAATTCAAAATGAAGTACTTGGGTACAATCTCAAAAACAACAGAGAGATCTCTGTTCATTTCCAAGGCAAACTGTGAAATACTTAAGGAACATAATTTATTCTCACATATAATCAAAGAAAACTAAAACCCACTATCATTGACTTTTATGAGGTCATATCATATAATCAGTAATCTGCAGACAACAGAAATCAACCCAAGTCCTCTGATTTTAATGCTTACGTGTTTTCCAACAGAAAATTTTGCCGCCCTCAAAACTACTGATTGGTGGACATTAATATCTAGATTGAAGTTCATGCCTATCTAAGAAACTCTAAGTTTGGGACATAATCAGTAACTTGGTAAGGTAAGACCTAGAAAACATGAGCTGTCCAACTTTAGTTAATTGAATTCAGAAAAAGAAGTTTGGAAGCTTAATGTGGTTAGTTTCACGAATAGTGGAATTGCTATTTTAACTAAGTTGGCTTTTTGTTTCCCTCATGCTCATGCCTCCTTATCACAATATGGCTGCTGTAGTTCAAGACATCATCTTTGCATTTCCATTTCTAGCACCAAGAAAGAAGAATACCAGAAATATATATTTTCTTTTGTCCAAAAATAAAATATTTCTCTTGATATATTTCCAGTTATATCTCACTGGACAAAATTGGATCACTCCTAGCTACAGAAAGATTAGGAAAGTGAGTACATGGCCCTTGCTAGTCTCTGCAGTGGTAGATGAACAAGGGGAAAGAGCTCAAGATGACTGAGGGTTGGCCAGTTCCAGTGTATGCCACACAGTAGAATGTCAGAAAAAAACTGAGAAACTATCCCTGCTCTGAAAAGGCTCACATTCTAGGACCAGAAGTAAAAATAAGTACATAAATGACTGGAACACACAGTAGGGATTGAAGTGTGCGTTTCTTATGGAAATGAATATTAACATATTCTATGTATTCAGAGAAGGATAGAGTTATGATGCTTCTTGCTTATACTTTATTTTTTCTTACCTTGTCATTGTTTAGTCACTCAGTCAAGTCAACTGTTTGCAATTCCATGGATTTTGGGAGCCCATGAACTGTAGGCCACCAGGATCCTCTGTCCATGGGGTTCTCCAGACAAGAATACTTGAGTGGGTTTTCATTTCTTTCTCTAGAGGATCTTCCTAATCTGCGAATCGAAACCATGTCTCCTGCATTGGAAGGTGGATTATTTACTGCTGAACCAGTGTGGAAGCTCCTTTCTTATCTTATGCCCAATTGTCCTCATTAGTTTCTTTAAACAGGACCCTTTCTATAGCAAATGACTGTAAACTGAGGGAAAGAAAGGAATATACAGGCTTAAGTAACCGAGAAGTACAACCACAGCCAGATCCCAGAACCTAAGCCAATTTCATCAGGGTTATGTCTTTCTCTATTGCTCAGCTCTGCTTTTTCTGAACTGGCTTCATTCTCAGGAATGTCGCTGTGATACGACTGCAGACATAATTGACAGGTCCAGGTTTATTTGTCCTTTTACCTTATTAATAGTAATCTCAGATAAGATGAAAGTATACTTCTTTCCTGTAGCTGTCTCTAGTGAAAACCTTGAGCAGGCTTTAAACACTTTTCTTGGTCACAGGCCTATCTATCCTGAGCTGATCACCCATCACTATGACCAGGTGTTTGGGGAATCTGATTGACAAAACTGAATCACATGATAACTTTTAGGTTGACTGGGGTGGTGGGAGGAGTTCACAGGATATTAAAGGCTACTGATTAACCACTTCTATGGCAAAGATTCTAAACAGACACGAAACAACAAATATCCATTACAAAATAGATATTCCACATTCTTAGGGATACTGAGTTTTCACACACCTCAGTCTCACAGAACCTAAGCAGAAAGATGCTATAACAGACCTATTTGGTGAACAGAATAGTAATTGTACCAACTTGTCCCAACACTGCTAATGTCAGTGGCATATTGTCATTCGTGGCAATTATCTATTGGAGGAAAACAGGAATCTAAATTTTACCATCTATCAAAAATACATCCCTTGAACACCAGGCTACCGGCTGTCAAAGGGATTCATAGTACATTTTAATTATAAAATTCTAGTGTTCATCATATTTATGAAATAGTGTGTTCCATATATTCATGCCAGATGTTTGATTTTCATTTGATCACATTTTATAGAATGTGTTATCTATCCTGAACACACACAGAGACACTTAACTCTACAACTTTCTTTGACCCTAATTTTCCTTTTCCTCAGATGAATGGGCTATTCCTGCTGTCACCATTTATCATAACTGTTTTTCTTCTTAGACTTTCATAATGTGACTTCAATTGTTAATGCTGTCTTGAAACTTCACTTCGGAGTTCACCTGATTCTGTGTCCCCATCTCAGTCCAAAATTTTCCTTGATCTTTACATGGCTTCCCCTCCCCCCTTTTAATCAACTTTTCCTTCTTTCCTTTATTGGTTTCCATTACAATCCTCCAGAATTTGACTCTAAATTACTGATCCCACAAGGTGACCAACTTCTCACTATTCCAGAATTAAACTCTCTTCATAAAACTTTTGCCGAATCTTTCCCTTTGGAATATCTTCTCCAGTCAAAGCCTCCCCTTCCTTCAATCTTCCCCTCATAGTTTGCTAAGCATTCCAGTTTGCAATAATTTTTCTCTTCACTATACTCTCATTTTTATCAGTATCTCTCATTTAGGTAATTATTTCATGAATATTTTCTGACTATTGACATGGTCAATTTTTTGAGAATAGGAACATTTTACTTAATATATTTTCTGAGTTATTCCTCAGTCATTGTTGAGCATATCATAGTACATTATGGAAAAGTTTTAAGTTAATTTTTCTCTAAATAAGCATTTTTAATATTTCTGTGAAATCATAGCAATTTTATGGGAGTAGCAGAGCATGATTTAAGAGTAAAAAAATAAAAATAATAGTCAGCCATGTAAATTAAACTCTTATGTCTCTAAATGCAAAATTTCTCTGAAAGAAATGTATACAATGGCATATCTCAGGGGATGCATGCATTCCAGAAACATCAAAGAATAACACTCAGAGCAATTAATATCCATTTCCAAAAATTAAGTCCTCCAAAATTACTAGTAGTATCACATTTTACAGACACAATATTTTAACATTTCTACATTTTAATAAGATTTTAATAATATGAAAATAAAGTCAGTATAAAGGAGTTTATATTTTCACTAATTCTACATGATTTAGACTCTCGCATATAGCAAAAAATCTAAAGGATAAAGGGGATTAAAAGACACAAGTATTTTAATTAAGAGCAAGTATCCAAGCCCCAAAATAATGCAACTAGAATTTGAATTTTAGTATCTCTAAATACTTTAATAGAAGTAAAATATTTATATTAGTTAAATATGTCTGATTAAATTTGTCTTGAAATACAGCATTTCTTGAAACAATCTGCATTCACAGATTTAAAGATGCCAGGCCTCTCCTTGTCTAGTGTTTCAGTGACTGAAAAAGTCCAGTTCATATTCTATGCCTTCGTTGTAATAAAACACAACGTTCGTTGTTTCAAACCTCGGCTCTTAAATTTCCTTCTACTTCCTCTACTGTTTTGTACATTTTAAATATGTGACAGGCAGCATTCTCTTAGCCTAAATTCCTGTGACTTTTGAATGCAGGTTATTCTCATTGGCTATTGAAGCTATCCTAACTTGGGTTATTTCCTGTTTTACTAAACTACCCTTTTAAAATGTTTATAATATACATGAAGCTCACTGACAACCTTCACTGTAAATATAGTAGAAGTAAATTCCACATGCTATCATTTTATATAGCAGTTTCAAATTCTACAAAATAAATCTCAATTTTCTGTGATCAGTAACTCAGAGCCAAGGTTTTTTTTTACAAAGCCTCCTAGGGATACTACTAAAAGCAGACTATGTTTACAGGGTCTCTCTTAGCTTTTCATCAAGTTGCCTCTTGACTGGGAATCATGAAGACTGGTCTCCCTCCAAGTCTTTCTCATTTTTTTGTTGTCCATTTATATGAAGCCTGCTTCTCAGTTTCATTATCCAGTTCATATTTACAGGGCATTTATAAAAGTAGATTTGCTTAATAACTAACTAAAACAAAATATTTAGCAGTCAATCAAATTAATTCGGTGTGCTTACATTTCTGACTAGAAACTCATATGTTTCTGAATCATTTAAATTTCTTTCGGTGTTTTTCCATTGATTTGTCATTTATTTGTTGTATATGCATTTGGTGGGGGAGAGGGCTGTGCTGTGTCTTCCTTTCAGCACATAAGCTTCTCTGGTTGTGGCACGTGGGCTTAGCTGCTCTGGGACATGAAGTGCCTTAGTTTCCCAACTAAGGATCGAACCTGAATACCCCGCATTGGAAGGTGGATTTTTAACCACTGGACCACCAGGGAAATCCCTGCTGTGTATACATTGTTCCCAGAACATAATCGTACCTTGAAGTTCATCTCATCCTTTCTTACTCCTTTACCAGCGTGCCAGTAAACTTCACACAGTATTTGATAAATGAGTGATTAGATAAATGAGTGATTGATTAAATGACTTTGCCATTGGGTTGTCTGAAACTACTTAATGATTTCATTCATTCCAGAAACACAGAGCTATACTGTCTTGAACACTGCTGTATTAACAACATCCAAAATTCCTAAGAAATTTACAGACTCCAGAATAGTGATGAGCAACATTTTTTGACAAGGAGATTGATTTAGAAATAGATCAAGGAAATAGAAAAACTGTTTGTAACTATATTTTGTGTATCTGTGTTTTGCTATTCCTGTTCTTAAGTTTTCATTTATTATTTACCTGACACAAATGTTTCTTTTCTTTTTTAACTAAAATTTTGGAATCTGTAGAGCTGGCATAGGAGTGACTGTTTTCAATATGCTATTTAACAGATTTCACTGTTTAGTAAAATACCTCTTAAGTTAATATTTTTGTCTTTTTTGAATTAAAGATATTTTATTATGTAAAAGATATTTATAGTATATTCTTTAAAGGAGATATTTTCCATGGAAATGAAAAAATAGCATATATCTGCTACAGGAAGTATATCTCATTCCAATTTCTTCAAAATGTGCAATTTTCATCAGTCATTTTCTTGACAATAGTATTAGCAAGAATTTAAATAGAATGTCAAAGAATAAATATAACAGCCAATAGCATCATAGCTGATCATTTAGAAAAAAAAAATTCTTTTTGGCAATGACTTAGAGTAAAAGATCTATAATTTGAAGTATATCATCAAAATGGATCAGAAAGGAAAAAGAGAATAATGGTAAAGCAAGCTATGGGAAACTAGAAAATATCAAAACCTCAAGAAAAGTTTATTAGCACTGTAATTAACACTAATCCAAATTTATTGGGATCTTAATATATGCTAAGTTATCTTGTAAAAGTGTCACATGGACTAACTTATTTTGTCTTCAGATAAGTTTATGAGATAGGACACCTGTAGGCTAGCATATAGCTTGAAAAACTTAAGAATCACAGAAACAAAGAAAACTCATATTTTCTTATAAGCTGTTGTCTATGGGCCTCCATCAGTTATTCACAAGAAAGATTTGGAGTAAGGGCAAAAAATCTGATGATGTGTGCAGGAGGTCAGTAGCAGCTGTTGGGGGATGGCCATAAAGCCCTTCTTACTTCACCACACCATCTCTAGTAAAAAAGTAAAAGCCTTCTATTTTGGGGTGGGGAGCAGCAAGCCCTTCCACTTGAACTTCCCAGCTCCCAGGCAAAAATGCACTGCTGCTGGGAAACAGGTAAAAGGAAAACTCATGCACCATAGGAGGAGAGTAGGGAACCCTCTTAGCCCCCAGGACATAGAAAAATTCGTTGCTTCTAGAGAGGGGGGAAAAAACTGTCCCTGGGAGAGGGGTAGAAAACTATATTAAGCCCAAGATGTTGCCTGATTTGAGGAGATATTCTACCCAATACCAACAATAGACTCATTGACCTGAAACAGACTGCTAGATATTTCTCCAGGAAAGATGGGTTTATCCAGGATCAACAGGGAATTATGATTCAAGGTCTGTAACCATGTGAGCTCCATGTAATTACCTATGTGCCAAGGAGAGGAAGGTATGTTTATAGAGAGGGGAAAGGAAGTTGGGAGGGTTTATAATAAACAAAGCATTCAAGGCTTTTCATTGCCAGGTGGGAAGAGTCTCTTCCTTTTGAGTTCCACCATTGTCACAGGGCATGAGAGCTCCCCCTTCTGATCTTTGAATTCTATCTAATTGAAGTTTCTGTTTATTAATTTTTTACAGACAAGAGGTAGAGTTTGGATTTTACAGGCTGGATGTACAGGAATTCAAAGCAAGCCTCACATTCAAAGTTCGGATACAGATGGCTGGAGACATACCAGGCATACGACACACATTCAACAAAGCTGCCTTGGTCTAGTGCACCTTTTAGGAATGAGAGATTGTTTTAGAATAATAGGGAGATTTTATCTGTCTCTTAAAAATTCTTATACAAGATACCCTGGAAATTCCTAAGCACCTTAAAAAAGAAAACCACTGTTTTGGGTGGCAGATGTACCGGCAGGTGTGTGCACTATAGATTGTTGTTAGAGCTAAAGAAGTAGAGAAATACTGTCAGGGGGTTTACATGATGGAGTGGGTGCTTGCTCTGTCATGTGGCACATTAAAATTGCCTAGAGGGCTTTATATATATATATAAAATAATAATAGGGAGATTTTAAAGTTGAAAAACTAACCCAGTGTTGCCACATTTTGCCTCTAAGTTTTCATAAATGTTGACTCATATTTTCAAAGCTAGATAAAGACCAAAGATGGTGTTTGCTAACCAGGGGCTACAAAATTAAATAATATTTTAAAATATGATGCTTTATTTCAAATGGAATGTGTTTATATACATTATGTTATCTGATACTCAAAGATGTCCTCACTGGGAAAAGTGGTTTAGCAAGGAGAGAAAATATATATATATATATGTGGTTAGTGACTCAGGAGATAGGGATTTCAGACTTGGTCCATGCTAACTAGCACTATCCAATGTCAGTCTATATTACTTTGAGATTCTATTTCTGTAACTATAAAATTGAAAGTTTAAACAAGCTTAAACAAGTGGATCTCAAACTTTTATATAGAGAAGATCCACCTGGAATAATTATAAAAATACAGATTCCAAGGCTCTCTTACATCAGAGATTTTTAGTCAGTAAGTCCTGCTGTTTCCCAAGTAATTTGACACAGGAGGTCTTAAGTATAGACTTGGAGAAAAATGCCTAAACTCAATGATTCCTAATACACTTTTGGGTCCCAACAGTCTATGAGTCTAAGTAAGTGGCAAGTATATTAATGTCATTACTTTATAGATAAAGTTAAGTAACCAGGTTAAATAATTTCAGGTTAGGGGTCAAACTAATGTCTTCATATTCCTAGCTCAGTGTTTTACTCTTGAATTGTTTACATGTCATGACAGACACTGGCCAGATACTGTGTTTCACTTTTCTTCCTAAGCATACAGAGACACTAGATTTCCTAGCCAGCCATATGACTGAAGATTAACCAATAGAATCTGTGAACAGAAGTGATGAACTACAATTCATTCCTGACCATAAAAGAATCCCCTACAGAGCCCTCCAGACTCTTCCCACTAGAGAATGACTAAAGTGTC
The DNA here is from genome assembly GCF_023091745.1 of Budorcas taxicolor. Taxonomy (NCBI): domain Eukaryota; kingdom Metazoa; phylum Chordata; class Mammalia; order Artiodactyla; family Bovidae; genus Budorcas; species Budorcas taxicolor. Next base: position 76,723,579 of record NC_068911.1, read on the forward strand.
TGTGAGGACCTGGAAGACATAGAGTCATGACACGGAATGAGCTTTGGCCCCTGGATAACTGCCTGGTGTTCAGTCTTTACCAGCTTCATTCCCTACCAGATCTGCAGTGGAGTGTGATGAGAGCAAGAATAAACTTGTACTGTTTGAAGCCACTGGGAGATTAGGTCGCTATTTAGCAATTATTCTATCAGCTGGGTAACCCTACCGCATTACACCTCCTTAGAGATACAAGAGGACAACAACAGCCAACTTTGAGATATGAACCTGCTTCTCTTTCAATCCCTTTTAATTTTTGTTTTGTCTTTCTTACCACTTCTTTACTTTCCACAATGTGCATGGCCTCAGGATTAGAGGGTGGTGTGAGCTGAGCAATAAAGCACATTAGCTTATGAGTCTGTTTTGTTTTACTTACAAAAGCTTAAGGTCAAAATGAGGAGAGAGTTCACGAATATAAGCAAACCATTTTGACCAAAACTGGAAGGAAAAAGGCTCTCCCCCAAATTAGAAAGGACTGGCCTGGGCTCTAACAAAAGTGATGCAAGCTATGGCAGAATTATTTTTCCTGCTCTTATCCTTCACCCTTTCCTTGAGCTTTCGTTGACTGGGAACTGCCAAGGCCCACATCTCTGTACCTGGAGGCTTCTTTCTTCAGAACAGAAAACCTTATGAAGAAATCAGGCAGGGGACACAACCTTCCCTAGGAACCCCAGAGAATCTTGGGTTTATTGGTCTATTTCCTTTTACCTCGTGAACATTTTACAGAATCCTTCAGGAGGCTGTGTACAAATACCCCATGTCCCTATCTCTTCTGGGGAATAATTTTTTTGTCAGAATTTTCATGTAGGATGAAACTTCAACCTTTCACTGGCTTAATAATATGTAGGCTCTAGGAAGAGAAGGAAATCAAATCCTGTTTCTTGGAAGAAACCAACGAAGATGGTGCAAGAATTTTATGGTATATCTAAAGACGCAGAATCATAGACAAATTCAAAAGCCATCCACGCCCAAAGTTTGGCATCCAAGTTGCAGAAAGCTGAAAGATGTGAAGGGAGTTGCTCAACTTGATGACTCAGCAACTTTATATATGCACAGAATATAATGTGTGTGCACACTCAGTCGTGTCCAACTCTTGGTGATCCCATGGATTCTAACCTGCCAGGCTTCTCTGCCCATGGAATTTTCCAGGCAAAAATACTGGAATGGGTTGCATATAGGAACATACTATCAAACAACACCTTGACATAGTGTAAGTTAGGAACTGTAAAAGAAAAATCCTACCTATGATTATGATATCAGTAAACAAAGGATGTTGCAATCATCAAGCCACTACTATTGCCCCCAGAGGTGAGCCCTGAGGGAACTCAGGATGGAGACAAACCGGCTGCCTGCTGCCAAGACTTCAGTTACTGTAGCCACTTCCAACAGTGTACCCCGAGGGGACCCAGGATGGGAGAGAACAGGATACTGGCCCTGGGTAGCTAAGGGGCATATCCAAGGAATGATTTCAACGAGTCCAGTCTCTAGCATCTTCCCATACACAGACAAGTGCTTAGTCACAGATGTAAAAAACAAATTTATGGCTACCTGTGGGGAAAAGCATATGTGTCTAGATATGTGCATGCCTGCGTGCCTGTTTAGTCACTTCAGTTGTGTCTGACTCTTTGCAGCCCTATAGACTGTAACACACCAGGTTCCTCCATCCATGGGATTCTCCGGGCAAGCATACTGGAGTGGGTGGTCGTGCCCTCTTCCAGGGGATATTCCCAACCAGGAATCAAACCCAGGTCTCCTGCATTGCAGGTGGATTCCTTACCTCTGAGTCACCAGGGAAGCCCATGTTTTGGAAGGAGGCAGGTAAACTGGGAGATTGGAATTGACATATGCACACTACTACATTTAAAATAAACAACTCTTAAGGGTCTACTGTACAGCAAAAGGGACTTTTCTCAATACTCTGTATGATCCATATGGGAAAAGATTCTAAAAGAGTGGTTATATGTATATGTATAACTGATATACTTTGCTGTATCTCAGAAATGAATCTCTGTCTCTCTACATTCATGCTCAGTCATGTCAAAATCTTTACAACCCTATGGACTGTAGCCTGCTAGGCTCCTCTGTCCATGGAATTTTCCAGGCTAGAATATTGGAGTGGGTTGCCATTTCCTACTTCAGGGGATCTTCCTGACTCAGGGACAGAACCCATGTTTCTTGCGTCTCCTGCATTGGCAGGTGGATTGTTTACCACTGAGCCACCTGGGAATTGCAACATTGTAAATCAACTATACTCTAAAAAATTTTTATTTATCTATTTTTTTAATGCTAAATTTATTAACTTGAGATGTCTGGTTTTCTTCAATTAATGTTAATCTTTTGATGTCCCAACTGCCTGGTCTTTGTTGCAAAAACCACTTTATATCCTGGCTCCTTCCTTTCCCCTCAGAGCAGTCCCTCAGAGCAATCTGAGAGCCTGTCTCCAGGACTTGAAGCTCTCAGAAAATCTGATAAATGAAACATAACTTTCAACCTGTAGATTGTGCTGCTTTTTTTTTTTTTTTCAGCCAACAGGATCATTTATGTCACAATCTAAAGTGGGAGTAAGAATGGAAAGAATCAGAAAAAAAACTGATTTAAATCCTGTTAGTTCACTGGCTGGGGGCTCAAAGATCAAGATCAAATTTTATAAGAAAAGTTATATATTATTAAAGAAAGTTATATTTCTTCCACCTGAGTTTGAACATTAAGATTCAGACCTTTCATGATACTGTGGTATGTTGGATTATAATTTTCTATTATTCACTCCTACCTTCTTCTATAGAACTTTCCATGCATTTTATGGGAAAAGTATTAATCCTTGCCTTTGTGATCTGGGTCTTTGATCATTGACATATTTTGAGCAATAGAATATGAATAGATCTGCCAAATATCATATTTGAGCAAAATATTTAAGAGGAATTCTGTGTTTCCACTTAAGAGCTATTCTACCAGCTTGTATTCCAGAATGAGGAGACATGTAGAACTCAAACCAGCTGACTCGAAACATATAAGTAACATAAATGAGAATAAATGGTTGATGTTTAAGCCACTGAAATGAAGGAGAAGTATATTGGCACAGCAAAGGTGACTAGTACGCGTTGTTGTTTTTGTTGTTCCTTCACTAAGTTGTGTCCAATTCTGTGACCCCATGGACTGCAGCACTCCAGACTTCCCTGTCCTTCACTGTCTCCCAGAGTTTGCTCAAATTCATTTCCACTGAGTTGGTGATACTATTTAACCATCTCATCCTCTGCTGCCCTCTTTTCCTTTTGCCTTCAGTCTTTCCCAGAATCAGGGTCTTTTGCAATGAGTTTATCTCCTTTCATCAGGTGGCCAAACTACTGTAGCTTCACCATCAGTCCTTTCAATGAATATTCAGGGTTGATTTCAGATGGTAAAGAATCCACCTGCAGTGCAGAAGACCTGGGTTTGATCCCTGGGTCAGGAAGATCCTCTGGAGAAGGGAAGGACTACCCACTCCAATATTCTTGCCTAGAGAATTCCATGGACAGAGGAACCTTACGGGCTACAGTCCCTGGAGTCACAGAGTCTGACACGACTGAGCAACTGACCAATACACATACTAAGGGAGAAAATCAGATGAAAAGAATTGAAAAACTGTCGCAGCAAAAATTCCAGTTTATTGTTCAGTGTGATTGATATTACATATTCAAAGTCTATCAGTGACTATATTTCCTCTCTGAAATTCACAAAGCAGTTCCACTAACAACACAGTGGACTATGTCAATATGTGAGGGTGGGGAAGAAGGAATGCAAAAACTAACACTATTTTAAAGCTTTCTGTGAAGAAGTTTTGATCTCATTATCATGAAATGTTGGAAGGCATTCTCTTTTTTAATGATTGTAAAATTTTAAATGTAAGTTGGAAATTCACATGAATGCCTAGAACTATGAGTCACAGAAAAATCCTGGAAATGCTGTTAAAAATAGTTCTAAACTCCTCCTTCCAGCTAAGCTTTTCTCAAAGCATCCAAAATCTTTGGATTATGAGGTATAGATGGAGACAGAGAGGAGACTGTCAAGTTCTTATTTGACATTTGTGAATCTTCATGAGCAATCTTTACCCTATTTCTAGGATGATTTCTCTCACATTCACTTTAAAAATTAAAACAATTTTCAGAACAGGGATGAAAAGAATAAGTACTCAGATCTAGAAAGAGGAACATATATTCTTTTATGCCATGAGGGTATTATTTAGTGTTGGGTTTAAGCAATAATTTGCTAAGTGATACTGTCATGGCTTAAAAGAGAAGCAATCACTTTCATTTTCTTCATGTGAATTGTTTGTATTCTGGTTTAAGTGTGCCAAATTTTTTTCCAGTTTTTAGATATGACGTGAAGTGTTTAGCTTTGTATATTTTCTATATGTTTTCTTGACTTACTGGCACACACAATTTTAAAACATACAGCCTTAACCAATCTCCTGCTACTCATCCTGCTTCAGAGAAGTTTCAATAAAAGATAGAAATATGTAATAACTTGTTTAATGCATTTTAAAGATAATCACTGAGTTTTTCTCATTAAGTTTTATACTCTCACCTGCAAATCTGCCAACCTCATACTCTACATTCCCCACTAAAACAAAAAGTAAAATATCCATACTTAACTAGAACCAATCCCTCTCTGGCCTATATCCCAGATCTTCGATATTTCAAGGATCCTTTTCTGGTGGTTATTATTCTGAAGTCCTTAATTCCTTCCCCCCCCCCCGCCCAACCCCTTTCACCTAGATCTTTTCATAAACAAACAACATAGACATGGGCTCAATGATGGGGCATGCTACCTCTGAGTATGACACAGGCTGCTAGCTGGTCACCAAACCTATTTTGTCTTCTTCTTGGGCACACGATGAGCCTACATGTTCCAGCTGCAATTACACATAAGAGTACTCACTCATGCTACTAACTTGCAGTCAGTAAAATATAAGCAGAAGTTTTGTCCCACCAAGCTTCATTCCACAAAACCTGCTATGTGTCATGCTCCATGATATTTACCTCCCCAGATGGTTATAGACAGTGATGTTGGCAGTTCTGTTTTAAAAATAAAAATTCTACTAGAGCCTTTAAATTCCTCCTAAGAGAAGATATGCTCACCAATCAGGAGTAACTAATTCAGACTTTACATGAACAGTAAAGAAATTAACATGGAGTTAAGTCACTGAGATTGGAGGTTAATCTAATAGAGAAACTAGCATTATCTCTACTGACCTAAGTATCAAGAGTAGAAACAGGAGGACCAGTTAGGAGGCTATTGTGATATTTCATTTTTCTACTGTTTTGGTTTGTTTGTTTGTTTTTTAACAAACTCCTCAAAAGAATGATCAGTCTTTCTCGTGTCAACTCTAAAACTTCTCTTGATTTCCAGAGTGCTAAATCTATCATTGATTCTTGATCTTAATTTATTCTATCATCATTAACTTTAGAGTCAGTCATTTTCTATGCACAAATGTCCATTTTAAATTGCTTTCTCCAATGAAAAGAATAAAATACTTAGGAATATATCTACCTAAAGAAACAAAAGACCTATATATAGAAAACTATAACACACTGGTGAAAGAAATCAAAGAGGACACAAATAGATGGAGAAATATACCGTGTTCATGGATTGGAAGAATCAATATAGTGAAAATGAGTATACTACCCAAAGCAATCTATAGATTCAATGCAATCCCTATCAAGCTATCAACAGTATTTTTCATAGAACTAGAACAAATAATTTCACAATTTGTGTGGAAATACAAAAAATCTCGAATAGCCAAAGCAATCTTGAGAAAGAAGAATGGAACTGGAGGAATCAACCTGCCTGACTTCAGGCTCTACTACAAAGCCACAGTCATCAAGACAGTGTGGTACTGGCACAATGACAGAAATATAGATCAATGGAACAAAATAGAAAGCCCAGAGATAAATCCACACACCTATGGACACCTTATCTTCCACAAAGGAGGCAAGAATATACAATGGAGGAAAGACAATCTCTTTAACAAGTGGTGCTGGGAAAACTGGTCAACAACTTGTAAAAAAATAAAACTAGAACACTTTCTAACACCATTCACAAAAATAAAACTCAGAATGGATTAAAGATCTAAATGTAAGACCAGAAACTATAAAACCCTAGAGGAGAACATTGGCAAAACACTCTCTGACATAAATCACAGCAGGATCCTCCCAGAATATTGGAAATAAAAGCAAAAATAAACAAATGGGAACTAATTAAAATTAAAATCTTCTGCACAACAAAGGAAATTATAAGCAAGGTGAAAAGACAGCCTTTGGAATGGGAGAAAATAATAGGAAATGAAGCAGCTGACTAATAACTAATCTCAAAAATATACAAGCAACTTATGCAGCTCAATTCCAGGAAAACAAATGACCCAATCAAAAAGTGGGCCAAAGAACTAAACAGACATTTCTCCAAAGAAGACATACAGAGCACAGGTGGCTGCGGCTAGCGCACTAAGCGTAGGCAGCTGCAGCTGGCGCACTAAGCGCGGCCGAGAGGAACTACCCCATGTCCGAGGTCAGGGGCAGCAGCCTAGAATGCCAGGCTGCGACAGTGCAGGAACAGCCAAGAAGAGCTACCCCACATCCGAGGTCAGGGGCGGCGGCCGGGAGGAGCAACTCCACATCCAAGAGGCTGTGGCTGTGCGGGCGCAGGAGGGCCTAAAGAAGCCATCCTACACTGAAAGTCAGGAAGGGTGGCGGTGAGGAGATAACCCTCATCCAAGGTAAGGAGCAGTGGCTGGGCTTTGCTGAAGCAGCCATGAAGAGATACCCCAAGCCCAAGGTAAGAGAAACCCAAGTAAGATGGTAAGTGTTACAAGAGGGCATCAGAGGGCAGACACAGTGAAACCATACTCACAGAAAACTAGTCAATCTAATCACACTAGGACCACAGCCTTGTCTAACTCAATGAAACTAAGCCATGCCCCCTGATCATGGTGGGGAGGTCTGACAGAATGTGGTCCACTGGAGAAGGGAATGGCAAACCACTTCAGTATTCTTGCCTTGAGAACCCCATGAACAGTATGAAATGGCAAAATGATAGGATACTGAAAGAGGAACTCCCCAGGTCAGCAGGTGCCCAATATGCTACTGGAGATCAGTGGAGAAATAACTCCAGAACGAATGAAGGGATGGAGCCAAAGCAAAAACAACACCCAGCTGTGGATGTGACTGGTGATAGAAGCAAGGTCCAATGCTATAAAGAGCAATATTGCATAGGAACCTAAAAAGTTAGGTCCATGAATCAAGGCAAATTGGAAGTGGTCAAACAAGAGATGGCAAGAGTGAACGTCGACATTCTAGGAATCAGCGAACTAAAATGGACTGGAATGGGTGAATTTAACTCAGATGACCATTATATTTGCTACTGCGGGCAGGAATCCCTCAGAAGAAATGGAGTAGGCATCACGGTTAACAAAAGAGTCCGAAATGCAGTACTTGGATGCAATCTCAAAAATGATCTCTGTTTGTTTCCAAGGCAAACCATTCAATATCACAGTAATTCAAGTCTATGCCCAAACCAGTAACACTGAAGAAGCTGAAGTTGAAGGGTTCTATGAAGACCTACCAGACCTTTTAGAACACCAAAAAGATGTCCTTTTCACTATAGGGGATGGCATGCACAAGTAGGAAGTCCAGAAACACCTGGAGTAACAGGAAAATTTGGCCTTGGAATGCGGAATGAAGCAGGGCAAAGACTAATAGAGTTTTGCCAAGAATATGCACTGGTCATAGCACACACCCTCTTCCAACAACACAAGAGAAGACTCTACACATGGGCATCAGCAGATGGTCAGCACCAAAATCAGATTGATCATATTCTTTGCAGCCAAAGATGGAGAAGCTCTATACAGTCAACAAAAACAAGACCAGGAGCTGACTGTGGCTCAGATCATGAACTCCTTTTTACCAAATTCAGACTGAAATTGAAGAAAGTAGGGAAAACCACTAGACCATTCAGGTATGACCTAAATCAAATCCCTCATGATTACACAGTGGAAGTGAGAAATGGATTTAAGGGCTTAGATCTGATAGATAGAGTGCCTGATGAACTATGGAATGAGGTTCGTGACATTGTACAGGAGACAGGGATCAAGACCATCTCCATGGAAAAGAAATGCAAAAGCAAAATGGCTGTCTGGGGAGGCCTTACAAATAGCTGTGAAAAGAAGAGAGGCAAAAAGTAAAGGAGAAAAGGAAAGACATAAGCATCTGAATGCAGAGTTCCAAAGAATAGCAAGAAGAGATAAGAAAGCCTTCTTCAGCAATCAGTGCAAAGAAATAGAGGAAAAGAACAGAATGGGAAAGACTAGAGATCTCTTCAAGAAAATTAGAGATACCAAGGGAACATTTCATGCAAAGATGGGCTCAATAAAGGACAGAAATGGTATGGACCTAACAGAAGCAGAAGATATTAAGAAGAGGTGGCAAGAATACACAGAAGAACTGTACAAAAAAGATCTTCATGACCTGGATAATCACGATGGTGTGATCACTCAGCTAGAGCCAGACATCCTGGAATGTGATGTCAAGTGGGCCTTAGAAAGCATTGCTGCAAACAAAGCCAATGGAGGTGATGGAATTCCAGTAGAGCTATTTCAAATCCTGAAAAATGATGCTGTGAAAGTGCTATACTCAATACACCAGCAAATTTGGAAAACTCAGCAGTTGCCACAGGACTAGAAAATGTCAGTTTTCATTGCAATCCCAAAGAAAGGCAATGCCAAAGAATGCTCAAACTACTGCACAATTGCACTCATTTCACATGCTGGTAAAGTAATGCTCAAAATTCTGCAAGCCAGGCTTCAGCAATACGTGAACCGTGAACTTCCTGATGTTCAAGCTGGTTTTAGAAAAAGCAGAGGAACCAGAGATCAAATTGCCAACATCCTCTTGATTATGGAAAAAGCAAGAGAGTTCCAGGAAAACATCTATTTGTGCTTTATTGACTATGCCAAAGGCTTTGACTGTGTGGATCACAAGAAACTGTGGAAAATTCTGAGAGAGATGGGAATACCAGACCACCTGACCTGCCTCTTGAGAAATCTGTATGCAGGTCAGGAAGCAACAGTTAGAACTGGACATGAAACAACAGACTGGTTCCAAATAGGAAGAGTAGTACGTCAAGGGTGGTATTGTCACCCTGCTTATTTAACTTCTATGCAGAGTACATCATGAGAAATACTGGACTGGAAGAAACACAAGCTGGAATCAAGATTGCCAGGAGAAATATCAATCACCTCAGATATGCAGATGACACCACCCTTATGGCAGAAAGTGAAGAGAAACTCAAAAGCCTCTTGATGAAAGTGAAAAAGGAGAGTGAAAAAGTTGGCTTAAAGCTCAGCATTCAGAAAATGAAGATCATGGCATCTGGTCCCATCACTTCATGGGAAATAGATGGGGAAACAGTGGAAACAGTGTCAAACTTTATTTTCGGGGCTCCAAAATCACTGCAGATGGTGACTGCAGCCATGAAATTAAAAGACGCTTACTCCTTGGAAGAAAAGTTATGACCCACCTAAATAGCATATTCAAAATCAGAGACATTACTTTGCCGACTAAGTTCCATCTAGTCAAGACCACGGTTTTTCCTGTGGTCATGTATGGATGTGAGAGTTGGACTGTGAAGAAGGCTGAGCACCCAAGAATTGATGCATTTGAACTGTGGTGTTGGAGAAGACTCTTGAGAGTCCCTTGGACTGCAAGGAGATCCAACCAGTCCATTCTGAAGGAGATCAACCCCTGGATTTCTTTGGAAGGAATGATGGTAAAGCTGAAATTCCAGTACTTTGGCCACCTCATGTGAAGAGTTGACTCACTGGAAAAGCCTCTGATGCTGGGAGGGATTGTGGGCAGGAGGAGAAGGGGACGACCGAGGATGAGATGGCTGGATGGCATCACTTACTCGATGGATGTGAATCTGAGTGAACTCCGGGAGTTGGTGATGAACTGGGAGGCCTGGCATGCTGCGATTCATGGTGTTGCAAAACGTCGGGCACAACTGAGCGACTGAACTGAACTGAACTGAACAAACACATGAAAAGATGCTCAACATCACTCATTATCAGAGAAATGCAAATCAAACCACAATGAGGTAGCATTTCATGCTAGTCAGAATGGCTGCGATCCAAAAGTCTACAACCAATAAATGCTGGAGAGGGTGTGGAGAAAAAGGAACCCTCTTACATTGTTGGTGGGAATGCAAACTAGTACAGCCACTATGGAGAACAGTGTGGAGATACCTTTAAAAACTGGAAATAGAACCACCATATGACCCAGCAATCTCACTGCCGGGCATACACATCAAGGAAACCAGAAATGAAAGAGACACGTGTACCCCAATGTTCATCACAGCACTGTTTATAATAGCCAGGACATGGAAGCAACCTAGATGTCCATCAACAGACGAATGGATTAGAAAGCTGTGGTACATATACACAAAGGAGTACATGCCATGAAAAAGAATACATTTGAATCAATTCTAATGAAGTGGATGAAACTGGAGCCTATTTACAGAGTGAATTAAGCCAGAAAGAAAAACACCAATACAGTATACTAACACATATATATGGAATTTAGGAAGATGGTAATGATCACCCTGTTTGCAAGACAGCAAAAGAGACACAGATGTACAGAACAGTCTTTTGGATTCTGTAGGAGAGGGCGAGGGTGAGATGGTTTGGGATAATGGCATTGAAACATGTATATTATCATATGTGAAATGGATAGCCAGTCCAGGTTTGATGCCTCCAGTATCATCAGGGTGCTCAGGGCTGGTGCACTGGGATGACCCAGAGGGATGGGATCAGGAGGGAGGTGGGAGGGGGGTTCAGGATGGGGAACATATGTACATATGTACACCTGTGGTGAATTCATGTCAATGTATGGCAAAACCAATACAATATTGTAAAGTAATTAGTCTCCAAATAAATTAATTAATTAAAAAATAATAAAAATAAATTGCTTTCTCTTTATCACTGTCTCTTACTTGGCAAATCCAACCATCCCAAATATCACTACAGGATCTTCTGTATCTTCCTGATTTGTATATTTTTCGGTGATGTGGAGCTCAATTCATCTACCTCTTCTCTCTCAATCCTATCTATTGCATATAAACACCATATATTTGATTAATATCTCCAAAATTATAACTTCTTGTTTTACCTCTGCCTGGCATTCTGTATCAATATCTACTGACCCACTAGGAAATTTGCAGTGTGTTTCATAGACATCTCAAGCTTAACACATGCAAAACCAAACTCTTGACTTTGCTCTAATCTCTCATCTGTAACTATCCCTAATGATCTTCATCTCAGTAAACAGTAATTCCATTCTTTAGTTATCATATCAAGTAGTTCTCTGATTTACCCATATCCTGTATACAATTTTAGAGAAGGCAATGGCAACTCACTCCAGTACTCTTGCCTGGAAAATCCCATGGATGGAGGAGCCTGGTAGGCTGCAGTCCATGGGGTCCTGAAGTCAGACATGACTGAGCAACTTCACTTTCACTTTTCACTTTCATGCATTGGAGAAGGAAATGGCAAGCCACTCCAGTGTTCTTGTCTGGAGAATCCCAGGGACGGGAGAGCCTGGTGGGCTGCCATCTATGGGGTCGCACAGAGTCGGACACGACTGAAGCGACTTAGCAGCCGCAGCAGCATATATAATTTACTAGAAAATTCTATTATCTTTACTCTCAAAATGTATCTTGAACGCATATCTTCCCTGAGAGAGTCATTTCCTTGGCAGGTTGATGAGAAGTCTAGGGGTCCCCACGGAGAGAGGGGTCTGGGATTTTCAAGGAGAAAGAAAGGACAAACTTTTCTTTCCTCTGCATTCCTTAGGATTATGTATCCTGCCTGAGGACAGTCTCTGGATTAAACCTTCTGGCTACCTCTGTTATCTTAAAATGTAAATTATGGTAGTAGGTCTGGCGAGGTCTTTACAAACTCCAGACATTCTTTGGATTCATTGGAGAGTATATAACTCCATTGCTAACACTAGCAAGCAGGTACTCTTTCTACCCCCTTCTGATGTCTATGTCAGAAGCGTTCTCTATCTCCTCTATACTTTAATAAAACTTTATTATACAAAATCTCTGAGCAATCAAGCCTCATCTTTGGCCCCAGATTGAATTCTTCTCCTCCAGAGGCCAAGAATCCCAGCGTCTTTGCGTGATTCAGCGACAACCTTTCATTCCTCAAACCCTCATCATTGCTATCGTTTTTTTGGTTATATTCACTAGTTCGTTGTATTTTTTTTACGATTCCACATATAAATGATAACATAGTATTTGTCATTCTCTGTATGACTTATTTAATTAAGTGCAGTACCCTCTAAGTCCATCCATGTTGTTACAAAAGGTAAAATCTTATTTTTTTTATGGCTGAGTTATTCCATTGTATATCCATCTATCTACGTATTTACCTAGACGGATAGATATATACCACATCTTCTTTATCCTTTCATCTGTTGGTAGACATTTATGTTGCTTCCATATCTTGGCTATTTTAAATAATGTTGCTATCAATATTGGGATGCATGTATCTTTTCAAAATAGTGTTCTCATTTTCTTCAGTTATCCATCCAAGAGTGGAATTGCTGGATTAAATGGTACTTTCGTTTTTAGTTTTTGACATCCACACTGTTTTCCACAGCAGCTATACTAATTTACATTCCCACCGACAGTATACAAGGGTTCCCTTTTCTCCACACCAACAACTGTTATTTCTGGTCTTTGGGGTGATAGCCATTCTGATAGATGTAAGGTGATTTCTCATTGTGGTTTTGATTTGCATTTCTGTGATCACATTTCTATGCTATTTTAATTCAAATCATCATTATCTCTTTCCTGTATTGTTTGTTGTTGTTTAGCCACTAAGTCCTGTCTGCTGCTGCTGCTACTGCTGCTAAGTCGTTTCAGTCATGTCTGACTCTGTGCGACCCCATAGACGGCAGCCCACCAGGCTGCCCCGTCCCTGGGATTCTCCAGGCAAGAACACTGGAGTGGGTTGCCATTTCCTTCTCCAATACATGAAAGCGAAAAGTGAAAGTGAAGTCGCTCAGTCGTGTCTGACTCTTCACGACCCCATGGGCTGCAGCCCACCAGGCTCCTCCATCCATGGGGCTTTCCAGGCAAGAACACTGGAGTGGGGTGCCGTTGCCTTCTCCAGGCTACTCTTCTGAAACTCCATGTACTGTAGCCTGCTGGTCTCCTCTACTCATGGGATTTTCCAGGCAATGATACTGGAGTGGGTTGCCATTTCTTACTACAGAGGATCTTTCCAACCCAGGGATTAAACCCACATCTCTTGCATTGGCATGCAGATTCTTTACCACTAAGCCTCCAGGGAAGCCCTGTATTATTTACTAATCACAAATTGCCTCCCTTGCTTTCACTCATGACTTCCTAGAATCTATTCTCAAAATAGTAATCATGATGATGCTTTTGCAACACAATTAAAGTCATTTGTTCAAATCCTCCAACTGCTTTCCATTCCCTTCAGAATATAATTCTGAGTTTTTGTCAGTCTACAAAGTCAGCATGAATATTAACTTTTGGATGCATCTGAAAGTGCTGTTGTTGTTACCCAGCCCTGGCCTCCAGACACATTGGCTCCCTGATGATGTCCAAACACACCAGGAACTTGCTCCCTTTGCCTGCTCTCTCCTTGCTATCCACATGGTTCATCTCTACATTTTATTTGGACCTCTGCTCCAATGGCTCCATTTCGAGAGTCCTCCTCTGACTCACAGTGTCCCTCCCTTAACCACCACTCCCCATCTTCCTGACCTTCATTATTTCTTCTTGAGAGTTTATTACTACTTGACTTATAATGCATTTTCTTGTTTATTATTTGTGTCTTCTTCCTCTGGAATGTAAGCTTCTTAGATCTGAGATTAAGTCTCCTTTTATTTTAGTGTTGTGTAGCCACAGAATATGTTTAGCATCATGACTCAATGGACATGAACTTGGGAAAACCCTGGAAGATAGTGAGGGACAGACATGCCTGGCATGCTGCAGTGGATGGGGTCACAAAGAGTTGGACAGGACTTAGCAGCTGAATGACAGCAACAACATCCAGAGAACCTATGAGAGTGACTGGCATATTGTAGGTGTTCAACAAATACTTGTTAAGTGGACAAAAAAAAGTGGAATGTATTAGATGATAAGAGAAAACAAATCAAAATGCACCAAGTAATACCAATAAACCTCTGATTTCTTAAAGGAAAAAAAGCCATCTATATCTTATTTGCCATTATTCCTATGGACTCCCAGATATTACTATATGTTCATTAGATGTCTACTATATGGCAGAAAGTGAAGAGGAACTAAAAAGCCTCTTGGTGAAAGTGAAAGAGGAGAGTGGAAAAGTTGGCTTAAAGCTCAACATTCAGAAAATGAAGATCATGGCATCTGGTCCCATCACTTCATGGGAAATAGATGGGGAAACAGTGTCAAACTTTATTTTGGGGGGCTCCAAAAATCACTGCAGATGGTGATTGCAGCCATGAAATTAAAAGACGCTTACTCATTGGAACAAAAGTTATGACCAACCTAGATAACATATTGAAAAGCGGAGATATTACCTTGCCAACAAAGGTCCATCTAATCAAAGCTATGGTTTTTCCAGTGGTCATGTATGGATGTGAGAGTTGGACTACGTAGAAAGCTGAGCACCAAAGAATTGATGCTTTTAAACGGTGGTGTTGGAGAAGTCCCTTGGACTGCAAGGAGATCCAACCAGTCCATCTTAAAGGAGATCAGTCCTGGGTGTTCATGGAAGGACTGACGCTGAAGCTGAAACTCCAGTACTTTGGCCACCTCATGTGAAGAGTTGACTCATTGGGAAAGACTCTGATGCTGGGAGGGGTTGGGAGCAGGAGGAGAAGGGGACGACAGAGGATGAGATGGCTGGATGGCATCACCTACTAGATGGACATGAATTTGAGTAAACTCCGGGAGTTGGTGATGGACAGGGAGGCCTGGCGTGCTGCGATGGGGTCACAAAGAGTTGGATATGACTGAGCAATTGAACTGAACTGAATTGATGTGACAGACTCAGCTCTACGTCTTAGGGATTAGACAATGAAAAACTTCACAAAACTCCTAACCTCAAGCAATTTATACTATAAGATCTCCTTATAATTTAAATTTTATTTTCTTGTCTTCTAATTTCAGAATGTACATGTTCCTTTGCAGTGAGAACTTATTTTTTATGATAAGAAAAGATAAATAATGAAAATATTTTAAAGTATAAATAAGTAAATATCCAAATGTTCAGACACAGTCATAACTCAATCCAAACTAAACATATATAACTTTCACATTCCTGCCATTGGAAAAATCCTCACTTTGGCTATTCTCCCTCAATGTGAGTCTTGATTTCAGTGCTTTTGTTCAAATTTATTTTGTATTGTTTTGTTTTATGTAGCCATTAAAAAATATTTTCTGAAATTAGGATATAAATAAAACAAAATAAATTATACAAAACAGAATAGTTACACTTTAACACATACCAAGACTTACTGCAATGCCCTCACTAAATCCTCTGGGAAATTTTCCATTCAGGCACAAACAAGCCAAATACAGTATAATCCTATAATATCTTTTATTTTATGACTTCCATAGCTGATCCTTGAACCAGGTAAGCAATGCATGGGAATTAAAAAAAATTCTTCCTTTACATCTTTTTCTGCCAGTCTGAAGAATATTATCAGGGTTCTTCCTACAGGCACTTTCTGTGCAGTCTCCCTAGCCCATTTCTCCATGCCCACCTCAATTACCACTGATATTCTGATGACTTCAAATGTGTGACTCTGTCCAAGACTCCCACTTTGGAACCCTAGACTCACATATCTCACTGGAGATCTCACAGACACCTCCAATTAGATGATGCTAGTACTGATCTCATCTGCTTCTCTCCAGCCCAGCTCATTTTCCTCCTGGCTTTCCTGTTCCAAAAAATAGGATGCTGCCATCTGCTCATTTTCCCAAGCCTGGAATGCAAATGTTTCCTAAACTACACACTCCCCAATCACCCTATCCCTTCTTGGTTATGTCTACCTTCCATATATGTCTTATGAGTGTCTGTTTCTTTCCATTCTTTCTACTGCCTTAGTTTAGCCCCCCTTCACCACCCAACTGAATTTATGTGACAGCTTTTAAACTAGTTTTCTTCTCTGCATCTTCTCTTCAGTCCAGACTGTGTACATACTAAGAATGTCTTTCCCAGCATGTAAATCTCACCTACTTAAAGATCAGTCCTGGTACCAATTATTGTCAGTATGTTGTTCAAATTCTTTAACATATCTTACAAGGCCCACATTATATTGCTTCTGTTTATCTTATCAGCCCTATTTTTCACAATATACTTCTCCTCCACCTCAATCCTCTTCCTACTTCAATAATTTATTCTAGAACCGCATCATCAAAACACAATCATATTGTGGTTCTTACCTAACATACCATGCATCTTTCATCTCTGGACTTTCATACGTGCTGTTCTTTCTTTCTGGCATGCTGTTCTCCATATCTCATGGTACATTAGCTTATATACCACCTACTCTTTAGCTAATATGCCACCTATTTTGCAGAGAATTCCCTTTCTCTCTGAGATATAGTTAGACATTCCTTCTAAAGAAGAAGCATCTTTGCCCTTCACACTTTTATAATGGAATTCCCTTTTGGGGAGATCATAAATTGTAATTGAGTTCTTGGAGGTACTTGTGGGATGCTGCATAATAAATATTTGTTGGAATTAATGCATAAATTAATAAATGAATGAATGGGAAATAGAAAAAATGGTGTGGGGCACTTGTGAAAGACCTGGAATCCTATATAGATGGGAGGGAAAAGGATATAATTTTGGGTTGAGAGGGCAAGATCACCTCTGGAGAAACTTTGAGTTGGCTGAAAGATTGATGACAATCACCTCTGGAATGGTTTCTAAAAAGTGATCCCTAACTCATGGGAAAGTTTTAAAGTTAAAAGTAAAGAGACAGAAAGAAATTCAAAGCATTTTCAGGTGAGACTATAAAAATATGGAGAAATCAAATCTGACATGTTGGCAGGTTTAGGAGAGCAAAAACTTACTAGTAAATCATCAAAGGAAGATTATAAAGTGAAAAATCTACATCTCAATCTATACACCTTTATTGTGATTTAGAGACTATCAAAATATATAGTATATCAAAAAATAAATTTTAGAAACATTAGTTATTTGGAAATTAAGTTTAACATTTACCATTCTGAATTTAAAATAGTACCAAGACAATGGAAAAATTACTAAATATTACTAAGTTGCCAAGAAAGTAGGTATTAAAAGTTCTTATCACAAGAAAAAAAATTTTGATGGATGACAGATGTTAACTATGGCAACTCACTACTGTATTCTTGCCTGAAGAATCCCATGGACAGAGGAGTCTGGTGGGCAATAGGGTTGGAAAGAGTCAGACATGACTGAGGCAACTGAGCACACATACACGGATGTTAACTAAACTTATTCGGTAATCATTTCACAATATATACATATATCAGATCATTACATTTTACATATTAATACAATGTTATATGTCAGCTATGTCTCAAAAAAACTGGAAAAACGTTCAAGAAATTTTAAAAATCAATTAAAAATAATAAATATAAAATGTATTTTATCTAAAGGAAATGTCAATATAAAGTTTGAAGGGAACATAACAGATGAAAACAGTAATTTATTAAAGCTGCCAGTTTATAAAAAATTTAAAAGCTCATCACGTAATTTTCTAGAGATAATTATCTGGACAATTATGAACTTTATATCAGTAAATGGGAATAAGGAATCAAAGACACACATAAAAATAAACATATTCAGATATTATCTATCTGATTTTACTTCTCAACCTTCATTATTTGACATGACTTCATTTACTTTGTAATGTTATTTTTTCTTTTAAATTTTAATATAATAGGGCTGTATATTGTAATGCAGATATTAAATTTTGGCAAACATTTTTAAAATCAGAGTTTGCCTCTTGAGCCTATTTATTTTTTAAAATGCTATTCATTATTTTTATAATTACACAGTGAATGTATTTTACTTGGACACACTGGAAGATAACAAAATAGAACAAGGAAGAAACATTTAAACCACCAGTAATACCACCAACTCTTATTCCTTGTTAGCACTTATAACTAGGCCTTGAATTCAGTAAGAAAGCACCAGGAAAGCAATCTGGTTATTTTGGGGTGGTGTCTATTCTCATTGATCTAAAGTATATTCTTATCCTCCAATATCAATTTCTATACATTTTACACATTTTTCTTATTACCATTGCTTGTACCCATTTTCAGAGGGAGATTACCTTATACTTCCATTCCATGAAGATTCTATCTAAGTGAGGAAGATAGAATTTAATCCATATTCATTTTTAATGCTACTAATATAAAGTAGGGGAGAGATAAAAAGTCCCAAAGGGTAGTGCAGTGTAGGATTAGAGGTGTATAGAATTATCAACTTTTCTTATCTTTTAATATGAAAAAAGAAAGTAGTGCTAAAACCACTGAAATGTGTTCAACTGTGTCACAGAAGATATTAAAGTTGAATCTAAGTTTTAACAGATTGAAAGAACCCCCTAAACACCTATCCATTCATTCAGCCGATAGTCAGTTATTGACCACCCACTGTGACCCAGTTACTATCCAATGCAATGAAGAGATGTTATTCTTAACTCAGGGTCAACCTGAAGAAATACCCTAATGATATCACTAGACAGTGAGCTTTTGATGGCGGGTATGTGTCTTAATCTCAACACCTAGTGTAGGGCCAGTTATCAGAACTCTCATTTGAAGAAAATTTGAAGAGCACATTTTCCATAGAAGTCAGTCTCAAGGCTGACATCATTTATTCCTAATAATTGAAACCAGTTATAGAACTAAGGCCTTGTGCTAAGTGCCTATAAATATTATTTCATATAATACTCCTATAATTTTTAACAGCATCTATGGAACCTCATTTTTATTAATAATAAATCTATTATTATTTGTGTGAAGAATCGAGCCTATTTCATTTTCTTTAAAATGTGAAGTTTAAATGACTGGTTCATGTCACATATCCAGTGGCCACAGAGGCAAATTTTGAGGGCATGTTTGTCAGATTTCAAAGCCCATATTCCTTCCATGATCTCATACTGTCTCTTGATCATCTTCACAATTTGTGAAATATCAGAAACTTTTTACGACTATAGGCTGTGAGGTCAACCTAACAGGGCTCTTTGTTTATTTGTTTTGTTTTGTTTTTGACTGCATACATGGCTTCTGGGATCTCAGTTCCCCAGTTAGGGATTGAACCCAGGCCAAGGCAGGGCAAGCATGGAGTGCTAACCACTAGGCTTCAAGGGAACTCTCAACTGAACAGGGTTTGAATTCCAACATCAACACTTGCTGTATACCCTTCAACCATCTATGTAAACTTTTTAAATCTCAATGTTATCATGTGTAAAATGAAAATGATAGCACCTATATCAAATGACTACTGTATTAAATAAGGTGATTCATATGAAAGTACTTGCCATATTAATAATGGTTCAAAGAGCGTGAACTATTATTATTCATGTGAAGATTCAAGCTTGTTTCATTTCCTTTAAATTAACTGCTTAAATATGTATTATACTTTATAGTACACATATAAATATGTATTCTACATATATACATGTATATATGTACATATATATATATAAAATCTCCAGAGAGTCCAGGCAAAAGTTCTACAGATAAACAATAAACTAACATAGGAGAAACTGTATACTTATAATCTCATAATAAAAAGTGGAGGAGTCAGGATATAGAGAACTCATGTCTTTTGTACCAGAGTCTCATACTCTACCATATTGCCTTAACTTTGCATTAAATGAAATAACAGGAAGTATGCATGGAAAAACTTCTCAACTAAAAGTCTGAAAATGTCACTGAGGAAGATATATGATCTCTGTCTCCAAGATCTCTCTTCACAGTGAGGCAAACATGATCAATTTGTGATGGCTTAAGTATTCAGTGATTGCAGGCAGTTGGTTGAACCAGATCACTCACTTCCTTTGTGTGTGTGTGTGTATGTGTTCAGTCCTTCGGTTGTATCCAGCTCCCTGAGGCCCCGTGGACTGTAGCCTGCTAGGCTCCTCTCCATAAAATTACCAGGCAAGATTCCCTTCTAACTGTGTAAATTTCTGACACTAAGAGAGTAGTTTAAAAACAAACTGTATACGTTCTTTTAAACTCCTGCTGGTGTGAGCCTTGAAGTCAAACCAGGGAAGTTTAACTTTAAGGCAACTGTACTATCAAGAAGAATGGATGAGGGAGCAGCCCATGTGCTGGCCCATCTTCACTCCTGCAAATTGCCTTCTTGACAAGAGAACTGACATATAGTGAAGGCTCCCTGTTAGGTCAATGGATCTGGAAAAGGAAGCTGCATCATGATTATACAGAAAAAGCCCCTGACCAATAGCAAAAGCAGCCACAGAGGCACATAAATAACAACAGTTAGTAGCAATATGAGAGATGCTTTTTACTAACTTCAGAGCTTCTAGATATTAAGTTCACGGGCACCAGTTGCCAAGATAGGCTAAGTAAAGCTAGCTAAGCGATCTAATTCAGAGAGTACGTCACTAACTTATGTTTCTGTTGGTAGTTTTACCTCGGCAGGTTTTGTTTTATGTGCTGTTTTTCTCTAGAACCTGAATTCAGATCTGTTGTCAGACAAAAATCTGCTTCGTGAAAAATTAGTATTTGGTTGCATCTCGTCATGAATCATATACACACCAAGTGCTTCAAGCAGTTTTGCTCACAAGATCAGTGGTGACACCCAATATTGCTCAATAATTACTTTCTGAGGGATTGGGGGGCACTCTTCACACCATACCTTATATGGACCTCAGAGAGCAGTATGTGTAATTTTTTTCCCCAAGTCTAGGGGTGAGGAGAATGTTTGCCAGAAGCCATTACACTCCCACAAACACAACATCATACTTCTTTTAAAAAGTACAGAACAAAATATCCCTGTTAATAGGGAAAGGGTTGATATTTTACAATAGAGAGAATTTTGAAAAATTTCATGGCACATTTGTGATGTGGAAGCAGTGTCATTTTTTTATTGTAAAGACATTTGACAGACGACTTATCCATGTTTATTCTGATCATTTGATTAAAGAATATTTGGGCTTCACTGGTGGTTCAGTTCAGTTCAGTTCAGTTCATTCGCTCAGTCAGGTCTGACTCTTTGTGACCCCATAGATTGCAGCTCACCAGGCTTCCCTGTCTATCACCAACTACTGGAGTTTACTCAAACTCATGACCACTGAGTCAGTGATGTCATTAAAATATCTCATCCTCTGTCGTCCCCTTCTCCTCGCACCTTCAAGCTTGACCAGCATCAGGGTGTTTTCCAATGAGTCAGTTCTTCCCATCAGGTGGCCAAAGTATTGGAGTTTCAGCTTCAACGTCATTACTTTCAATGAATATTCAGGACTAATTTCCTTTAGGATGGACTGGTTGGATCTCCTTGCAGTCCAAGGGACTCTAAAGAGTCTTCTTCAACACCACAATTCAAAAGCATCAGTTCTTTGGTGCTCAGCTTTCTTTATAGCCCACCTCTCACTTCCATACATGAGTACTGGAAAAGCTTAGCTCTGGTTAGATGGACTTTTGTTGGCAAAGTAATGTCTCTGCTTTTTAATATGCTATCTAGGTTGGTCATAATTTTGCTTCCAAGGAGCAAGTGTCTTTTAATTTCATGGCTGCAATCACCACCTGCAGTGATTTTGGAGCCCCCCCAAAATAAAATCTCTCACTGTTTCAACTGTTTCCCCATCTATTTGTCACAAAGTGGTGGGACCAGAGGCAATGATCTTAGGTTTCTGAGTGTTGAGGTGTTTTTTTTTCTCCATATCTTTTTTTTTTTTTTACTTAAAGTAATTTTTATTAATTTCTTAAGATTTTTCAAATGTTTCAAAATAAAAAGTGATTCTGTAACATATCCCACGCAGAAACATTTTTGTTACAAAGAATCTCATTTTCATATCTATCATATAATTGCCACTGGTTGTTTTTTTTTAATTTAATTTAATTTTTATTATTTTTATTTATTTTTATTTTTACTTTATTTTACTTTACAATACTGAATGTTGAGAGTTTTAAGCCAAATTTTTCACTCTCCTCTTTCACTTTCATCAAGAGGCTCTTCAGTTCTTCTTCACTTTCTGACATAAGGGTGGTGTCATCTGCATATCTGAGGTTACTGATATTTCTCCCAGCAATCTTGATTCCTGCTTATGCTTCATCCAGCCTAGCATTTCACATGACATACTCTGCATATAAGTTAAATAAGGAGGGTGACAATATACAGCCTTGACCTACTTCTTTTCCTATATGGAAACAGTCTGTTGTTCCATGGCCAGTTCTAACTGTTGCTTCCTGACCTGCATACAGATTTCTCAAGAGGCAAGTCAGGTAGTCTGGTATTCTCATCTCTTTAAGAATTTTACAGTTTGCTGTAATCCACATAGTCAAAGGCTTTGGCCTAGTCAATAAAGCAGAAGATGTTGTTCTGGAACTCTTGCTTTTTCGATGATCCAACGGATGTTGGCAATTTGATCTCTGGTTCCTTTGTCTTTTCTAAATCCAGCTTGAACATCTGGAATTTCATGGTTCACGTACTGTTGAAGCCTGGCTTGGAGAATTTTGAGCATTATTTTAATAGCGTGTGAGATGAGTGCAACTGTGAGGTAGTTTGAGCATCCTTTGGCATTGCTTTTCTTTGGGATTGGAATGAAAACTGACTTTTTCCAGTCCTGTGGCCACTGCTAAGTTTTGCAAATTTGCTGGCATATTAAGTACAGCACTTTCACAGCATCATCTTTTAGGATTTGAAATAGTTCAACTGGAATTCCATCACCTCCACTAGCTTTGTTCATAGTGATGCTTCCTAAGGCCCACTTGACTTTGCATTACAGGATGTCTGGCTCTAGATGAGTGATCATACCGTTGTGATATCTGGGTCGTGAAGATCTTTTTTGTATAGTTCTTCTGTGTATTCTTGCCACCTCTTCTTAATATCTTCTGCTTCTGTTAGGTCTATACAATTTCTGTCCTTTATTGAGCCCATCTTTGCATGAAATTTTCTCTTGGTATGTCTAATTTTCTTGAAGAGATCTCTAGTCTTTCCCATTCTATTGTTTTCCTCTGTTTCTTTGCATTGATCACAGAGGAAGGCTTTTTATCTCTCCTTGCTATTCTTTGGAACTCTACATTCCAATGGATATATATTTGCTTTTCTCCTTTGCTTTTCACTTCTCTTCTTTTCACATCTATCTGTAAGGCTTCCTCAGACAACCATTTTGCCTTTTTGCATTTCTTTTTCTTGGGAATGGTCTTGATCCTTGTCTCCTGTACAATGTCAAGAACCGTCATCCACTGTCCTTCAGGCACCCTGTCTATCAGATCTAATCCCTTGACTCTATTTTTCACTTCCACTGTATAATTGTAAGGGATTTGATTTAGGTCATGCCTGAATGGTCTAGTGGTTTTCCCTACTTTTATCAACTGAAGTCTGCATTTGGCAATAAGGAGTTCATGATCTGAGCCACAGTCAGCTCCTGGTCTTTTTTTGTTGTTGTTGCTGTACAGAGCTTCTCCATCTTTGGCTGCAAAGAATAGAATCAATCTGATTTCAGTGTTGACCATCTGGTGATGTCCACGTGTAGAGTTTTCTCTTGTGTTGTTGGAAGAGGGTGTTTGCTATGAGCAGTGCGTTCTCTTGGCAAAACTCTATTAGCCTTTGCTCTGCTTCATTCTGTACTTCAAGGCCAAATTTCCCAGTTATGTCAGTATTTCTTGACTTCCTACTTTTGCATTCCAGTCCCCTATAATGGAAAAGACATCTTTTTGGGTGTTAGTTCTATAAGGTGTTGTAGGTCTTCATAGAACAGTTCAACTTCAGCTTCTTCAGCATTACTGGGCGGGGCATAGACTTGGATTACCGTGATATTGAATGGTTTGCCTTGGAAACAGATCATTCTGTCATTTCTGAGACTGCATCCAAATACTGCATTTCAGACTCTTTTGTTGACTATGATGGCTACTCCATTTCTTCTAAAGGATTCTTGCCCACAGTAGTAGACATAATGGTCATCTGAATTAAATTCACCCATTCCAGTCCATTTTAGTTCGCTGATTCCTAAAATGTCGATGTTCACTCTTGCCATCTCCTTTTTGACCACTTCCAATTTGCCTTGATTAATGGACCTAACAGTCCATGCTCCTATGCAACATTGCTCTTTACAGCATCAGACTTTACTTCCATCACCAGTCACATCCATAACTAGGTGTTGTTTTTGCTTTGGCTCCCTCTCTTCATTCTTTCTAGAGTTATTTCTCCACTGATCTCCAGTAGCATATTGGGTACCTACTGACCTGGGGAGTTCATCTTTCAGTGTCCTACCTTTTTGGATTTCATACTGTTCATGAGGTTCTCAAGGCAGGAATACTGAAGTGGTTTGCCATTCCCTTCTCCAGTAGACCACATTTTGTCAGACCTCTCCACCATGACCCGTCCATCTTGGGTGGCCCTACACAGCATGGCTCATAGTTTCATAGTTAGACAAGGCTCTGGTCCAAGTGATCAGACTGGTTAGTTTTCTGTGACTGTGGTTTTCTCTCTGTCTGTCCTCTGATGGAGAAGGATAAGCGGCTTAGAAAGCTTCCTGATGGGAGAGACTGACTGAAGGGGAGACTGGGTCTTGTGCTGATGGGCAGGGCCATGCTCAGTAAATCTATAATCCAATTTTCTGTTAATGGGTGGGGCTGTGTTCCCTCCCTGTTACCTACCTGGGCCCAACTATGGTGGAGGTAATGAAGATAATGGTGACCTCCTTGCAAAGGTCCCATGCACATACTGCTACACCCAGTGCCCCCAACCCTGTAGCAGGCCACCCCTGACCCATGCCTCCACTGGAGACTCCTGGACACCCACAGGCAAGTCTGGATCAGTCTCTTGTGGGGTCCTTTCTCCTGGTGTGCACAAGGTTCTGCTTGTGCCCTTCAGGAGTCTATTTCCCAGTCCTGTGTCAGTTCTGGTAGCCCTATGGTGGGGTTAATGGCAACCTCCTCCAAGAAGGCTTATGTCATACCCGAGTCTGCTGCACCCAGAGCCCCTGCTCCTGCAGCAGTCCACTGCTGACCCACAGCTCCACAGGAGACAAACACAGTTCTGTCCTAGTCTCTGTGGGATCTCTGGGTACTGGGGTGCACTAGGTTTGTTTGAGCCCTCTGAGCGTCTCTGGCCGGTATGCGGTTTGATTCTAAATGGGATTTCGTCTCTCCTACCATCTTGCTGGGTCTTCTCCTTTACCCATGGATGTGGGGTATCTCCTCAAAGTCGCTCCAGCGCTTCCTAGCCAGATTAAATGCTTGTCCTAAAGAGCCAGGATGAGCCCCCTAGATGATAGGTTACAGTGAACAATGTTGGATTTATGACCTCCAAAGAAGATTTAGTTTCGGGATCAGAGACCAGACTTGGCCACTCAGGGCTCTTGGTGATTCAGATGGTAAAGAACCTGCCTTCGGTGTTGTAGACCTGGGCTCAATCCCTGGGTTGGGAAGATCCCCGAGGGAAGGGAATGTTTACCCACTTGAATGTTTACCCACTCTAGTATTCTTACCTGGGAAATCCCATAGATAGAGGAGCCTGGCTGGCTACAGTCCATGGGGTTGTTAGACGTGACTAAGCGACTAACACTTTCACTTTTCAAAAGAGTATTTAAATTTCTTAATATTAGAGAAAAAAAGATTGCAATTTTTCTCATTCAACTATCTTTCTATATTTGGCTGGTAGACTGAAGTTTACCTGGCAACAATCTTTCAACAGATTGAAATTAACATCTCTAATTCTGACTCTCACCCAGAGGTTTGCTGTTATCTGCAGGTATGTTAATCATGCTGCATGAATTATAAGCCTGTCCACTCAGCATAGAGAGTTCATTAGGCTCTCTATGAGGTGCAGAAGAGGAGCAGGAAGCCAGAGCCAGATATTCATTGCCTTATGACTCAATTCTAATCACTTCAGCCTTTGTGACTGACAGAGAAATGCTCTTTGCCTGATTGAAGGTATTGATTTCCCACCCCCTTTTGGGGCACACTGAAGAGATACAATCAGAGGCTTTGGCTTTCAAAAAAAAAAAAAAAAAAAAAAACCTCTTCATCTGCCTTAATCATCTGATCAATAATCAGCATCAAGACTAGGGATCTTCAACGAAGCTTCTGCCAACGTCTTTATTTTCTTTCTTCCATTGGCTGCAGATCTGCTGAGTCAAGGTGATCTTAATAGATCGGAAAATGAACAGTAAGCAACAACAGTATCAGCCTTTAGTGACAGTAGTCAGATCTAGAAGCTCCAATTATATACAACAACAACAAAATGCAACCCTCTCCCTCTTCCTCCTCTCCACCTACACCCTTCATGGGCCATTGGCTGGCAAACTAACGCCTGCATACATGACTAGACACTCTGAGAAGCAGCAAGTGAAATCACTTTTCTGACTCAACCAACTGGAACAAGGAGTGTGGGGGAGTGGGAAACATTCATACACAGTGAGATAGCTCATGAGTTTCATATTTTATGGTGGAAGACTACAGGCAAAGTTGTCTGAATTATGTCTGAAGAACAAGGAGTAATGTGACACATTCAGGTTGCCCAAATACTGAGGATCACCAGACAAAGCTTTCCATTTTAAGCTTATAAATGTTGGGTAAGAATTCTGCTTTATTATAAGCATTTTACAGAACATTTTACACTTGAATTTTTTTTTAAGGATTTTTCACCAGTCACCTCTATTCAAATCCCTAGCATTTTAAATTAAAATTTAAGTGCTGTTGCTACATCTTGAAGAATTTTTGTTAATGCTTAAAATTAATTTGTACATTAAAAGGCCATCTATAAATCCTAGAATTTCCCCCTTCTTCCCGCAAAAAGGATGCCCTCACCTTTCTCAAAAGTTTGCTTTTAAACTTTTAAGGAAAAGTTTTTCAAGTAACTTCATAGATTTGACTGTGGTAAGTGGGTAATTTGTGATTCTATTTAAAGTATTTGTTATTTGGTGCCAAGAATTTCCTACTGAATCAAAAAAAAAAAAAAAAAAAAGGAACAGTTATCAAAAACCATCTATACTGCCAAAGTGTGAAATGTTTCCAATTAAAATTTCATTCATGTTTAGCCAATCTTTCAATTGAATTAAAAAAGCATAAAACACATGTAATCTAATGTATCCTCTGTGACGAGGGAGACTTTATTTTGCTGAATTCAGAAGAGCCTCATCCAGTATAATCAGTGC